>NC_142205.1:31071346-31380673 GCF_049639895.1 Pseudopodoces humilis
TAATTTCTGCTTGACTATCAATACCAGAATGGCAACAGGAGTAGCTTTTTTCGAAAAGAAAGGCTACTTACTTCTTGGTAAGAGCCTTGGTCAGGGTAGCTCACAGGCACACTCCTGACTATTCTCACCTGATTAGAATCAAAACACTTTACCTCATGAGAAAACACATCCTTTAATAGGAGCAGATACAGTTGCAAGCCTAGAGACAAAGACAGAAAACAACCCGTCAGGAAGAGCAGTTCAAACCACATTCACTGTATTCCCCTATTAAAAAATTTGCAATTTAAAGGAATTTTTGTGTAAAAATCTACTTTTTAAAATCTTTTTTACAGGGGTCCCCCTAAAAAATTGTGAACACCAGTAACTATGGAAAACAAGTAATACAATTATTTATCAAATTAATTATTTTTCAGAACCAAAGTGAAACATGAATAATAATAATATTTTAAGTGAAAGGCTCTAAAGCATTAAGAAGATCATAATAAGGATGCCAGCCAAATTGTCCTCAGTTATTTCATCTCCATGACACAGTCCAGAACACCAGAGTCAAAAGAAGTTCAGCCTGGAGCAAATTAGACTCCCTCTTGTTATCCAAGGCTTCAAATTCTGTTCCTCAGGCACTGTTTCATCATTGAAGAGAAAGGCAGAGAGGAGTCAAAGAAAAAATTTCTAAGTTTTTCCTCTACAGTTTCCCAGAAAAGAAGCCATTGTTTATGTCAAAACAGTCTCTGATCTCTGCGGAATGGTGAATACCCTGTATGGGTCAAGGAATGTCATATGCAAGTTCTTCACTCACGTATCAGTGAAATCCCATTGATTTTAGCCAAGGAGCTTCATTTGAGGCAAAAGGAGTTTTCAAGTCATTCAATAGGCACACAGCCCATGTTGGTATTTCTGCTCACCTCCAGAAGGAATTATTTCCCTTTTCAGTGTAGCTGCACAGCACGAAATAAGCCTTCTCTGCACTGCTCTGCAGAGGTGCACCACTTCCAGCTTACATAAACCAGGACTTCTTGTACTCTTGACTGTGTGTGCCCTAACAGCCTTTCATGTCTAAGGCTGAAGTACTGAAAGAGGAAGGTATGGTTGTTTGAAAATGAAAGGATGTTCAGTTATTCAAAAATTACAGACCTTGTACTTCTGTTAAAAATTAATTAATTAATTAATTTAATGAGTTTTACAGCACTTCCATTTGCACTACAGGTAAAAATCCTTACTTTTTTTCCCCAAAACACCCCCAAACCATACAATCATTCTTCTATTCTCAAATGCACATGTAAGAACCTTTTCTCTTGTCCCATTGAAAAACAAAAGAAAAAATGTGGGAGGATGAACAACGAAGAACACCGCACCAACATTTTTGTTTCTACATTCATAAAAGTGATCCTCTTTTGAGAAATCAGCTTAAAAGTTTTCACCCTTAGTATTGCTACCCATTCTAGTTGCTACCTAGAAGTTATGTCACACAGTTTTTAAGGTGACATTGGGGCATCCTCACAGAAGAAAACCTCACCTTGCCATTTCACTATTTATAAAAGATTACAGTGCAGCATATTATATAATTACTTCACGAATGACTGATCTTTCTGGACAATTTTGGGCACTTGAAGATAAAGTGGGTTTATCTACATCCAATTTATGATGTTTGTGTGTAGCAGCTATCACTTTTTCACAGGATTCTATAGGTACAAATATTTCTAGACTATCCAGTTTACTTCAGAAAATTAGTTGGGAAAATAAATATTTCTTTCTGTTCTCACAAGCCTTTTTGGTGTTACATTAAAAAAAATAATTAAAAGCTTTTATTAACACAAAACCTAAGCTTTAATACCTAAAGTAGTTTATAATCTAAGAACATCTGGTGATTACAGCAGTGGTATTATGACACCAGATAAAGTATAACTACTAATTCAATCCCCATCATATTCACAAAATTATACAGTCCTCAACACAAAGGATTTACTAAGATGCATTAAGCTATGTGTAAATCTGCCCACATTCAGAAACATCCCTATTACTCTGTAAAGTACTGGTCCATATTCTTTGCTTGTTTGGAGTTTAACAAGTCTATCAGAGGGTACAGATATTACTCCTGTGTCTTTTCTACTATCTCTTTCTATCAGGAATAAAATAGAAAAGAAGAAAAAAGCAGACCAAAAAACAATCAAACAAAGGGCTTGTAACATTCCAGGAATAAGCAAAACCATTGGATAACACTATCTTTTATACAACAGGATTCCTTGAGGGTTTGCAACATCAACAAAACATCACTGCTCTTCCAGTCAAACGACTGAATATTCATCCTGGTAGCAATTGCATTCTATTACAGAGAGAGCAGCATATGGTAAGTATTTATATAAGATATTCAGCCAGATGTGAACCAACATTCACAAATAAAAGCTAAATTAACGCAGCAGCTGCTGAGAATTTTTCGCAGCATGACAGGATGGTTCCAGGCAGA
Source organism: Pseudopodoces humilis (assembly GCF_049639895.1). Classification (NCBI taxonomy): domain Eukaryota; kingdom Metazoa; phylum Chordata; class Aves; order Passeriformes; family Paridae; genus Pseudopodoces; species Pseudopodoces humilis. The sequence goes on from NC_142205.1 coordinate 31,073,808, forward strand.
ATCTGAGGTTGTATTGTAGGATCCAAGTTAATCTACCATCTACTTAGCAATATATTGGTCCCAGATTTCAAAACAGCACTAATTTGAAATTGCACATACAACCAAGAATCAGAGATCAGCTTAAAAGCTTCAGAGGTCTGATATAACAGACAAAAAACATATTCAAGGTGCAAATTTGCACTAGCAAAGCAGGCCTAGAACCAGGGCATGGCCTAGCTCATTGTAAAAGTTATTTTCCTCCTAAGGAAAAGATATTGATAATCAGTGCTTGACTAGGTATTTCAAAATTTCTAACACAAAAATCTGTGCAAAAGATGAGCATTTTTTTTTTTTTTTAACAGAAGACAGGAAGAATGCCTGTCTTTAGATACCAACAGCCTCAGAAAAAAAAAATCACTTAATTAAAAGAGTAAACATAGTGATTTGGCCTATAGTGATTTTTTACCGATAGTTTTGTGTAAAAATTTAAACCTTAAATGATTTTTTATTTCATAAAGATGTCCTACAACATCATGTCTGCTACGGAGATGAGTACACCCATCTTTCTTTCTGTTTTAATATTCAGGACTTCTACAAATTTGTATATATTGTTAAAAATTATGACTAAAGTATTTCTTTCCCTCCCCTGTTGCTCTGCTCTTCATTTGTTTTCTTCTGACTTAAAGGAAAACCATACAATCATGGGCTACCACAGGTTGGAAGGAACCACAAGATGTCTGTAGCTCAACAACTTGCTCAAGGCAGGGACTGCTGTGGGACTAAGTTAGGATGCTCAGGGCCTTATCTAGTCTGGTTTCAAAAATTTCCAAGAATGGAGATGGTACAAACTCTCTGGCATTTGATTCACTAATGGAAGATCCTAAATCCATCTTCCTGATAACCTTTCCATGGCTACTCTGGAGCTGCTGTTAGGTAGCCCCATGAGCATCTCCTCTCTGAGCAGAGGGTCCCCATCTCTCAGCCTCTCTTCACTGAGCAAATGCTCATATTCTCATCTGTTCCAGTGGTCCCTTGCTGAACTCACTTCCATTTTACATCTCTTATACTGTAGAGCCCCAAACTGGATGCAGGGCTCTGCAGAAGGAGCACCATGCAGAAGGGAATTATCCCTTCCCTTCAGATGCTGGCCATGACCCTTCTTACGCAGCCCAGGAGGTTGCTGCCTTTCTCTGTGGCCAGAGAGGTGCAGGCTCACATCCAGCTCCCTGCACACAAGGACCACAGTGCTTCTGCACACAGCAGCTCTCCACCACGGCGGTTCTCAAGCTGTACCACTGCAAGGGGCTTTTCTTTACCAGACATCAGACTTTTGCCCCTGTTGAATTTCATCAGGTAAAACCCCTGTTGGGCTGTTCTTACAGCCTGTCTAGGTCCTTCTGGATGATAGCACTGCCCGTGGTTATATCAACTACCAGCCCCAGTTCACTGCTATCTGCAGATTTCAAGTGTGCAATACAACACTTCCTACATTCATTAATAGAGATGCCAAACAGATCAGATAATGCTATAAACCCATTCAGTATTTCACCTCCAGAGAGTGCAACTTGTTAACCACACATTGTGAGTCCAGTCATCCAGAATTTTATCCACCTGACTGAATATATGTCATCCACCCATAAAGATCATATTTTCCTAACATACATACAAGACTTGCAAAAGACAATATCAAAAACCTTGATGACGACAAGGTAAATGGCATTCAGTGCTTTCCCCTCATTTATGAAGACACCAGTTCAACCTAGAGGTCAACAAAACTGGTCAGGCATTGTATATCCTCAGCTTTCATAACATCAATCCTTATAACTCTATATAGGTAAGTTATGTAAATTCCTCCTCCGTAGCATCTACCTACCTCCTTTCTACTGCTATTTAGTCACAAAGGTACACTGATAAATCTAACTTGTTTGCATCAGTACCAGGATGGAAGTGTTCTTGAGCCTGAAGGAAAATGCCTTAAGAGGTCTCCTACATTTTCCTAAATCATTTGCTCTTCAGAAGTGACTTCCATGGGATTCCACCTATTAGGTTCCTTTAAGCTAAAGTCTGTTCTCCTGAAATCCAGAGCAAATACTCTGCTACATTTCTATCTCATTCCCCTGAGGATTTTTTACTCCAGTATTTCATGGTAAATACAACCAAGGCTACCATTAATACATCCCCAACAGCTTCTTCCTTATTAGTGAGTACAACCTCAAGATATCTATCAGCTCTGGTTGGTGCAGGAGGTGCCAAGAGCTGAGAGATGCCCAAGCAGCATCCCTGGTCCCCTGTGTGCTCCCCACCCTGTGAACCAATCAGCAAACTGCCAAATACCTGCTTGCAGGACATACTCACACATCTTTAGGTTGTGGCAGCTGTTCACCCAGGCAAAGAGCAAACAGAAGCCACACATAGGATTAAGTCTTTCTTGCAAGCCTGAATGCCTTCCAAGAATTAGCTCAGGAACACTGTCTACTTCACATTCACAGCACGACCACTTCACTGAAATACAGGAGGAGGCTGTGCCACCATTTCGGGGAGAAAAGCTTTGAAGTTTTCAAGACCATCCTTAGTAGATGTCACGGTTGGCATTCCAGAAGCACAGGTTTGGATTTTCTGCACATAGATTAGTTTGACACGGTAAAACTGCACCCATGTAAAATGAAATCTAAAGGAACAGAAGTATATGAACCTTTCTGTTACTTGTGTTTGAACACTGCAGAAGACTTTTTGCGAAGGGGTCAAGAGAAATCCAGTAAATGGCCAGTACCTATTGAGCTATCTGTGCAAGGTTATAAAAATGGATACAGCATCCAACTCTTCGCCAGATTCAGCTGAGTAATAAAAATAAGTAATTTAAGGCTGTTACCATGATCTTGAATATCTTGTAGTCTGAGCATCTCTTGCTGTCCCACGGCTAACTCTTGAAAACGACTTCCTCAGGGAGGCACCTTAATGGGCTGTGCTTTTGAGGAGATATACAAGCTCTGTTTCCATTAACTAGCTACCTACATTTCCCAAAACACACACATTCCTCTTCCAAACACTTCTCTATTTTTCTGACTATTAATTCTCTATGGCTTCACTCAAAGAGAGTAGTCACAAACTCACCACCACGTCTCACTAAAGTCCCAGTTTGCATGCTGATTTTGCAGACAGACACCACAGAGCTCTGTTCTGCACACATTATTTTTTATTTTTTTTTAAGGTTTCCATCTATCTGCATTCTTGTTCACAAAGTAAATAAACAACAGATGTATAATGTTCAGAAACTTCAAGGATCACAAAAAAATGACAGGATTTTTTCCCCAGGGAAGGAGACAATACTGAGTTTTAATAGAAGAATAATGTGAAAAATGTAATAGACATTTTGTGTTAAGAAATTATGTGGGGGTAAGAGAAAGTGATTGAAGAATGAAAGACTTGAAATTTGAATTTCAATTGCTAACTTCTACTGTATGCATTATAATTTTAGTTAAACAAAGAAGGCATATGAAGCCACGAGAATACATGAAAACAGTTTGAGCAGACATGCCAGTTCAACAATTGAAGTCTCATTTCATACTATAGAAATTAAACTTTATACAGCCTATCTGAAATTCAGCTATTTTTCAACAGTGGTAAATGACAGATCAAACTCTTGCTGATAAATTCAGTGTTTTGGGATATAATCTAATTTACAACAAACTGGTTGATTCAACACAAATTCCAATAGATATTCAGCTAAAATAAACAATAATTATAAGTATCACAGCAACCTGTGTTATAAAATTTGAATTCTGCTGCAGATAAAAATACACAATTGGATCTGGAACAGAAAGGCAGAATAGTCTCGTTTGAATCAGTAACAGAAATAATAAATTGAGAAAAACTCCAAAAATCTGCAACTCTCTATTGAGTTATCCCCAAAGTAGCAAAAAAAAATTCATTATTGACAATGCTTGCTGGGAATGATGTCTCCTGGCTCTACAAAATGCCTGAGAAATTCTTTGCCAGGAAGCACACAGGCTTCCGTAATCTCTCTGGGACTCTGCTGCTGGAGAAACAGTACCTTCATAGGGACCTTTCTGTCTGAAAAAGAACAGTTTTTATTAGATTCTGAAGGAAAAGATTTGGGTCATTCCTGAGAGACTTGTTGTCTGGGGAAAGCAAGTGAACTATTTAAGGCTTCTCTGGTAAGAAAAAGAAAAGCTTATTTCCTGAAGACTCCATCTCTCTGCTTTATAAACACCTTGTACAATAAGCACTATACAAGTCTTTCATGTAATTCAGAAATTAAAGAAACTATAATCATAATCTGAACAACATATGTTGGGATATTTTATATTAAACTTTCAATTATTTTAATCTCATGAACAGCTTTTAGAAATTTTCTGGTTAGCATTATGTTTACTCTGCGCTCTGATGTCAATGCAAACTCCTTATTTGACTCTTATTGCCTCACTTGCTTACACTGTACATTTTTGATGAAAAATAATAATTAAAGAAAATAGCTGAATGTTTTTAAAGCAATTACTGAAATTTTTACTTTATATTACCAAACAGAAAATTAATGTCAGATGGAATTAATACAGTAACTAAAGACGCAGATTAATTATAACTTTCATCTTTATGCACTTTACCATAGAGATTACTATAGAGAAAATACAGTATTTCTTTACAATGATTACTATCACATTAGAAGAGCCAAAACCTTTACAAAAATGTGTATTAAATAGTAGTAGATGTAGAAAAATAAATGACTTCTGACTCCAATATCCTTGAAAATTATTTCTATGTAACAATCTATGCACTGGAAGTTTCCGAGTTGACAAGAAAGAGTGAAACATCCGACACACACCTGTGACTCTCTTCAGGGTGAGGACAGTAAGACAACAGAAAGCTAATCAAGCTGGCTGGTTGATGCTGCGTGGAAGCAGATGAGAACCTGCACATACACTATGCAGTTTAGTCATGCAGGACTCTTCTCACAGCATTTTAAACACTTCCTCTAATAATAATCTGTCTAAAGTTTCATTCTTTTTCCAACATAGGATTGAAAGCTGAATTTCAATATCCTACTTTCACATATAAAGAGATAATTTAATTTCTTTTGGCCATTCATATAAGACTGATACAAAGTAAGAAAGAACACAATCTGAATGTTGAAGAAGCTTAGTTCCAAAAACCATGGTTTCGTACTTCCAGAAGTTTATTTCTTTCATATTGTTCAAAATTAAAAATTAAGCAAGGTTCACCTCACAGTAAAATTAATACAAAAATATACCGTACTGGCTCTGGCTCAGACAGAGATAATTTTCTTAACGGTATCTTGTGTGGTTCTGTAGTTTGTTTGTGACTGGAGAGTGTTGGTAACACACAGGCATTTTGACTGCTGCTGAGCAGTGCTTGTGCCCACAACACATTCAAATAATCCTCAGGCACTGACAGAAGCCTTTAGGCTCATGACCCAGAACATTGACAACTAGCATGCTTTTATAAAATACAGTGATATCTGTTAAAAACATTCTGCTTTAGACACATCCTGAAATAATTCAGCTAGAATGCTGGTTCCATTACCAGTTCATTCCTCAGATGACAAAATGATACAGCCTTCACATCATAAAAGCAGAAACAAGGGAAAAGAAGACCTGAACAGATTGCACATTAATTTTTCTCTATCTACCAAGTAGTAAAGATTAATCAGCGTATTCTTTGTGTATTTGTATTCTCATGAATAATTATTAGATATTTGATATTATGAATCACACATAAAAAGAGGATGTAAAAATTACTGGACTATTTTTATATTTGAAAGTTTATCAAGTGATTATATGTCTTTCACAAAATTATGCTATATCAGAAAGTTTTTTTCAAGTTTGCTGAAAGGTTTTTTTCAGGTTTTCAGCTTGTTTGAAATATCATAGCTCTATTGAAACGAGATTTACTTGTCTCCTTTTAAAATAACTTCATTAAGGAAACTATTTGTGAGCAGGTCAGTATTATCTGACCTAATGAATTCACAAACTTGACTAACACAACAAATTACACAGAAGGAAGGACTTCAGAAGTTATGAAAAAAATTTCAATTCCCACAAGAATATGTTCCTTTTGAATTTACCTAAGAACTCTTACCCTTCTTTCTCCTATCCAATTCAAATAATTATGTACTTTGCAGTGCATTATCTAACAGATGTTTTCAGAATTATTGCTGTTTCTGCTTTCTAACCCATACGATTTATCATACTGTGCATTTGGAGTATTGATTTTCTGGGCTATTTGAGATGTGAAACATAATAGAAGATGCAACTTACTTCAATTGAAATACAAATACCAAAGCAGTTTCTTGTCAGCTACTTTATGAAAATTGTCAAGAAAAATATGGAGGGTTTAGAACATTTACCTCTGTCACATTCATTGACTTAACAATTACAAGTTAGTCTTGATTAAATTAAATATTTCTTTCTGTGCCTAAGCGCTCAGGAAATATCCAAGCGGATAAAAAGTAAAGAGCAAGAACAGGAAACAAAGTACATCATCATTTATGTCCGTATTTCTCATTTCTCATATACCCTGCTTAACAAGTACTTAACCTACAAATCTATGGCTTTTGGGGACTTTCCATCAGGTAACTGAAGTTCCAATTTCAGGATTTGTATGGAAAACAAGCTTTAGATGCAATGGAGTCTTTCTGCAGAAATATTCTTGTGTTCACATGGCAGCAGTTAGAGAGGAGAGAACATGACATGAGAGGAAGGTAGCACAACCAAAGCTTGTGTGATCCTGAAGACAATAAAATTAACCAAAATACATTTTTCACACTTGGATATATCATATATCAAAATTAAAAGACTTAAATAAAATAAAACATTTCTTTATCAACCCCACCTAAAGCAATGATTTTGGTAGTTTTGCTACAATTACATTGGCCAACAAATCTGTTTCGGTCTTTTGGTGAAGTTTAGCTTAGTTTTAGAGAAACATTTTGCAGCATTGCTTAAGTTAAAGTTTTTCATAATTCACTGATCTGCCCTATATGTTCTCTTTAGTTTCTTGCAATTATAACACAATCTTCAGGGATGTTTTTTCTTCAAAAGTAATAACAGCACCTTTTTATTCTTGAATTTGAACTAGCTAGAAATTTGTTTGATATGTCAGTTCTAAAAATTTCATAAATATATCTTAACTGCATACTGTACAGGAGCTGCTGAAATGGTTCACTATTTCTTATATAGCTAGAAAATAAGAAGTAAATTATGCAATTTTAATGACAGCCCAGGGAGCTTCTTTACTTGCCTGAACATCTGCTAACTCTTGCTATCAAGACTCTGGATGGCTCTGAGGAAGGTGTTACTGGATGAAATTTTATGACTCTTGCTCTAAAGAAGGTTAGAATCAGAGAATCAGGAAGGTCAGTTCCTAACTTAAACATTTATGAAGACAGAAACAATCCCTTAATTTCATGTACTTTTATGTGCATCTGCTGAAGAGAGGAGATTGGATACAAAAGAATAAGGACACCTCTATTCTGTCAGTAGAGCAGATAAATCATTCTTATGCACCAATAATATCCTTTAAATTGGCATAACAATGAGTAGATAAGACCCTATTGCAAGAACAAAAAAGTAGCCACATACAAACAAAACCCTCCCCCATCATGTTTTTTTCCTCCTAGATCATAATAAAAAGCCCATGATACAGACCCTTGGGCCAAAATAGATATAATACAGCAGGTTCATGAAATGTATAAAACTTTAAGCAAGGGTGGGGCAGAGTGGTGTCTATGAAATGTTAAAATCATTTTCTTAGGAGAATGGTCCTACAGAGGATGACTCTACAGAACATAGGCTTCTAAGTTTATCTAAAATTTAGTTGAAAAGTGCTGAAATACTTCAAACTTTCCTTGTTAGGTAACAGCTATGTCTCTGACATACTTTTATTCTTAAAATGCAACTCAACATACCAAACATGAGATCAGTTATTTTTATATTTCAATTAATCACATTCAACACAATTTTCTGTTATAAAGCAGGATGTGTAGTGCTCACTTAACTCATTTGCCCACAAGTCAGCTTTTATTCAAAGGAAAGGAAGGAGTAGAGAATGGTGGTGATAGTAAAGATAGAAGTATTGTTAAGTGCAAGGTTCAAAAAGCCATGTAGTTAGATGATGTCTCCAGCCTTCTATAAAAAACTTGGTTCCTTTTATAAAATTGTGGTAATCTAATAAGTGATCTAAGAAATGATCTTATCAAATATTGGAGCCGTCTTCTTAGGAAGCCTTCTCTCTTCATGACATACTTTCAGAGTCATCAGAGTAATTCAGTACTTTCCACTCAAATACATCCAGGAGTAATTAATTCAAATCCAGCCATAATAACTATGTACTTTATCAGTTAATCCAATATGTTTTTTTTCATCTAGGTATTGTCTTTTCTTCAGAGGAAATACTGAACTGCATTAATTTATTTTTGTGAAGTAGAGGAATTCTGACCATCACATTTTAATTACTTTCTGTATAAGATTCCAAAAGTCTTCATTCCTGTTTTGATCTAACTATAGCATTTCCAAAGTTATCAAAGATAAGCATGAATAACAGTGAATAAAATAATAAAACCATTTAATTGAATTAAATATTTAAACAATACTAAACCAACGAGGATAATGAAAAGTCCTTTTAATATTTTTAAGTGGTTATTGGAATCTTAAATAAATATCAGACTCGGTGTGAGATGGCTCTGTGAACATGGAAGAAGATTGCTGTTCAACAGCAAATTTTACTGGTTTTATTTTAAAATTCTTTCAAAGTAAAATTTTTCTGAGACACAATACTTTACCATGCAAATCTGGGTGCCTCCTGATTTCTGCCTCAGTCTAAACCCAGACTTAGCAAGCAGAAAATGCAGAGTTATATATAGGAAGACACTGATTATGAAAGTCTTTAATTCTAAAATAATTTTATGTTTCACATAAATTTACTTCCAATCATCACCATGCAACAGAAGCTTAATAAAATAAAATTAAAATTACATCACAGCACAGAAATATATAGATTGCCTCACCATCCACAAACTCCTCAAATTATTACATATACATTCTAGAAGTATCTCTTAGCAATGAAGTTGAATGAAAATAGAATTTGTCACTAAAAAAGTTCAGCTGATAAATGTGTCCACCCACAAAATCATATAAAAACCTTTTGAGATATAACACAAAAAAAAGTACAAGGGGACAATGTTGGACTTGTAATGAGTTTAACTGCCAGCTAAGTTGTAGAGTTGCAAAGCACAGAAATACCAAACTGCCTTGGGAGCAGTGATTTGGGGGTTTTGTGTGTATGAGATCTTCCAACAAGAAATGTTAAAATCTTTACATTTGGATATAGTTTCACATATAATTAATATTAGCTACCAGTGTAGCAAAAGAGATGCCCACATTTATTTTACAAATAGAAAAACTAAACAAAAAAAAAGGGAAGTTGAAGACACAGTATAAGCCATGATTGGCCTAAAGTTTTTTAAATTTGAGATATTTGCATAAACTGAACAGGGCTCAGATTAACTGGATTGGTTCAGGATAAAAATCTATTTTTATTAAAATTACAAAAGCAGTAAGTGAATCATGTGTAAGTAAAGATACATGGGTTTGTCCACCAAACTTCAGCTATCCAAAAGTTTTGCTTTACATAAAGTTAATCTAGTTGTTAGGATTCCCTCTGCTGCAATAAGGAAAGACAAGCAACTCCAGAGTAAAATTCACCTAACATTGTCCAGTTGCTGCAAAATCTGTTGAGAACACATCTGTTCATTTTTAAAGTAACTTAAGATAAATGTCATCTTATGAGGTAGCAGTAGGAAATTTTGAAATATTTATTAAAAAGTAATAAATTCTTGCTTGCATAATTCAATTTCTTGCTATATGCACATAGACAGATAGAGAATCAGTGCAAAATAAATGCTACAAAGCCAGAACCCTAAGCAGTCATTCAGTGACACATTTCAAGAATGGCCAGTATGTCTTGAACTCTGCTTCACATAATCCTATGTTGCACTTCAAAGCAGTGTTCTAAAGCACTGGGATTACTCTTGTCTGAATTGTGATAGGGTGAGAGGCTGAGTAAAATACATCTACGTCTGTGTTATATTTATAGGGAAAAAGAAGTTTCCATCTCTTTGTTGTGGTAACACGGGATTTCTTAGGCATTTCAAGAAGAAAAATGTTTATCTCTAGGGTTCAGAAAGAGAAATTAAAACTAGAATAATTTACCTTTTTTTTTTTTTTGTCCTCCTTAACTAGAGGCAAGTTGTTGACTCAAGTCCCAGAGGCTAGGAGCAACTTCAAACATTACTTAATTAAAGAAGGTCTGATGCAAGGACATTTGAAAATATAAAGGCATATAAAAGTGCACTTTATAAAGTATTTTTACTGCTGAGCAGTAATATATTACAAAGATAATGAGTTGACTTACTGAGAATTTGTTGGTGTTCCATTACTGTACCTATGATGAGACAGACATGTTGCAATTGCAAATTGAAATACAATGTCCAGGGCACTTAATTTAAAGCAGTGATGTTATTTTTTCCTTTGAAATTTGTCTGGTCACATCAGTCACCCCATTAATCACTTAGAGTATTTTCAAGAATGGTTGTCCACATTTTTAAATTTTTTTTGCTGTGATATTAATGTTAAAATTGATCAAATGACAAGAATACTTTCCCAAAACATTTACTTTAAAGGAAATTGTAGGGGGTTGTAAAAATTACAACAGAATTTTCATGTGCAAAGTAATCAGATTTGAGAATAATTCACTGTCAGTGGTCCTTCAAACTAATATGATAATTTGTCTTTGAAAAGTTATGAAGATGAGGGAGGCTTCCCAAAAGACTGGAAGAAAGTTAGTATTACCCCTATCCACAAGGAAATTATAGGCTCATCTGTCAAATGAAGCCCATGATTAGAAAAATCCAGCACAGATTGACCAAGGACAAATTGTGCTTGACAAACCTGATTGCCTCTTACAACAAATGAATCCGCATGGTTGATGTGGGGCCAGCGGTGAACATTGCCTACCTGCGTATCTCCAAGGCTTCTGATACGGCTTCCCACGGCCTCCTCCTACAGAAATGTCTATGTGATGGTGTGGATGTGGGATCCATGCGGTGGGTGGGGAACTGACTGACCAGCCACACCTGGAGGGTGGTAGTAAATTGCTCCCTTTCACACTGGCAACTGCCATAAGTGGAATTCCCCCAGGGAATGATACCGGGCCCAACGCTGTTTAGCATCATCAGTGGCTTGGATTATGGGATCAAGTGTACCTGGGTGAAGTTTGTCAGTGATGCCAAACTGAGTGAGGCAGTGGACACTTTGGAAGGGAGAGCCACCCTGCAGGAGGACCTGGACAGGCTGAAAACTTAGGCTAACAAGAACCTTATGAAGTTCAATAAGGACAAATATAAGGTCCTGCACGTGGCAAAACATAATCCAGGAGAGCAGCACAGGCTGGGGATCTACCTGGCTAGGGAACAGCTCTATGGAAAGGGACCTGGTGCACAAGCAGCTCAGTGTGAGTGAACAGTTTATTGCTGCAATAAAGAAAGCCAACACAAATGCTGGGTTGCATCAATGAGGGTATCACCAACAGTGATAAATAACTATTGCATTCTACACAAAGCTGTTCAGACCATACTTTGAATTTTGGGTTCAGTTTCGATCCCTGCTATAAAAGAAAGTTGTGGGCAGGATGGAGAAGATGCAGTAAAGTGCAGCAAAGATGAACAAAGGACTGGGAAGCCTGCCCATGTGAGGAAAAGATGAGACAACTAGTTTGTCCAGCTTGGAAAAAAAGAAGCTTAAAGGACACCTTATCATATTCCAGCGTGTAAAAGGTGTCTACAAAGAAGATGGAGACTTGGTTTTTTTCAATAAATCATATGGAAAAGGCAACGGGTGATGGGTACAAGTTCCTCCTGAGGAGATTCAGATTCAACATAAGGAAAATTTTCACAGTGAGAGCAGTCATTGGAATAATCTTTCCATTGTGAGAAGTGGATTCCCCAAAGTTGGCCACTTCTAAGTTTCAGCTGGACAGGGTACTGGGTCATCTTGCCTATACCATGCTTTTGCCAGCAAAGGTTGGGCCAGATGTTAAATGAAGTCCCTTCAACCCGGGGATTCTATGATAGTATAATTCTATGATTCATTGAAACCAATTAAAAATACTGTTTGGATCTTTTGTGTGTAGGAGCAAAAATAATCACTCTTTCATACTTTGGACTGCAACTGACAATTATATAGGTAAAGCAACAAGAATAAATCCATTGCCACATAGGAACACATATATATGTATGCCCACATTGTTCCCCCGATTTTATGCTATAGTTGAATAAATTAATTTAAAAATTTACTGGCTTGATGAGTTTTGCAAAATGTTTTCAGTGTATAAAACACAGGTAAGCTTAAAAACTACTATGGGATGGTCTTTGCGACATAAAGATAAATCTAGGTTCTTTTGTCCCATATAGATTTAACAAGTCTACACATCGTGAAAAATGAGCTGAGTGAGAAAGATTTGACATCCCCAGGAATGCTGCCTAGCTTATGTCCCACTGCTCTTTGAAAACTTCATGTTTGTCACTTTTTCATGATCCTCTTGTCATTTTTCTGATAGATATAATCCATTTTTCCTCTCCATTGACCTTTCCATGATCAGTTTGTAAAACTGAAGATGACACAGATTGTTTTGATGGGACCTTCTCCTGAGCTGGAAAAATTCAAATAATAAGGCTTAAGATGAAGAAGAAGCCATTCATGAGTTAATATGTACCTGATATAAATATGAAAAGAAGCTATATTTCACCCTGACAAGGTATTTTATTTGAAAGCATCATATTGGCATAATCCTGGCATCCTGGGAGTCAGACTTTCCATCTGTGACGGTACTGGGCTTACAAAAAATATAAGAACCTGTTCAAATAGGAAATAACTATTTACAGGCATCACAAAATCTAGAAAACATAAAACGAGCCTGGTACATTACTTAGTCTGCTGAGAGAAGAGAGGAAGAGAGAGAAAAAGAAGTAAACCATTGGCTGTTTCTTGCCATGGCACCAAAGGAGAGTGGAAATATCTGTTCCCAGCCTTGCCTGAGTTGCCTGTCTCCTTCCTAAAGGACATGGATGAAAACACAAGACTTAATTTCCCTGGTTCCACTCTTTCATGTATTTCTGGCATATCTCATTCCCTGCCCATTTGGATGGCTGCTGCCTCCTTTGAGCATTTTCTGGCATGAAGCCAGATTTCCTTTCTCCCCAGGGGTCATCTCATCTCCTTTCATCTAGTCTCAACAGTTCTAGGACCATGTGTTCGTTTTCTGCTTTTATTGAAGCAAAATCTTTTGCAGTCCTCACCTGTGACATATTTTTTCAGCCTGTCCCAGCCTTGACTTTATTGCTGTTCCTAACTCTAGTCAGGAATTTTTTAGATTAGTTTCTCCCTGCACTCCCATGTATCTGGCCATTGCACATTCTTCTTCCCTACACAGGGAACCCTAGACCATGGGAGTGATTGCTCCTGGCTTTTTCTCTGTTTTTTACTGACAAATTTCCTACCTATTTCTGTTCCAAAGAACTTCGCAGCAGTGTAGCTTTGGTCTTCTCTGACCTACAGTGAGGCAGTTTCTCTCTGCCTTCTCTGTGCCTGTTTTCTGTCCTGATGTGAGGTTCTGCTGCAGCACAGCCCTTGGACTGAAGCATGTTCAGGTCTCTCTTCAAAGCTGGCCCATGTCTGATGTTCAAGAGGCATCCAGGATAGTGATGAACTAGCACAGACACAGAGGAACAGCTCTTCAGAAATACTAGCTACTAAACCCACTGCAGATTGTACACAAGCCGTGGTAATTTGAAAGCAAATTTTTTAAGTGCTTGCACAGAAAGAGGTAAATGCCTTTCCTCTACACAAAAGTCTGACTGTGTTAAGAAATTCAATCCACGTACTTTAAGTCTGACAGAATTAAAAGCTTGTTAAACAGGGAAATAAAATGGGAAATTTCAGATGTTCCTATTTACAAGGTAGGACAGGGGAGAAAGGAGGAAAGAAGCAGTGTCAGCCCTGTCTGTGTTATCCAGAGCTTTAACTTCAGTGTCTATTAACTGTGAACTTACAAGGAAATATCATTGTATAAAATACAATAAGCCTGTGAAGCAGTCATGAGGTTTCAGGTTTCCCTACTGCTTTAAACTCGGCTTACTCTGACTCTCCTCTGAACCCAGAGAAGTCTTTGTAGTGTGTGTCTGCTTCAGCAGGGAAGGCAGTAAGTTATTCCGGTTGCTCCAGTTTCAAATAGCATCAGATGTTCTGCAGAGGACAGTGGTTTGAGTCTCCTCAGCTGGAGAAAGCAGAGCAGAGACCTCACACATTTAGGAGGAATGTGCCTTTAAAGAAAAGTATGCCTGCATGCTGCTCCTTTGGATGCTCTCTGACAAACATTAATTTTCTCTGAAGAAAGAGATCTGGTTACACTGTGCCAGACACCAAACCCTGCAAACGTGAGCCAACCGTGTGAATTCTCTTCACAACTCTCACCTTCAAATTCCCCACAAGCTTAATCCGGGTGGCTCGTCTACTGTGTCAATCATTCTGGTAGGTGACAATAGGTTACCTGACTACCATGTGCAGCAGTGAAGATGGGGCTGAAATAGATTTGCTTAGTTATTGCCTGAAGATTCTATTCATCTAACCTACATTACAGACACTTGCCTGTGCCAAGAGACAGGCTCCAAGCATCAGACAGATTTATCCATTAAGTAAAACTGGGCTAAAATATTTAGCAGAAATTATATAAATATGGTTTTCAGTACTTTTGGTCTAAAAGAGCATGGTATAATCATCATACTAAAAAAAAACCAAAAAACAACCAAACAAGCAAAAAAGTAGGTATTTTAAATACCTGTTGTAAGTCATTTCTATGAAATATAAAATATAACTCCTATTTATACAACATATATTTTCTGTTGCTTAACACTTCCATTAAGCTTAACACAACTTCTGTTGCAAAACTTTTCCACCTTTGCCCTGGTTTTATTCCCTTTGAAAATTAAAAAGTATCTTTTATCTGACCCTGTACATCAGCTAAACTTTCTATCTATTTATTTGACCTCATTTTCTTAGACCAGCCTTGAATTTACATTTTCCTTTTTTTGCAATATTAATATAGAGAGAATATCAAGTCATCTAACATTCCATTAATGCATTTCAATACTATACCAATATACTCCCTTTGGATTAATTAAGAAAGAAATATGAATTTTCCATTGTATAGGAATTATCCACAACCTTGGCTCTATAAAAAAGAGATAAAATTGGTGATCCAATAATTTTGCAATTCTTTAATAAAGTTAAATATAACTGCAGCAAGATGGCATTGTTTTCCTACAAAATTTATATTAAGGTGTCAGCCTGCAAGGACATAATAAAATAAACACCAGGGACTTTGACAGACTCAATCCCACTAGTCAATTGAGGTTAAGAAAGAAAAAAATAATACAGTCTTCATCTAAAATCAAATGTAAGTTGATTAGAAGCAAGCATATCACAGCATAGCCATATCTGAATATTGAAGAGTTTAATTAACACTAATTCAGGTATTTTTTTTCTTCTCTTCCATTGCACAGTGTTAATCTTTTTGAATAGTCCACCAAGAATCACAGAAATACTGAAACACAGAATTGCAGAATATCCTGAGCTGGAAGGGATGCACAAGGATCATTGGGCCCAACTCCCAGCCCTGCACATCACTATTCCCAAGAGTTACACCATGTGCCCAAGAGCTTTGTTGAAATGCTTCTTGAGCACTGTCAGGTTTGGTGCTGTGAGCACCTCACTGGGGAACTTGTACAGTGCCCAACCACCCTCTGGGTGAAAAACATTTTTCTAATATCCAACCTAAACCTCCTCTGACACAGCTTCAGGCCAGTCCCTTGGATCCTGTCACTGGTCACCACAGAGAAGACAGCAGTGCCTGCACCTCCTCTTCCCCCCATGAGGATGTTGAAGACCACAGTGAGGTCTCCCCTCAGTCTCATCTTCTCCAGGCTGAACAGACCAAGTCACCTCAGCTGCTCCTCACAGGGCCTCCCCTCAAGGCCCTTCATTATCCTCATGGCCCTTTAGATACACTCCAGTAGACAAATGTGTTTTTATATTGCTATGACCAAAACTGCCCCCAGCACTTGAGGTGAGGCTGCCCCAGTGCAGAGCAGGGTGGGACAATCCCCTCCCTTGCCCAGCTGGTGATGCTCTGCCCAGCGTACCTGTGGACACAGTTGGTCCTCCTGACCAACCAACTGGTGGGTTACCTTCTCATAAAAGAACAGAGACTTAAGTTTCATCTTCAATTACCAGTTCTGACAGATCTCTAGTCTTAATATCTTTGCCCTATTTATTGTTCCACTAAAAAAAATACTATACTATTTGAATATAATCAAAAAAAACCAAAAAATATCCAAATACAGTTGTTGGTTTGGTTTTTTTAATAAAAGGGTCAAAACATAAAAGATCTTGCCTTTTCAATTTAAGATATACTTCAGAGGGGACTTGAAAGAAAGCAGAACTAATTTATGCTTGCAGCAGGTAGCACAACTTGTATGGTAAATATACATGGGCTGAATACAAGAAAATCAACACACAGGTAATTTCAAAATCCAATATAAGATCCTGGGTATTATCTAATAGTTTAGTTCATTTCTAATATGTACCTAGACTTTACTTAAAGCACAAATGAAAATTTAAAGACATATTTTTCATTTTGTTTTTAAAAAAAAAAATTCTTGACCTTCTGCACTCATATCAGAAATCACTTGTTATTAAATTGAACAGTGTTCCAAAAGATACTTGGCTGCACTGCTCATATTTTGCCCCCTTAACAGTGTTACTATATACAGTAAAAGATTGAATCTTAATGCATATGTATAATGAGATTGAAATACAGTTCATATGCCAAGTCAGGTCTTGGTTTTCTTGATCTTATTTCTTATGAGTAAAATCTTAGCATCATGTTAATACAACCACCACATATAAACTGTAGTTGCATTACACATAAATATTAAAAATTCTAAGGTTGCAAAGTCAGAGATTAAAATCCTGTGAAAAGACAGAGAGAGCTACGTGTGTAAGAAAATAAATTATGGAATTGTGCCACACTGTTTTAAAAAAAATTAATAAATTTTTAAAATTAATTGAATGAAAGGAAATTAAATTAAAATTAAAGAGAAAAAGGAAGTTAAAAAAAGTCCATACAAGGAAGTTAAGAGTACGCTGACATTTCCATTTGGTCACCTGGACATGATGATTGATGACTATGACTGAGTGAATTTGTATTAAAATATAAAAGCCATAGCTCAAATCAAGGGCACACATTCTAATTAACTACAGTACATCAGGGAGATGAAATTAAGAGTTACATTGTGCCCAGCTGTTACGAGGAACGCATGAAGTTCAAAATGGGTTTCCGCCATTCATACAATTATCGAGAACTACCACTGACTCCGGTGCCCAGGGGAATGCAGAAACTGCTCTCTTCAATTATTCACTTTTCTGAAGAGCAGAGGCACAGAAAGTATTACAGCCTCTGATGCTGATACGAGAGCTCAGTAACCTGGGAAACTCTGAGGTACAAGGATGTAACACAGGAACTTACTGAAAAGAATTTTGTCTGCTAAGCTTCAAATTAGTTCCAGGGAGAACCTAGGTCTCCATGAAAAGAAAGTATGGATCTGTGTCAGGAATTTATTAGCTAATAAGACAAGGTCTGCTGAGGGAAAGGGGATGGAGTCACAGAAAAAAGGAAAACAAGAGAAAGATTATTTGGTGGCAGAGGAATACATGAAAATGTGAAACAAACTTGAAGGAAGTCTGCAGACGAGAAAAGACTCTTCAGAGGGAAGACTCTAAAATTTAGTTTGATATCACTCCTTGAGTCCAAAAGATCTCTGTCTGAATAGCCTCAGGTCCTGAGTGTCTCAGCTATGAAATAAGAGAACAGGTGTGATTCAATCTGCAGAATGCTCACCTGTCTTGTCTTTTTGGAAATCCACCACTTTTTGAGGGTGCCCATGAGCTTCTGCAGCCCTACACAAGGCAGAAAAATCCCAGGAAGTTTTAAGGTTATGATTTCAGCACAGAGAGATTCCATAACATTTTTTTCAATGAAAGCATATTAAGGCCACTCAGAAAAGTTTAGAGCACGACACTTGCATAAGTCTGTCCACCAGACAGAGGTGGAAAGACATACAGTGCAGATAATCTTAAATTAGAAGACCAAGCAAACCAAAATTCAGGTATTGGATTCATCTTCTTGTCAGATGTGACTAAATGTGTATATTATAGAAGTTCATTAATCAAGTTATCAGGATGTAGGACTAGCATTAAAGACAAAACTACATAGAAGTCCAGTTAAAACCACTTCAAAAAAATCAAAAATATGCTAAAATATTTTTTGTCCAGAATTTCAGTAGTTTTTAGCTAAAAACTCTGTGAAGAGAAAGGAAGGCAGAGGAGAGAGAGGGAGAGATGGAATTTGCACATCCACAAAGAAAGACCTCAGCTTCCTCCATGTCTTCAACATAAGCCCGTTCAGGAAACCTGTCTATCAGTGCCAGCTCGAGGATGAAGACACATTTAGATAGAACAGCTAAATTGATGCTGCCTTCAATATCAAGTTCTAGCCTTTTCCTGAAGTTTCCCACCCCCAAAGCAGAGACAGCAGGAAGAGC
This sequence comes from Pseudopodoces humilis, assembly GCF_049639895.1. Lineage (NCBI taxonomy): Eukaryota > Metazoa > Chordata > Aves > Passeriformes > Paridae > Pseudopodoces > Pseudopodoces humilis. The sequence goes on from NC_142205.1 coordinate 31,092,535, forward strand.
AAGGTGCCTGCTTTTGAACTGCTGCAGGCAAGATCCAAACATATGAATATAATCTGAAATCAGTCATCCAACCAATTTCAGCCTGACTGCAGAAACTAGAAGATTAAGCAGAACTCAATCCTCTGATAATAGACCACCAGCCCTCAGATTCCAGGTATCTGGCATGTCTGCCTGTACCACCTCCCATAAATCAGTCCATGATACAGTCCTTCCACTGTTTGAATACCAATATGAACATATAGCACCCCAGCTTTCCAGACAAGTTTCTTTTTGAAAGCTCTTCCTGCAGACTGAATCTCACACTTTAATTTTTCATCCAGCCCAGGTCAAAGGCAGCTGCACATGAAACTCTCGTAGTTCACAGCTGCATGGCTGGACATTGCCTTGGAGCCCGCTGACATGGAGCCATGAAATCCTTACTGAAGCCTTTCTCAGAGTACACTTTGACCCAGTCCTCCTTCCCACACAAAATGGGCATGGAAGATCACTGATGTGTCACAGTGATCTTCATCCCAGTGTAGGATTAGGATGTAACCTAGGCATGCACTCAGGCCCTGGGTCCTCCCATATCTCTGGCATATCCTTAAGCACCCAGTTTACTCTTTCAGTGAAACGTAGAATATATAAACCTATTTTAGAAGTTACAGAAGAATGCAAAATTTGGCTCAAACTCCTGTGTGGGAGAACAGGAATTTTTTTATTCTTGATACATCACCAGAGCTTCCACTGAATGTGTATTAAGAGCATAAAATAAGTCATATTTAATTTTGTTTTGTTGAATTGCTAGTAAACATGAAAAAATACATGCTGGAAATATTAAACTTTTTCACTGTCAGAAAATAAAATATATTTTTTAAATAATCAAGCTTATTTTAATTGAAATAAATGTTGACTTATCTTAGTACAGTATTGGCAAGATAATAAAATTCTATCTTTTTACTTTAATGAGTTTTATTTGTCATGCTAGCAAACATTAGTTAACCAAGAAATTGATTTTCTACAGTGGAATTAGGTCATAGTCAAACACTCGCAGTGTATTTAATTTTTTGCCTCTATTGAAATCCAGCTGTGGAGTTTTTAAAAATACATGCACTGTGTTTGTACCCTCCTCAAGCAAGACAGTCACAGCAATTGCCCTTTCTTAATTTGCTCTGTGTAACAAAAAGGTGAAGACTTTTTTGCTCTGTTTTTATAAGATGAACTTGCTCTGTTCTCTATGGTCTTAGGAGCTAGCTCTTCCCCACATTGTTCTAAATAAAGGCCAGGTATGTGGGTGACAAGAACTATAAAAAGTAGTCTAGTGTTGTTCTACTGCTTGTCATGGTTTAACTCCAGCTGGCAACTAAATCCCACACATCTGCTCACTGATCCCACCCTCATTCTGTTATGATAGGGAGAAGAATTGAAAAAACAAAAAAAAAAAACCAAAAAAAAAGGAAAAAACTTATCTCTGGATTGAGATAAAAATATAATAATTGAAATAAAATATAAATTATAATGAAAATAATAATAATTTACTATAATAATAATAGCAATAATTAAATTAAATGAGACAACATAGAGAGAGGAATGAGATCCAAAAAACACAAGTACTGCACAGTACAATTGCTCCCCATTCACTGGCTGATGCCCAGCCAGTTCTGAGCCAACACTGGCATCTCCCACCTAATTCCCCAGTTTATGTCCTGAGTATGACATTCATGGTATGGAATATCCCTTTGCCCAGTTCAGACCAGCTGTCCTGGCCATTCTCCCTCACAGCTTCTTGTGCACTTCCTCACTGGCAGAGCCTGGGACACAGAAGAGTCCTTGATTTGGGGTAAGCAGTGCTTGGCAACAACCAAACATTGGTGTGTTATCAACATCATTCTCATACTGAATCCAAAACACAGCACCACACCAGCTACCAGAAAACAAATTAACTCCATCCCAGCTGAAACCAGGACACTGCTATCACAAACACTGACACTGGTAATTGTCATTACACCTAAACTATGCAAACATGAAAAATAGAAAGCCTAAATATTTCACTTGTCCATCAAAAGTATGTGGTATTTGAGAGTGTGATGTGTGTAATGAAAAACTAAATCACAGATTTTTGTGTGTCTAGCCCATAAAAGGACTGATAAAAATCTGGCTGACAAAACTGCCTCAAAATACTTTTTAAATCCATGTTTACAAATTTATGTGTTATAGAAAAAGTCTTAAAAAACTCAAACTACAAAGTACATGCAGTTTATTCATTTATAAACCAATAAAGGGTATGAACTCCTGCATCTGAAAATGAAGTTAAAAACCATTGTTCCTAGCCAGATTTAAATATTTTATTCAAAGGGAAATTTATATTTGTATTCCACTAAGTCCCTGTGAGAATCATCTTCTGTGGTAGGAAGAAGCTTCAGAAATTTATGTTTGATGCTAAATCTCAATGACCAGTTCTGCAAAGTGCAAGAATTGCAGAAGACAACAGACACTCTGTCTGAAATTCCCTCTGTTGTGTCTTTTCTTCCCTCTCAGACACTGACAACTTGAAGACTCTGGAGAGAAGCTTAATCCCTGAAGCAAAAAGAAGTGCTTCCCATCACTTCCATGACTTCACAGGCTCATGTACATGCACACAGACTCAAATGGAAGAGATGAAGCATTAAAAACCTCAAATTAATTGGAACACTTTTTACCATTGAAAAATTATTAATAATGTGACAGACAATGACATTATTCACCCTGAGGTTTTATCACTCCTTCAGAAACCATTTTTTTAAACATCAAATGGAGAAATGAGCTAATATTGGTTATAATATTGATTATGGTGTTGAGACAAAAGTTCTCCAACTGCCATTTGTTTTATTGAACCAGCAATGTAATGTTTTATCTTTTGACTTTTTATGAAGGGATTTTGTATTATATGAATAGCTGAGAGGTGATAAGTATAAAATGACTCATAAGGAGAATTATTAATGCTGGTAAATTGGATAGCACTCCATAGGATATGACAAAGTAATTACTTTCTCAAGTCCCTACTCTTCTCAATATGCACTGATAATATACTCAGGGTATTTATTTATAAATTCTATACTATAATGTATAGATGCTTCAGATTTTTCCAATAAAGACACCATCCTGTATAAACACCCCATTCTCCTTCCTATGTAGAAACGTATTTTTCCTACTGCACGAGCTTCAAAGATCTATAAATAAATAAGATGAAACAACATTTACAAATGTTGTTTCATCATGTTGTAGAGATCTCTCTTCTGCATGTCAATAAACATGAGATCAGGCATTTCTCAGTGGAAACAGTGGAGCCTTTGGCAGCTGGCTGCCAAGGATGAAAATGGTGCAGATCTTAGGTAGGTCACAGATGCACAGGCTGTAAACACTGCTGGCTTATCTGTTGCATACTTCTTGTTTATCTCTCCTCCTTCATTTCTCATTATTATCTTTAATTGCATTGTCTTTCTAATTTTATCTATGTTTTCCTTGAAAGCTGGTTCTCCCCTTAACTATCTGTAAAGTGTGCTTAAAGGTTCAACAAGCTATATTTTCTGTGGTTCATGTTTTACTGACAAGAAATACATATCACAATAACAGAATTTCCTAGGCCCTATTGGAATATGGGACACATGATATATTACAATTCTGAATTTAAGTGCAGACAAAAAAAGAACTTCAATTTGGTGAACAAAAATTTAAATTTTTCAGCTTCTGTTTTCTAATTTTCTCCTTCTTCCATGTTGGACATAGCTTACATTACAAGGAATACTAAGGCTAACTGAAAATTTATGCAACAGTATTATTGATTTTAACATTTTTGATGGTAGATTAGATGCATAAAAGCAATAAAATGGAATTAAAGTGAGAAAAAATTCCTCATTTTGAAGGCTATTCATGCTCAAGGTCTTAATATATACAAGGTGTTTCAAACCCCAAACAGCAATGAAGAGAAATAAACTTAAAAACACTGCAAGGGTCACTAGAATCCATGCATTCCAGAGAGTAAATGTTTATTGTGGGAGATAAAAACTCAAAAAAAACATGGAAAAAACTTTGTTTTCTATGGATAAGAAAATAGTACTAATTTAGACTATTATCTGGACATATTGGATATAAATGAAAACAGTAGCTCCTTTGCCCAAATTTTGCATATAGAGGAACTGAGGCAGAGAAAATATAAGTATCTGCCTTAGCTGATTTCAGCAGAAAATAAAGAATCTGGAATTCAATGCTCTGAGGTCTAATGCAGACACAAGAGACTGCTCTAGGTACATACAGTGTGCTGTCATTAAAGAAGTGTATTTTGAATGTAGTGTATAACACTTCTGGTTTAGGGACCAAACAGGCCTCTAATGCTTTCAGATATGTTAATAAAAAACAGAAAGTAAGATTGTATTGAAAAAAAATAGATATGGTAATATTCATAGTCTAACCTATAGTTCAACTAAAAATGTTAATTGGGCCCTAAAGGAAGCACGTGTGCCCTCGAAGGAGAAGAAATACCCACACATAAATATCAAAAGATAAACTGTAAGTCAAGTTTTACAGAAAATACAAAAAAGCAAAACTGAAATATATCCAAACAGACATAAATAAGATGCACCAGCACAGCTGCTTGTGTGAGGACTCTGGCTGTTTGGTAAAAAACATCAGACAATAAAGAACAAATAAAAAAAAAAAAAAAAAAAAAATTGCCAATTCTGGCATTTAATACATCCCCTCAAAAATGTTTTAACCTCCCTATCTAAGAGAATATCTATAACGTTTAAGAAACAGATAAACAAAAGTTGCAAAGTGGTCTAAACAGAGCAAAGAGCCCTTTGATACTTCAAGCATAGGTGAAACTGAAATCCCAGTATGTAGGCAAACTGCCAGCCAGAGATGACTTGGAATAACTACAGAGATACAAAGAAAAGCGGCAGGAGAAGAGGTTGGAACTGGTAATTTGGATGGAAAGTGCTGGGTCTTGGCAAGAGAGAAATGCTCCAGCAAAGCAGCAATGGTTCAGTATGGCAAAAAGACTATTTAGAATTTAATTTAAATATAATTTAATTTTAAACATTTGCAAATGGAAGCTTTTCACTGATTTTTTCTTCCTTCTCATATGGTGTTTTAATAGAAAACAAGGGGTTTGTTTCCCACTTTTAAGATTTTCTCTCTCCTCAATATTTTCTGCAGTCTCTCTTCATCCAAGACACACTCTTTGGGTAAAAAACCAGAGGACAGGAAAATAAAAAAGGAAAGGAGAAAAAGTCAGAATGACTGACAACATAAAGGGAGACTAAAAAAAAAAAGTGGCATATTCTTACTTTTTAAAGATATGCTTAATTCATAATAAAACAGAGAAAAATCAACACTTATAAAATGAAATTACAATGTGACAAAGTTGTAGTCGTTAAACTACGTGTTAATTTTTCAGTTCTTAACCTAAAACTTAGGTTAAAAAACTGAATCTTAAGGCAAAGAGAGCAGCCTGTCTGGTAAGAAGTAAGGAATGCATAGGATACATGTTGGTATTAGCTATGTTTTTTACAAAATTCCAGATTATAGTTTCTTAATTAACTTTAAAAATACAGTGAGCAAGAAAACATCATAGGGTAAATTCGCAGCTGAACAAAAAAAAATTTTGGAGCACCAGTTAAACCTAATTTACTGTCAGAGTCAATTAAGTTAATCAGAAGGACTCCTAAGTTCTACCCTGGTTTTTACCCATTCACTATTTTTTTCTAGGTTTGAATGATGGAACAGCAGAAGGTTTGCAAATATATTGTCACAGATGTCAAGACAATAAGGAAGGATATATGACAGCAGCAAATCAAACCCCAACAACTATCATACAAGGTGCTAAAGATTGCAGTATTTTAGCCAGACCAAGTCAAATATCTTTCAAAACATTGTTACAGCATATTTAAAAGAAAAGTTTTCTGACTGTTCCAATATTGAAGAAGTCCTGAACAACAAAACAACCAAGGCCTCCCAAATGAAAAGTAGAACTGTAGAAGCTGCTGTTAACAGTTTGAGAAGATCATGAGAACTGCAGCCTCAGCACAGGAGGGTAACTACTCCCAGCTGCTCCTTGCAGGGACCTGCTCAAACCTGAAGCCGTGGCTGCCACACACACTGGCCTCAGCATGAAACTGCTGGACACTGAAAAACCCTGGATATTGCCCACAGAGCAGGACTAAAGGCTGTCCTTTTAAGAAAAGCAGGTCAGAGGGGTCTTTGACCCAGTCGGGCTCTTACTTTATTTAATGATACAGAACAAAAGTGTGGCCTTCAATAGAACAAGTTGAAGCTGGACACTCCACATTGTCACAGCCTGTGCTGCACTGTGACATACCAGTTCCTGACTCACACACATACACAGAGACTCACAGAAGCAAACAGCAGACTCAGGAACTCACAGATGAGGGAAGTACCACCAACACTGCATGACTTCTGCTTTACTTAACAAAATACCCCTACCATTTCAATAGTGAAACTGAAAAAGGCAAGAGGGTCTGCACCGTACAAATGGACCATACCAGGATTACAAGGGCAGAATTTAAAAGAGGTCATAACAGCACAAAGCTGTGTTATTTACACTGCTTCTCTAATCCAATGTTGTTTTGGAACAAGAAATGCCAGCCTTGCTACAAAGTCTGCACAAGGTCACTGAAATCAACAAGGACACATTTAGCTGAATTCTGCTGATGTTTAAGCCCCTCAGCTAAAGCCTCCAAAGACTTTCCTCTTTGAAGTCCTTTCTTGCATTAGTCTAGAAGCCATAGGTAGCAACAAAACACGTTCTGGCAGAGTCTTCAAGCATACATAATTCACTAGATACACTTTACAGGTTCTAACAGCTTCTTGCAGGACTTTTCCCTGAGCCAGCTTGTCAACTAGCTCTGCAGAGGGGGACTGGGTTAATTAAAGCAATTATGGAATGCATTCTACTTATACTCTCATAATGGCTATTTTTGTCATTAAAACTTAAATCCAAAGCTCACAGAGATTAATGATGAACTCATTTCCATTTCAATAGAGTTATCATGACTGTAGCTGTTGACAATTTGTAGTGTTACTTTATTCACAGAAAACAAAGTCCTACTGAAGATGTCCTGTCCTTCCACTTACTTGCAAGAAAAACTTTCTTTTTTTCAGTCTTAAAAAAAAAATAAGTCGATGTTTTCAATACCTGGTTAGACTCCAGTTCCCAAAAAGTAGACAAATATGTATTCCAGCAACATTGTTTCAGTGTTGTGAATGAAGCCTTGTACATATTTTGGAATTAATAAAAGACCCAAAAGTCAAATTCCCTGGAAGCATCTTTTGCACCAAGTATGGTCCTCACTCCCTCCTCTCACAGCTCCTACAGTGCAATAGCCCTCCCAGCAGAATGAACACAATTTCGTTGTAGCCTGGTGTTGCTCTTATCAAGCAGGAACTTCTGCAAGACACCAGGCTGAAGACAAATGATCCCTGTGTGCATGGCTGTGGATGGAAATAACCCGCCTCAAGAGAAGGCAAAAGCAGGGGCACATACAGAACAAAAATGGAAAGACAGGAGTCAGAGAGAAGTCAAAGAAAAGCTGGAGTAAAGAAGCAAGTTCCTTATTATAACAACCCCTTGAGTATAAGCTGTTTAAGACACTTACTTTGAACCAGGACATCTGTGATTCCACATTTCTCCATACCCAAAAAAAAACTGTAACTTGAGTCTAAAGTGTGTGTGTCAGAATGACTGCACAGGTCTAGGCCAAACCAAACCAAAAGCAAAGAAACAAACAGACAAAAAACAAACTACACAAAAAAAAATATAAAAGAAAGAAAGAAAGAATAAACCCAAAGAGAAGAAAAATTTACAACCTCCAATGCACCTTAAAAGACTTTAAGCAGATAGTACTGGCTGCTGAGATAAATTCTTCAGATGTCCTGGCAACAAGAGAGCAGAAGGAGGTGGTAAGTCTCATTCACTGCCACGTGAGTTCAAGCTGCTGGTGTTGCAGGTGGAAAATTTGGTAAGAAACATCTGTAGCTTTGTGAAACCATGTTAGGCTTTGAAAGGAGCAGCATGTGTAGGAGGAAGAGCAGGCAAGTCTTCTCTTGAATAGTTGAAAAAAAATCTGTGCAGACAGTTCTACTCTGCAGCAGCACCCCACAGGCCACTAAATATAGGACTGTATCTTGGAAAAGAAAAATATTTCTCAACAATTTGAGCAGCATTATATCACTAATATCTACAGAAATTGCCTAAATACAGAATAATCTATACCCATGAGAAGCCATAAAGTGACTTAATGTCCTTGAGAATACAGACTGCAAGCTTCTACAATGGCCAACACATTACAAGTGGCCAAACAGAGAAATTTCTATTAAATTGCTTTTCCAAAATCTATAAGGGAACTCCACAGATGATGCTTTCTCCATCTCTGTGCATTTCCTATACTCCAATCATCTCTGGTACTGTCTCCTTAACCTTGCACACACCCTAAGAGCAATATGATGGAGGAACATGAAATAATGAACAGGATGAAGGAGGTGAATGGGGAAAAGCTTTAATATTTCTTACAGTGTGAGAACTGGAAAGAATCAGATGAGCACTGTATGTCTGCATACAGCAATAAATGGACCTCATTGCCACAGGATGCTGGGAGGGCTAAAAGAATTTTTTAAAAAGCTCAAAAAACCCATCCCAAACCCAATGCTTAAATTAAAGAAAGAGAAATCCTCTAAGAACAAAACACACTTGTGCATACAGCCTCACAAGCCTGACCCTCACAGCTGGTCAAAGGGTGGATCAGGTTCAAGAGATAAACTGCTGTACTGCTGTAATCTTGTCTGAGGGGTTCGTTGGTACACGCGCACATACAGATGCAGAGCAGAGACAAGCTACCTGGCTAAGCTGATCAGTGTTTCCATGCACTACAATAATCCTTTGTGTGCCACTCTATGTCTCCTCCCCTCTCCCATTTGCCAACACACTTCCCTTCAGCTCTAGCTGCACCAGCCAGGTTTAAAGCTCTGTGGAGTGGCACTTCCCCAGGTGGGAGCCAGTGGTCAGAATGGTACAAGATGAAGATACCAGTGTTGTATCTGAAGGCCCTGGCCATCAGTTCATCAAACCCCATCCTAAAGAATCTTGCAGAAAATGCACAGCCCTGCTTAACTCTGCAGAAAGCAGATGGTAATCACATAAACCAGCACAACCTGAGTTAATTCACCACTATTTCTACAAGGTCAGGATGTTTATTAACTCATCATTTCAGCATGAAATGGAGGAGAGAGACATATCGACTAATTTCATCTAAAAAATTAGAAAAGTAAAATCCAGTAATGCCCAAGAAGTTCAGTATGCAGCACTGTAGCTCCCCTATGTCTGACAGGTAGCATTAGATCAGCTCTGACACCAAGCTTTACTTCGTTGTCACAGCTGCACACGTCTGCAGAGCACTCTGAGGCTAAGAGACAGGTTTGTAGCTGTCTTCAGTAGCTGAAGGAACAGAATTTTTTTTCTCTCACTGTTTCCAAAACGTCCCTATAAATTAATCATTTTTTAGAAACTAAGCAACAAGAAGCAGCAACTTATACTGTAAAGATGAAGTGGGATCTTACCAAAAAGATCCCAGAACTGTGACTATAAAAGAGCAACATCTGAAAGCTGTTACTGAAAAGGCTGGTTATATTTTTATTTCTTGTATGCTGGGAATAAACACAGTGTAAAACTTACAGCTTTGCATTTCATAACTACTAATACAAGGACCTACATAATATACTATCTATCTAGTTCCAGGGTATAATAGACATTAAATTAATGTTATTAAGTTCCTCTTTTTCCTCTTTGTTATTAAGTTTCCTCTTAGGTCATGCAGTAAAGTGATTTCTGCACAGAAACACATCTATGCATAATCTAAACAATGTTCATGCTTATCTAAATTCAGAAGTGGATTACTGATAATAAAATGCATCAGATTAAATTATACCCAGACTAGTTTTCATTTAAAACAGGTTCCAGTGAAAAAGTTTTCTTTGATGGAAAGCTACAGATTGGCAAGTGCAAATGTCATCCTATCCTCAAGCAACCTTGTACAAGAATAGTATTTCTAATGATAAAATACACTCCCTGCTGTCCAAATCAGCACAGAATATATTGCTTTCCTTTCACAATACAAAGCTTAGGGGAAGCTACCCTCATTGTGGTTGCCTACCTCCATCTAGCGACCAGAAGAGGTAAATAAATTAACTCTACAACAATAATCGTTTGCCACTAGTGAATAAAAATTATAAATCCCCAAACTCTGTTACCATTTATTTTCAAGTGGTGAAGGAAGTTTATGGATTCCAAAATAACCTAGAAAGGATTGTCTCCAGCATGCTGGGAGATAGGTTAGTGCATTTGTGCAAGGCTGGTAGGATGTGTATCTCGTACAGAGACCTGAACAGGCTGGAAGGGTGGGATGTCAAGAACAGCATGAAGTTTAACAACAAAAAGTGCAAGGTCCTGCACCTGGCACAAAATAATCAAAGAGCCCAGTATAGGCTAAGATCTATGGGCTGAGGCACAGCCTTGCTGAAAGGGACCCAGGGATCCTGATGGAATACAAGTCAACCAAGCACCAGTGCAGCAACGAAGGCAATTCAGATCCCAGACTGCAGCCACAGGGGGATTAATAGCACGGCTAGAGAGGCTTGATCATTCCACTCTCCTCGAGCTTGTCAGGCTGCACCCAGAGCACTGCTTCCTGTTCTGGTCCCTACAGCTCTAAAAAGAAACAGAGGGTCAACAGAAGGGCCATGAAAATAACAAAAAGTCTGGAGAACTTGCCTGGTGAAGAAGGACTGAAAGAGTAAGATCTTGTCTTTCTGGAGAAAAGGAAACTCGAGGAGGATCTCATGACAATATTCCATTACTAAATGGGTGGCTGGATAAAGAACAGAACCACACAAAGAGCTCAAGGGGCAAAGGGTGCAAGCTGCAACAGAAGCAGATTTATCTTGATATGATAATTTTTTTTTCACAATAAGAACAATTGTTCAAGGGAACAACCTCTCCAGGAACATATTGGAGTCCCCATCACTGGAGGTTTTCAAGACATGACTGGACAGAATGCTAGATAATATCTTCTAACTCCCTTTTTCAGTAATGATTGGACCAGATTCCTTTCTGTGGAAACCAGTGACACTGTGCCAAGAAGGCACTGGCAGAATTCAGTATTCTGCAGTTCTGCAGTCAGCAAAGAGGAGATGTAGGAGAGTGAGGGGAAAAAAAAAGAGTACATGAATTGAATTAATAACACAAGTTCTATTTAAAATAAAAAAAAAAAACAAACCTGCTCCTTTGGAGCCAAATATAGTATTCTAAAAACAGGCAATCATTTCAGAACCTAAAATGTTACAGGGAACTTCTTGGTTTAGACAGACTGTAGATGATTGTCACAAATGTCATCAGCGGTCAGCAATAAGCCTTCCTGAAAAGGAATACCCCTCTCTTGTTGGTGAAATGGACCATGAATATTTAATATTCAGAGCAGCATCTACAAATACACAGCCTTTACCCAAAGCAAAACATAATCACAAGTACTACTCAAGACACAAAGCCTTTAACAGAGTGGGATTTTATGCATATTTCTCCTAAACTGTGGGGTTTTTCTATGTATAACCAATAACACTAGAAAATTTTTGATCTGCAGCTCAAACATGACATGCTCAGAAATCTGTCTATTAACGTTTATACAGTGACATTTTATTTCAATGGAAGTTTCAATTTAATTCCCTGTAGATAATATTTATAGATTTATGCATTAGTTACAATTTACTGACATCTTTTTACTCCCTTAGGCCATCTAGAAATAGTGATAAATTTCTTTAGCATTCACTCATCTCTTTAGCAGAGCTACAGAAAGACAGAAGGGGGAGGGGGAAGGGAAAGGTGATGAGGAAGAGGAGGCAATGAAAGGAAAAGGCAAAGGATGTGGAGAAATAAATATATAATCAAGTCTTACTTTGTTTGTATCCATAAGCCAAAATCACTCTTTAAACATTCTGCCTGAGTGGGCATGCAGGCAGTCTTTGAGAGAGAAAATTTGCTTCAGCATTTGCACAGCATGGATTGGCAACAGACCCATTTCACTACTGCTGCAGCACTGAGGGGTTAGAGTAGCTCCCTGTGCTAGAGTTATCAAAGCAAAAAGACATCCCCCTACAGACTATGGCCCAAAGCTTGCATAGCACACATCATGCAAGAAAAGGCCCAAGGCTAATAACTATGCTCTATATTTATCCCTGTGGTCTTATGCTTTGCTCTGTCACCCTAAGAAAACCATGTAAGCCTTACGACTCAGATATAGCTGACTGATAAAGCTCCTTGTTGTTATCCCTCACTGCTAGAAGCATGTTGTTTATTTGGTGTATTGTAGCCCTGGCTACACAAGGCAGACTCCAGTGAACAGAGCAAAATTTACAAGCTTCTACCCTTCTCCTTCATTTGCTATGGCATTCAAAATCTGCTTTCAAAGCAGCATCTCTGCAATAAGGAGAAGTGAGTTATTAAATCCAGCTAAAGTTGGTTTGGAAATTATGCCTCTGGTGCCCATGTACAGTCACATCTACACAAATCTACTTTCAGCCCTTAGGTAAAAACTGTGCCTGAAGATCTTGACAGATCCCCTAACAAGAATATATGATTTGCTACTGGATTAAAGTCCTTTTAACTGACAAGGAATTTAAGAAGACACCTTATTCTCTATTTTTCCTACAGGAACTCAGATAAATGCCCCTCTCCATACATTTCATTCATTTAAAAAAGCAAAAGGTGTGACAAACGTAACAGTCACTGTCTTGCAAGTAACACAAAGTTATTTATAGAAAGCTATGGCAATCAGATGATTCTGCAAGTTTTAGTGCAAAGGTGAATTCCTGGCCTTCTCCAGATACAGTGTAAATCCTTACCACCCTCACTTAAGCAATGTAATACCAGCTCAAGGAAAGAGAGGGCATATTTTTCTTAAACCCTTTAATGTTCTCTGTAACACCTGAAAACATGATTTGATGGGCAGACAGACAACAAATACCAGAACACAAGAACCTCTTTAACAGTGTCCATTCAGAAAGGTCTGCTGATGGATCAAACCTGCCCACAATATAAAAAGAGACGTCAACAAGCATCTGACCTCTGTTAGTTACAGCAACAGCTTTACATTTTCCTTTAGAACAACCAGATATTTGTCTCAAGGTAAATGCCTTTTTTGTTTGTTTGTTTGTTTGTTTTGTCATATAAAAGTTCTTTTTAATCAACATTCTCAACAAAATTTGCAGTTACTTACTGCTCATTTATGCAACAAAAGCAACTTAGCCATTTAATTGCACATTAAGCTGGTCCTTCTGCATAATTGGCTGGATTATTCCTGTGAGACTAGTTTCTGCCTACACAGAATTCTCCAAGTAGTTCTTCCAAAGTCCAGGCCACTGCTGACCTCCTCCAAGGTGATGGGATGATTGCCTAGTCCCAAAATCCTTACAGCCAAGCTTCAGCTCTGGGCATCATACACTGATGGTCCCCTTATCCCGTTCCTCATGACCATTTTCACAGGTAATTTTGGAGTAGTAACTGTGCTTATGGCACCTTAGCCCACTGAACTCTGGAGTTTCCAGACTTCTGGTGCCCTTTTTTGAGAATATGGGATTTCAGATCTGCATGTTGATCTCTGGAATTTCATACTACAGATTTCACATTAAGGTAAATGAAATAAGAATGAAGTTGTGTATTGGCACTGCCTATCAAGGTTCTAAAAAATAGGAACTGGTAGAGGTGAGACTGAACAGGCCAAGTACCAGGTATCTCCGGTGTCTAAAGTTCAGCTTTGAACTGCCCGTTCTACCTTAGATCTAACATAGGCCAGGGCTAGTGGGTAATGTTCATAAGAAGAGATGCAGCAGAGTGCCCTCAGTAGAATGAGTGCTGTGAATAAAAACACTGATTCTAAAATAAAATTTTATGAGCATTTGTTTATACATTTAAAGAGTATGACACTAGTTGAAGTGCTGAAATCTTGGGTTAAATGTTACTATTTGAGACAAGAAATGACAATTTGTTGAAGCTGCTGCTTTTGCAATTTCAAATTAATATATGATTAATGCCAATGAATTGTAGCACTCAAACATTTACTACTTATAGCGTCTGTGTGGTGTCTTTAGTGAATTAGTCACAGTTATATTGATCTACCCTGTCACTGAATGATGCCAGTAAGTATAATCCTTAATTAATTAGTCTCTGTTACTGGAACATATTTCTGTTTCAATCACAAATTACTCTCGTGGAGGGAGCCTTTAACAATAGATTTAAAAATGTTTACCTTATTTGTCTTATTTTCCTTTAAAATTTGTTTGTGTAAGTCATTTTCCTCCTATTTCTGCCAGTTTATCTGTTGTGCTATTAAAAATAGAGAATTTTAAAAACAGTGAGGATTATATATTTTCCTCCTCTTCTTCTAACCAAGTGATTTTTTAAAATTAGATTTCTCTGTCATAATTTAAAAAAAAAAACAACAAAACCCTCACAGGCAACATAGAAAAAAATTCTGGAAGAAAAATGAAATATTTAAACTATTTTACTAGTTTAAAAAGTATCAGGAATTAAAATCAGCTTATTCTGCACTAACCTATACTGCACATTATTTCTCTGATTCCCCTAAAAATCTGATATAGATGATCTTATTGAATTCAGTGTTAAACGACAGGATCATATAAATTAATTCACCTGCATGGATATCTTAAAAGTGAATAGAGATTTATGTTCCAAAATGGAAAATATATTCATATGAGTAATAGTCTTAACTGCTGAAAAACACATCCTTTAGTATTCTGAATAGCTATGTACATACAAGTTTCCTTTGATGGAAAAAGAAAATCCTATACATTTGTAACCAAATTTCTGTTAAACCACCCACTTCTAAATATTTGGTCATACTCTTGAAGGCTTGCAGACAGACATCCCAAAAAGGATGAACCAAAGGGTTGCAAGATTCTTAAGACCCTACATTTTAGCCACAAAACACAAACTTCTGTTAGAGATCTGCTGAACAGGTCAGACAGTGCAAAACCCGTGGAGATCGCTATCTGGAGGCCCATCAGTAACACAGCTACAGTCCTAATCCTCCAAACCAACAAGTCATGTTGAACTCCTTCCACCAAGGTGCTAAGGTATTTCACTGAGCAGTCATGAATGTCACTCATTAAACTTGCATGTCAAATTACTTCAAAATAATCAATCTCACTTAGATTTCTCAACCAGCTGCATTTACAATGGCCACGTCCTGCCCCAGACAGGTTGCTACATTTCCTTTCCTTCTCCACAGCTTGCCAGGGCCTTTCATTCCAGCTGCTATTTATAGCTACAGCTTCTCTCTTTTCTCCTTAAGGAAGCTGCAAGTTCTTAGATAGTTAATGAAAATCAATCAGACAATCAGACTGTTACCTCTTTCATGTACATAGAAAGCAGCTCTTCAGCTAAAAGGTGAAAAAAAAAAAAAGAAAACAATCTGCCAGCTCTTAAAACACATTTCCTAGAAAAATCAAATTCTAATTATAATTTAACCTCCTTTCAAAGTATAAAGTAGCTGCTTCAAACCACCAACCCCTTAGCAAAGAGTTTCCACGAAAAATACAGTACACACTGAAAATTCTTCTCGCTCTTAATGTCAAATTTAAAGCAGGTCTGTGGTATACTACTGAGGCTGGTTATGGCATGTCTTGACATTGCTTCTCATTCTGAGTAATTCCATAAGAAGAACATAGAAAATTTAGATATTTTCCTATTCCTCCTTTGAGCCTTTGGACTTTAGGCATTCCTCTTCTTACGGTTTGTTTGCTCTGCAAGGAATAACCGATTCAGGATCCCACGGTTCCAAAACAGAAAACAGCTAGAGAAAGGACTTAGAAGAAAAATCCCAAAGTGAGTTAGCCACAAACACAAACCCAGTGTATTAGTGGCTGAAGACTGCCTCATTCCATGTGTCTGTCTCACCCTCATCTAGACACTGAAATAATTGAGCATGGTAATGCTTTAAAAGCAAAAGATACAATTGAATTAGCCAAATGAAGTAATTTGTATTACTTCACACTACTGATTTCTCTAGAATTTTCTCTATGGCAGCATTACCTATGGGGACAGAGTCTCTCTAGTTTTCTGACCATTTTCTGCTGCATATTAAGAAAGGGGAAAGAGGCAAGGGGATGTGTGATTAAAATCAAAATACTTTTATTCACCTCAGAAATACTGCCATTTCTTTCTTTTGATGCCTCAGTTTAAAGAAAGGAAAAAGACAAGTGGGTGCCTGCTGTTGCACTGCTTTTGTTATCTCCACAGTAGCTGCCATAATTGTACTTTCAATGTCTGTGTCTGCCTCCACCGCTGAGACTGTTACTAAAATAATTATAGCAGCATTGACTTTTCTAGCCTTTTTCTAAGCCTTGTCTGTGACATGCATTTAAAGTGTTTTACTCTACCCGCTTCCTGGCAAGACCAGGCACTTTCCTTGCAGGGGAGTAACAGGCCCAAGAGAGCTCCCAATTCCTATGCAACACTTCCAGCTTGAGTGAGGAGCAAGGCAGGGCACAGGCATTACCTGTGTGCTCGTCTTCTCTGCTGCTTATGAGCTGGGCAGAGCACAGCTGAGCCAACACATTCAGTGGCCAGTTACTGCTGGTGGCATCAGAGAAAACCCTCTGCTGAGCAAGGGAGAGCTAAGGGAATAGTCTTGGCTACACCATTAGGCTTGTGCTTGAATTGCTTGAATTGCTGGGTGCAGCTCAATGCCATCTCTTGTCACTTGGGTTACATAATGCCAAAGGTCTGTTTGGGCCCCTAATGTGCAGGAATACAAATTTCAGTAGTTAATGACAAAGTGGGAAATTAAAACACTGGAAACATATCCAGCTTTCTCTGGTTCCTCAGTACATGAATGATTTTGCCTGTGTACCAGACTGCAGTAGCCTTGGGTATATGTCATAAGAAAAGTTTGATCTTGCACTTAACTCTGCAATAAGAGATCCCTGTGTTAGGAACATTCATTAAATAAAGAGGCATGACTTCCATTTAGAATATGTTCTATTTGCTCTTCCAAAATTCACACACCTTAGACTTGTACTTTTTCTAGCACATGTAGATGTGGAACTTTAAGTACTTGGTTTAATGGTGGACTTGCCTTGAATCAATGATCTAAATGGCCTTTTCCAACCTAAAAGATGCTATGTTTCTATGGTCCTATGAATGAATTCACAGACAAGACAGAGTAAAACTGTCAAACAAGGTGATACTTTTCTGTTTTGCCTTAATTGAGCTAATAGTTAGAGACCCATGAAAGAGAACAACTTTGTTAATATTATCCCATGAACAGATAATCACAATTTTGTATCATTTTACTATTCAGAGGTACCAGTCAATGAATTGAGAAACTTAAGGAAATTGACAGTTTGATCTGAAAATAAATTAAAAAGCCTACTAACTTGGTAATGCTCTGTTGCTTGCTTAGAATGAAAATAAAATTACACAAGTAATTTGAAATAAATTGAAAACTAAAGCTTTTTCACTTGGTATTTGAAAGAGTAACTTATAAATAACATGAATACACTTCAATATTTGTGTGGGTCAGTTTTCAACCTCAGCCCACAAAAGGAATTAGTAAAAGTAATTCTGGGACTGGGACACTAGTGTGACTCTTGTAGTCAAGACACAGGGTTATTTTTTGCCTGGTTGTCTGGTTTTTTTGTCAAATCAGGTTAAGTACAGCAAAGAAAAGGCTTTTCTTTTTCATAGAAAATGGAAATACAGAGCATGCCATGAAATGGATTATAAGTCAATGGCATACAAAAAATCTGCCTACTGAGAGAGCAGTACATCTGTAGAGGTCATCACACACAGCTGATGTGTTAAGAAGCAATAATCTTTGTAAGTGATGTTACTTTGGAGACCATTTATTCTAGTTTACATAAGAACAGCTAGTAGTGAAGACATGTAACCAGTTTGCTGCTCCAACTCTTCAGGCACGAGCTCTTTTACTAACTTGCTGCAATAGGGAGTGAATGGTTGTTCAGACTGAGGGATTCACAAGTCATGGTACATTTGGGCATAGGAGTTCCCAGCATAATATCTGAATACATGAATATTTATAGGAACATAAAGTACAGTGGGAAATGCCAACTTATTCCAAACTTCTCTGTACATTTTACTTCCTTTTATTTTTTTGCCCAGGCATTACAAGGGCCTATTAAGAATTTGATATGCCTCGTTTCTTTTAGTGCTACACAGGATTTTTAAGACACCTCATTACTCATCGATTTCTGGAACATGAACACTCACTTGATCAATGTCAAATAATAAAGGCTGCCATAGTTCTGTCTTAGCTGACATGAAAATAACTAATGATTTCATTAACAAAATAGATTAAAAGCAGTGATAATCGGTGACAGCTCATTCTGTGGTGGCATCTCTATTGATGCATCTCTGGCGCCTGAAACACCAGACAGTTTTGTTTTATTAAATGGAGTTAAAAGAGATTGACATTATCTTGTTTCCTTTAGGCACCTTCCAGGGAGCTCCTTCAAACACTGTTGGTAACATGTCAAGCCCAATACTGTTCTCATAATGAAATGTTATTAACACTATGCATTTCAGTGGTAGATTACCATGAGGCATCTGAAGGGCTGTTTATTTTAGATTCAATTTAATTTTCCATTTATAATATTAATATAAAACATATCTGGAAGCTTTTCTTTATCTGGAAGCTGATTACATCATTTGTACCTTCCTAAGTATGAAATCACACATTTTCACTCCTGAGAGAAGCACAGCTGTGACAGGTGTAGGGCTTTGGGATGTGACTAAGAGCCACACATATACTGGGACCCATGTGAAAATCAAATTAATCTGTGGAAATTAATGCAAATGGTGCCTAGACATTTGGAATGTCTAAGGTTAAAAGCAGCAAATCCACAGGTTAAGATCCCGGCATTCAACGAGATGCTCACACAGATCACAATATTCTGATTCCAATATGTTGCAGCCTCAGATCTGACCTGCTTCAGCCATCATGAGCATGAGTCAGTGGATTGCCTGGGCACAGGCTAGGAGTTCTGCCATACAGCACTGCAATATTAAACAGATTTCTCTTGGCTGCTCTCCAGAAATAAATGAAAATATGAGATGTAATGTAACTTGAAAAAAGAGTCAATTTAATAATGATAAGGACTGTTCCCTTATGTTAATTGAGTGTCAGACTAAGAAAAGAGAGCAGTCATCTTGCAATCAATTTTTAGATAAATTTTGCAATTTTAAAGACCTTGACATCCGTAAGAACACTTACAAAGGCAAAAAAATTATAGAAATCATACACTACATAATACAGTAGTAGAATACAATCCCTAGCAATTTTACTAATTTAGGGTCATCTATTTATGTTTGGATATTGACACACATTATTATAGTAATATCTACTGGACCCAAAACATTTTAAATTCTCATAATTTCCTTGGTAGAACTTTATTTGGCAAGAGAAGTCCAGTACTTGATGTTTAATACTCAGCATATCAGAAATGATCCAATGTACCTAGCAGATAAATTATGTCTAGTTACAGCAGACTTTGATAGATATGCACTTATGAATTCTTAGCAACAATCAGATAAATGCAATTTAAAAAAATGTGAAGCTTTGAACATTTGCCTTTTAACTTACTGCAAGTCAGGACACATCCCCTTAGTTTTCATATGTGCCTGCTGTGATCACTGCAGCAGAGCTATGCAGCAGAGGAAAGGCTAACAGAGAGTCTATGGGCAAAGCTGAGAATATTTTCCAGCTTCTGACCAGAGCTGAAACTCAGGAGCAGTCCCAGGTCTCATCAGAACCATGTACACTGCAAACCTGATCTTTGACATTAGCAAGAGAAAGCACCCAGCTCACTGTGACTCAGTCTGAGCTGGCTGAGGATTGTTTTAACAGCTGTACAGGGGCCAGTGGCCACTGCCCAACCTGTTCTAGTTTGAGTGATAGGAAACCGCACGTAACATCTGAGAGTATCAGGAAATCAGTGTGCAATGAACAGTCATCTGGGGAAGCACAGCTGGGAGAGGCTGGGGACAACTTTGAAACATCAGCTGGAAAGCAACAAGAAAGAAGCAAACTGTGTTAAGAAAGCATATAAAAATAACCCCACTTGGAACATGTAGCCAGGAGAAAGAAACTCCACGCCGATGGCCTTCATGGGCCCTGAGAAGGCCCTGGAATGCCCTTGTTTTACTGAAAGAAAATGTAAGAACAATTCAGATCCAAGTGTTTTTTCTCCAAAGATATCAGATGAAATGAGGGTGAGCTATTCAGAGCATCAGGGTTACAGGATGAAACACTGCAGGATATGTACACCAAGAGATAAGCCTAAAAACAGCCAGATTGACTGAAAGAAAGAATTCACTTCACATAAAGCTCTACCTGCCCTTATTAGATAGCATTTTTGGAAATCAGCTCCCTGTAATCAAATTGAAAGAGGTATGTAGATAAGTCTCACTTTCTCTACTATGCAACAGCATAAACAGCTTGTCCAAGGTCACACAGAAAGGATGAACTGAACCCACCGCTTTCAAGCCCTGTATAACCATATGTCCTTTACTGAGCTGAACAATCATGACACCACTATTCATCTTGCACTGATGCTACAGCTGTTGCTCAGAGGTGCTAGTGATCATCTTTTGAAAATTTCCCACTTTGTTTCCTTCCTTTAGTTGCATACCTCTCTGTCAATAAAACTCATCTAGGCATGTACTGACAGGACAAGGAAGAATGGCTTCAAACTGAGAGTAAGTTTAGATTACATATCGGGAACAAATTATTTACTGTGAGGGTGATGTGGCACTGGAACAGGTTGCCCAGGGAGGTTATGGATGCCTCATGCCTGGAAGGCCAGGTTGGATGGGGCTCTCAGGAACCTGGTCTAGTGGAATGTGTCCCTGACCACGGAAGGGGGGTTGGAATGAGATGTGCTTTAAGGTCCCTTCCAACCCAAGCCACTCTATGATGCTTTGACAGGTTCCACCTACATGATGTAGTGGGGACTGTTGTCTCTTTATGTCAAGTAAAACTTAGTTTTACTTAAGCTTTACTTACTCTGATGTATATGGATGAATCATGATCATTTCAAAATGTGACAGAAGACATATCGAAGACATGAAACCACTCAAAATTCACATTGCTCTAGCTTGTTATCTCTGTTCCTTGTCAATCACCTTAAAATACAGGAAGACATGAAGTAACCTTGTAATGGATGCTGCCCCTGGTTATGCAGCTATATCATATCACTTCTTTGATTTTCTAAAAATGAGATATTCAGTCCAGCATTCTTAGTGATGCTTTTTAGTGTGAGAGAAAGGTTTCTGAACAGTTTAAACTTTAACACATCTCTAAGAGACAGCTGACTTAACCTCACCTTGTGAAGTCTGCACAGGTAATGGGTCCTCTTCCACAGGATAAGTCATCATTTGCTTTTATAAGCCAGGATGGGCTATAAGGTCTTCCAAACAATTTGGGCTGAGATTCTTTATCAAAACACCCTCTGCTAACATTCCTGGCAGTGGCAATTCCTGAAACAAGACAACTTTTAAGAAAAAGTCACTGAGCAATGTGAGCTTTTGAAGTGCTCTGCAAAGGTAAGAAACTAATTTCCCCCTCTTCTCAGGAGCAGATGTACTTGAATTCACTGTAGCATTGGCATGTTCCTGACTCCTGAGTCTGCCTCCACTAGGGCGAAAGTTTCCACACCCAACAAAGCTGAGGTGATTTGTACACATCAAGGACACGTGGCATACAAATTGAGGTCAGGGGAGAGAGATGAGCAAAGACTGAAGTTTGATTGTTTGCATTAATGTATAACTATAGGGCATACAGTGAGAAACTGTCTGTGTATCACAAACTATTTTTTATTTCTCTGGCTATTATAGCCACAGACACAAGACATCATAGCAACCACAAACCTAATATAGGGGGAGAAGCTGACAACTTTCTATGATGTCTCAGAGAAAAAAATGCTGATATGTATGAAACAAAGATTCAACAAAACATGCTAATAATTGAGAGTACTTATTTGTATAAAATTTTGGATTAAATTAAAAAAAAATTTGAAAAGTTTTTTTCAGATGGGTACACATTATCACATGGGGATTCTGGATGTAGTCAGGGATTTTAAGTCACATACAGTCTTTTTCTAGTAAAGTAAAAATTGGATGTAGCTACATAAATACTTTTCACACCTACCCAGATAACAAGTTTCACATATTGTCTCTACCACACATATAACCCTACTCAGCATCAAGAATGAAAATAGAGTAAAGAGAATTAAATGAGAACATTGTGTCAAAAGGGGACTGCAGTAAAAGCAAGTAATTTCCTTTGGAATTCACACCTACTTGAATGTGTAATTTTATACAGATGGAAATTTGCTGAAGTTTTATAAAGAACAGCTCCATAACAGTGATCTCATGAGGAACAAAAGAAACACAATGCGATTTACATGTACAGAAATTAAATTACTAAAATACTGAGCAATACAAATTTGCATAAGCAGTGGGGTAGTATAGGTATTTTACCATTCCTTAGTCTTTTGCATGCAATTTGCAATCTTCTAATCTTTCTCATTTAAACAGTCTCATATGGACAGGACATGCACCAATGAGAACAAGTGCACTGCAGAACAGAGGACCTGGTTGTCTTTGTCCTTGGTTCATGAAGTGACATTCTTAAGTATTCTTAAGGTATTCTTAAGTTCATAGCTGATTCATTCTGATCAGCATTTAAGAATGCATTTAGCTTTAAGCAAATGCTTGAGTAATAATTTACATGGTCCTAAACAGAGATGATTTCCCAGCTCTAGTCCCAAGTCTCTAAAGTAACAAACAGCTCACAGAAGCCTGCCCATGCCTAAGTCACACTGCTCACACCACAAAGCTCAAGTGCAAAGTATTGTAGAAATACAAGTTCATATTCTGTAGGAAGCAATTTATTTTTTTTCTTACTATTTTATCACCAGTACATAAAACTGACTGAACTTACCTAAGGCTTTGTAAAGTCAACCTTCTACTATCCCCCTCTCCTATATTTCAACATCCTGATACTGCAGTTTGACTGCTAGGAAAAAGAAACCATAGATAAAACTGCCCAAAACATGGCTTGGCTATTATGTTTCAATTATTTTTCCATACTGTTTCTTTAGAAAGCATTCAGGAAATTTTACCTTTTGATGATGCAATTTCATACTAGAAGAGGGGCAAGCAATGAATGACAAAAATAATTGTATTTTAAATTTGCAATTCTAACGATTAAATCAGTATAGAGGGCATTAGCATGGAGGAAAACAAATCTGTTCTTCTTGAAAGAGTTTCTGAAGGTACAATATTCAGTCCTTGTTGATGCGCAAAAGATCTTTCCTTCAGACCTGACTCCCTCCACTCACATATATTTGTTTTAGATTCTCCAAAGCCATGCATGTTCACGTATGCTGCTATGCTACCAGTGTAATACGTATTGTTACCAAGGCAACAGGTAATAGCCCTGTATGTGCAACACGTCAACAATATCAACACTCTGAGCACAGTATTAATATATAAACTACCAGCTTACCTGGGAAAATTCTAGTTTTATATTATTATTCAGTTTTTCAAGTGTCAAATATTTTATATTCAGATGTTTTGACAATGAATTATTTAATTCTACAACTTCACCACTGAAAATTGTCTGTGCCATTTTTGGGCTATAACTAGATATGTTTCAGTAAGTGCTGCTCAGTACTAGAAAACCAATCAGTTCACAGTGCAAAGTATTCATGGAAGTGCTGAGTGAGGGGCAGTTAATGTATTAACCAGTAATTTATGGTATCCCTTGAAGGATTCTTAATCCTTTTGATCTACATTTTGGAGAGAAGAAAACAAGCTATTAGTTTCACTATTATATCTTTCAGCCATTACAGTGTTCTGAATAAACCTCTGCTAAAAGAAATTTCAAAAAGGCATGCCAGGTGCTCACCAAAGCCTCTTGATCAGTCCCCTCCTCATCTGTACAGGTGAGAGAAAATATAACAAAAGGTTCAGTATAAGGGCAGAGAGGGATCACTCATTGATTATGGTCATGGGACAAATAGACTTTATTACCAATCAAATCAGAGTAGAATAATGATAAACAAATGCAAATCTTAACAACCCTTCCCCCTACCTCTTCCTTCTTTCCAGGCCAAAATCACTCCCAGATTCTCTGCCTCTCTCTGTCAGTGGCACAGGGGTTAGGGAAATCAATGCAGTTCCCTTTTGACATAATCTTGTCATCTTGATCATCTAGTCCAACCTCACTAAACACATTTTTCCAGGTATATAAAAACATGTCATGTACAGCATCAACAAGCTCTTGGACAATTTTGGATTACACTCCTGGAAATAAACAGCTCAAAATAATAACAAAGTTCTGAGGCTTGAACAAGTAGAAATACGGGAGTGACATAACACTGTGAACATGTGGATCTGTACATGCATCCTTATCTCCTGTGGAATAATGAATTTCTTTTCTGTGGTTAAGAAAGAAAGGTCAACTGTCAACTTCGTACAACTACAAAATGACTGCCTGAGTCTCCAGGGGGATTCAGCAAATATGGGACAATCAGGGCTGAAAGAGCAGTGTGAAAACACCTTCCTTCTCAAGGCAAACATACAAGGAGAAGCTTGTGAAGGCCCATCAGTTTGACTCTCACTACAAGAAGTTTTAAGGTAATGACTAGGGAATTATTGGCAGATCTTTGAGAATTGCAGAATTAAATGGGAGCAGATAAAAAATTTGATGAAAGTATGGAAAAATTAAATCTATAAATGTTCTAAACCAGATGTTCGTTCATTTGCAAAAGGGGCACACTTCCCATTCCCTCAGCAAAAGCTTATTTATTACCAGTCTCTGGCAATATTTTTGAAAAGGGGAAAGGTATATGACTTGATCATAAGTGTCTCCAAGAAGTGACTTTTGTTTGTCACTGCAGATTTGGGTTATTTACACATTTCATTACATACTGAAAATAAAGAATGCACTACCAGGACAGAACTGTGGTGGAAATGGCTGTTTGCAAAAACAGCAACTCCGGGGAGAACTATAAATACTCAGGATATCTCTGAATGATGAACTATGTGTTCAATTCCTAATTATACTGAAAGATGTTTGAAAACTCATCTCACTTGTATCTATAAATTTCAGGATTGCCTTCAAAAAAATTTGCCCAGGATCCAAAATATTTCCTTTGACAAAGGCATTAAATAAATCACTATCTAGAATTTGGTTCTTGATCCATCTGCTCCAGGAACACAGTTTGAGACAGCTGCAAATTCTGCTCACAGATGATCTATGCCCTCTTATTTTCGAGGCTGGTTTTCACATACCTGAGGAACATACAGATGTCTCAAGGATGACAAAAGTAGCAGACCAACAGAAAAAGGCTGTTTGCACCTGTATCTGACAGAAGTTACTCCAAATTTTGAAGATTTGAGACTCTCTCTGGCAGAAGCGTAAGTGAATAATGTTTCACTCATTAGCATGACATTCATTAGGTAATTTAAATTCCACAGGTGGGCTCAGTGCTTTCGAATGCATACATGAAAAATCAGTGTCTCCACAGAAGCAAGCACGCATTAGACTACGCAATTTTGCCCTCTAGATCAAATTTTGGGTGTTATATATAAATAGAAGGAAAGGAAGCTCTTCACAATGGTGAAGTGATTATTATAATCAACATATCCAGTGGATGTGACATTAGCAAGAAGAATATCTTAGAAAGTTTGTTTATAATTTAAATAAATCCAGTGTTGCTTTAAATTAACCAGGTGGCAATCTTCAAGCTGTGATGCAGACACCATAGAATTCACAACAAAAACAAGGATGTGTTTCTGATATAATTTCCTGGCTTTGGTTCCCATTTCAGTTCAGCAAGCAGAGAATTATTTCAGAATGAATTAGCAGTGCCTGCATGCATTCTTTAGTTTAAAAAAAAGGAAATTACCAAGAGGACAGAGTTTTAACAGCTTCATGAAGGTTGACAGTCACCATTGAATTTCTGGAGCAAATTGCTACAATTTCCATTTAGTTTTGTTGATGTGCTATTCCATGGCCTTCTGACTTTTACAGACTTTCTCTGCTAAAATGATACAGGTGTTTAACCACATATAGTGAGCCCCAAAATGCTCTACGTTATGAAAGAGATCATTAGCTTTTGAACAGTGAGTGAACACACATATAACTGTAATTAAGTTAAAAATTCAGCTAAGTTATGGGATGAACTAGGTGAAAATGTCTTAAACCTTGCACGGTTTAATTAATTTTAAAGTAACTGAATGAAAAGACATAGAACCATTAAGTGGTTAACCATTAACCATTTTTGCATTAACAAAAGTACATCAAGTTTTAAATTCCCCTCGCCTTACTCCCCTGCCTTTAAACTCCTCTTGCAGTTTCAGAAACCCCTTTTGAAACCAACAATAGATGTGCTTCCAGCTCTTCTAGGGCAATATTTGTCTATTCTATACACCAAGGCATAAAATTTGAAAATATTTTTTATTTCAATTCACCTAGAAACTGTCCTGTTGGGTTGGTTTTTTTTTTCTCAAAAAGCTATGCTGTTCTTCACAACACAGAGGGCCTTAGCAGGAGCAATTAAATACCAGTTAAGTAGCAGGAGATCCTGCAGCCCTGGGAGGTAAAAAAACCAATTAGTACAAAGGAACACCTGGTCTTAGGCATCATCTCTGATCCCCCTCACATCTCCTCTTAGGAAAATAAGCAAATCCCTGGAGATTATTCAAGTAAAGGAGGTTTTCCTTTAAAGGCCACTGTACCACACCAAAAAGAATACCAAAAGGCTGTTTGTAAAAGAAATGTGAATCTGACCCAGAATTCCAGTTTTCAGGGCATTTGGCTGGAATAAAGCAAACCCAAACTTGAGGCTCTGTTGCCTGGACATTCTGCTGATCTGATTCTAGCTGATCTGTTACATTCAAGTTCATCACTGATGCAAAACATGTAAGCGGTCCCTGTCCCAGGCAATTTTCTGTCACTCATCCCTCAGGTGAAACATGGGAAGTCCCCTGACTTCCTCAATCTGGATGACTCAGGCACACAGGCTCCTTTCTTCCTCCTGGTTCTTTGATCACAAACATTCAAAATACCATTTCAGGAAAGTGAGACAGAAGACATCACTTCTGTCAAGCAGAGGACAAATTAAGCATGAGTCTTCTGTCTCCAAGAGCACCAAGACACCAGCCCACCTTGGAGCCGGGTTCTGAAAGTACAAAGCCAACCCTCACAAAATACTCCAGGCTGCACACAAAGCTTTTCCTTCTTCTGACAGCTTAAGAGTGTAGGGAAGAGAGGCATAAGAGAGACACAACTGAGCAAAGTGGTGCAGTTGTTTATCTGCCTCATGGGGCTGCCCACCACCAGGAGATGGCTCCCAAGTGGCTCCATGAGCAAAATCCAGACTCGTTTCAAACTCATCCCTTTCGGGCCTTCCTTCACTCCTCTGCCCTTCAGGGATTTGCAAGCTGTTCTCATGATCAGTCTATTGCATGGCTTTTGTTTGCCTGTGGGAATAGTGTAACTGTCTTAAAAAAAGACTGGATATGGTACTCAGTGCCATAGTCTAGTTGTGGTGCTAGAGCATTGGTTGGACTTGATGATCTTGAAGATCTCTTCCAATTTAGTCATTCTGTTCTGTTCTGGGGTTTTTTTTCTGTCTTGCCTTGTACCCATCTCAGTATATCTCTGTTTTTCATCCCTTACTTAGGCAGTCTTCCAGAGCTGTAGGAAATCAAAGTATTCCCATGAGGGAGTGGGGTGGATGGGATGGCAGGTGCCCTGGAGCACAGACATGTTGGGTTGGACTACCTAGGTTGGTGGAACAGGAACAAAGCCCTTTGGTGCAGTGAGGACCCAAGGTATGCCTTCAAAACCCTAAAACTCTGCTGCCTGGGTGTCCCTACTCCATTTCATAGTCTTGCATAGGAGCAGCATCAGCAATAAGTAGTATCTGACCTTGCTGGCAGTGCAAACAATGGAGAGAGCAGCTGAAACAACTCCATATTTTCACCTCTAGAACGGTCTGTTGAGGTAGTGACAAAAGCTCCCTGGAGGAGAAAGAAAAACCACTTCAGTGAAAAACCGCATTTTCAAGGTCAGTGATGAAGTTCCAGAATATTTTATTGTGAAAACAAAGCGAGTAAGAAAGATGTGGCAATATGCACAATTCACTCTGTGTCAACAAGGACAAAACTCTTAATTGAAATCTACAACAATGGGGTTAATAAGCTCTACAAAATGCTATGTACTTCTCAGTTGAATGCACCATTTGAAAGTTTCAGGGTGAAATAGCATCCTGGAAGATGTTCCTGAAAAATTCTCCAAAGCAAAGAGAAAAAAAAAAATACTCTCTGATTAGTTATTTGTTGCGTGGCTTGAACTGCTGGAACCACCATGTTTCCTTAAGCATTACCCAAGAAGCAGCCAGGCACTGCACAAGTCTGTGTGCTAGTCATTGTAGTTTTACTGCTATAGATAAGCTTCGTGTTTAAATCATAACATACAAACTTTCATTTTTGTCGAGCATTTTTAAACATCCTAAGTATGATGCTTAAGAGTACAGTATTTCTTTCTTAGTGACTTTTTTTGTTGTTCAAAATACAAGAATAATCAGAGAACATGCAGAGATGTTTGAGAAATGCTCCTACCTTCTGAGCCAGAACTATGAAATTTGCTTTTCAAGGTACTCTGATCAGATTGCTGAGCTCTGTTCGTATGAAAAAATAACAACAAACCAAATACTGTAACTATTTGCTTTGCTGAAAGGGGTTTAAGGTTGCATTGGAGGTTGTAAGAAACGCAACTAAGAAAAGAAAATAGTTTGTGTTTTAAAATAAACCAAGAATGGTCACAGAGCAATAAATGGCACAAAAAGCAATATGTCAAAAAGGGGACCGAAAAAGAAATGCCAGCAGAACCACACTTACACTAAATGTCCCCTTAGCACAGAGATAAAAAGCAAAGGCTGAACTTGACAAGGCTGAAAATAATTTTGACAGCCTTAGACAAGAAATGTAAGATGACCTTGGCTACACTGATTTGAGTAAGCAGATGTAGACAGATGGCCAAAAGAAAAATATCTGAGTACTTTCAAATATAAAATATTCCTGGGACTGTAGAGACAGTCTTGCTGTTTATAAATGAGGTCTGAAGAGTCAAACTAGATGTCACAATGTAAAAAATGCCGAACATTATCTTCAGAAACAATCTAAAATATCACAATGTAAACACAAAAATATCTGAAACTGGGTAGAAGATATCCAATCATAGTAACAACAATTCAGATAAAACAAAAAAGCAATGGAGCTCTTGTTCCTTGACCTTCCTTGGTACAATAGTAAAGAGGATATATTTGGATGACTGGGAATTTTCTCATATATCTCTTTCTGCAATTGAAATAACACATAAAAATCACTCAATAGCATTGAAAGTTATTATATATTAAATTTTAGGAAAAATATTATTCAGAATAAAGTAGATTAATTGCTAGCCATTTGCAGGGAAGGGGAAGGGCATGACTCTTGGATCTCTGTTCTAGGTATCCTCAGCTACAAGGTACATTAACTGTTTTTTTGAATCTTCCCATAAAATTTTCTTAGGCCTCACCTTGCAGTAATTTCACTCAGTTTTCTTAAGCAATGCTGTAAAACGTGCTCTCTTTTGGAGCGGTGGGTGCACTCCAGTGTTCCCTCTGTGCATGTCCCCTTGCTACACCAGTGACACACTCATCACCCAGTCTGTTTGGGTTTCAAAGACCTTCAGTGGCACAGCCTTTCATGTACCCCAGGTTTTCTGCAGATAGATCAGCTTCAAGATAGATGGAGGTACAAACATTATCACGCTGCCCAGAGGTGCACAGACTTCAAATAAATTTGAAATCATGAGTTCTGTTTTTCTCCTGTCTACCAAGAACTGCAGAGGGCTTTTTGGGCTGGAGAAATATTTCACTTATGGCTTTCATTTATTAATTAGAAGTCTGAAAAAATGAGAAGATAATTTTTGATATTTTGGTTTTCAGAACTTCCCACTACAGTAGTGAGCCCTCACAATTAATCATTCATACTCTGCTCATTCAGAGTCTGTGGATGATGTGCCATTATAGTTAAGGTTTTTTTTCCTCAAGAGTGACTTGCATTGCTAAAAATATGCAGAAGGGATACAAAATAAATTGATATTTCATCCTGCATGTTGTGCTTGTTCTTTAGGAAAAAAAAATAATGACTGCAGAAGTTGCATAGTGTGCAAGTATTTTACACTTAATAAAAGCCCAACAGCATCTCAGAAATAATTTTTTTTTCTTAAAAACACCAGAGAATTTGTTTCCAGCTCCCCCCAAAAATATCAAAGTACTTTTCAGCAGAGGATCATAACTGACTTTTAGGTCAAGCTTCCTTAGATTTACTCGCAAGCCAACTTTGCATCGTTCATATATATCAAATATATCATCAGTCCAATGTTTTATTTCTACAGTTCTGAATTAAAATTACTTTCAGCGTGTTTGGCATTTAAAAAGATATTTTTTGTGGTCTAAGTAAGCCTTCAAATGTATTTTGCATTATAATTCTAGAACTATACGTTAATCATTGTTGAAATTATTATGGCCAACTTTAGTTTCCTAATTGTAAGCGCTGTGAAAATTCATAACCTGCATATGACCAAAAGAAAATAATGTCTTCAAATGCCAGACCGCTGAAGGGTTCTCACCAGAATTCTTCACAGCCCTACCAGATGGCATGTTTTAATTTCTACTACAGAAAAATGCCATTAAGAACTTTAAAGCACCTGGGTAAGGATTACTCACATGTAGTAATGGTAACATGGTAAATGACCCTTGCTTTTCCCATAACTTTTAAGACTGTGGAATATTAACTGGGGTAAAAATGCATACCTGCACCAACAATGAGGGTGAGGAGTAGTGGTAGTTAGGGCGTGAACAAGATGGAAAAACACCAACCACAGAGCCTATTAAAAAATAATAACTATGTTAAAAGAGAAAATTCTGTAGTTTGCTGCAGGTTTGACATCTAATTCCGGTGATAATATATGATGGTACCATATAAACGTTCTGACTGGAATATCACAAACCCAGGTTTCTGCCTCATTTTTCATTTCAGGAAAATGAGAAGAAGAAGCAACGGAGAATGGGACGGGAAAGGGAGAAAACAGCTACAATTTCAGCTCCATGTCTGCAGCACCAAAGCATGAGAGATATTCTGTGCTTACCTGAATATAACATTTGCAGTCTAAGAAGAACAGTAGCAACAATAGAAGTCAAAAACAATGCCACACATGTGTAAGTTATATTGAATATTACTGCTGTTAATTATGAATACATCTCTTGTATGTATGGAGTATGTAAAACCAAAAATCATATTTCGGTGTTCTGGCAAACTCTCGAGCTTCTTGGAGCAAAGGCTGTGAGAATTGGAAGGGGTCTGGTTTTGATTCTTAACAGAACATAAACAGCACTGCTTCTTAGGTCCAAAAGCTCTCTCCAAAACTCTGTTTTTTATACATTTTACATTTACATATTGATGAAAACATGTGTATTGTAAGTTAAAAAATCTTGTGATTATTTTGGTATTTCTTTTTATTTGATTCATCCAGGACCAGAACTTGCAAATAAATATACTTGTGCTTTGAATTCACAGGTTAGAATCTCAGTACTGCTCATTTTGAATCTCTGTTGCTAATACATTTGAAATTGCTTCTGCTCTAGAGAAGAGCCCTTTCTATAGATCAAAAGCCTGAGGAAATTTGCAAGTTATTTCAGATGTAACAACCTCCTACCCAGCTGCCATTCTTACTCTTCTGCATTCTTGTTAGCAAACCAGGTTCAGAATACATCCAACATTATCAATTTCTCAAAGCACATAGCTGTATCTTGAAGGCATCTGAACATAAAAGTTGAATGCTGTAATCAATGGCATAGGGTGAATGATACTACAGTGAAACTCCCATCCTGTCTGTGACTTATATTTCTAATAGTTGGACCAATTTCTCTATGACAAGAGTTATGAGAAATTGCTGTCTGATACACGTTTTCATCTAAGAGAAAAAAATAATTTTCTTCCATCCCACAAAATAGATTTTCAAAGCATAAAAGTTATTTTGGTCATGCTTTTTTTTTAAGGTCTGCTGTCAGAGTTTGATATGTTGAATGGTTTTGTCTGCCTCAAAAATTAAAAAAAAAAGAATGACCTGTTAAAACCAATTATTGTTATCTAATACAAAACATCACTCTTCAGGCCATAATCCAACCAAGTCACTTTAAGTAGGAATAAATGCTCACTATCAGATTTCTGTTTTCTTCAGCTAAAAAGCCAGATCCTACCCTTTGCTCAGGAGAATGTATCAAATGGAGATACCACATGTAAATACCTCTTGGGCAATTGTGTGATAGGTTTTTCAAAATTCATGTTTACTTTAGATTAACTTCCTTCTAGCATAATTACGGAAATGAAATCTGGAGTAGAATTAACTTGCATATTTATATGTATTTAATTGTCACTTCTTTACTGAATCAATGCTTCCTTTTTTTACTAGAACGAGACTAAGGTCACCTGACATACCTCCTTTATAAAAATCATACTTTTGTTACAATCCAGAATTAAATTAGAAAAGCAATTGTAAATTATACCTGTTACATCAATGAAACAATTGAAAATTATGCTTTTCTGACCACATTAATTCCATTCTCCATGATATTGCCTGGAAGCATTAATGCACCTTATCTCCTTGTAGGTCCTGTGGGGCCAATTGTACCTAAGTGGATCCTCTTTTGATCTGCTTGAGAGAAGAAATTGAATACTCCATGTAGATAATTATATATAGACCTCCTGGATAAAATAACATAAATATTACATAAGTATATACATTAAAAAAATTAATGTGTTTATTTACATACATCTAGATATAGGCATGCCTCAAAATATATTGTATGAATATATAGTTAGAAAGCAATAAGAATTAGGTTATTGAAAGTCAGTTAAGTTTTTTAGTAATTCTTAAAAATCACAGTAAGAAAGTAAATGGTGCACACTTTATTAGGAATCAGAATTTTGGTTACAACTGTAGTGATAACCACAATGTACAATACCTCTTCCTACAGCATCTAAAAGGCAAAACACCATAAAAATATGTAAAATTACATGGAAAATAGAAATCTAATGAAAAAAAATTGACCACCTAACAACATTTTTCAGATGGATACACAATGAATAAACCACCTCATCTGCCAAATTTATGAAACATGGGAATTAAGATCTGTGCTAATCACGTGTGAGAAAACTGACTGCTTCACATACACACAGCCCTTACACATACACACAGCCTGGTCTCCACAATATTCCACTGAGAAAACTGAGCTCTCAAAAAGATTCATTTTGTAGTGAATATTTGCAACTCAAAATAGGGGCAGGGAGAGTTGTCTTAAGAATTGGACTGATTCCATTTGCACCATCAGAGTCTTTACAATCAATCTCCTGTTTCTTAAGGTTTCTTTTCATTTTACAGACCTCTTCACAGACCAGAATGTGACATTTACTTGAAACATCTAAGTGACTCTTCAATGAGTCATTCTGCAAATTACTTTTTCCTTCAGCCTCTCTAGGATACAGAGCCCCAAGTTCCAGAAGTGAAATACAAGGGAATAATCAGCTGCATTTCCCATCATTATGATGCTGACCTTCATTGCACTTTCAAAGAGAGCTCTGATTCAGTTATTCCAGCTCTGTTTTACTGAGCATTCACCCAGTGCAGTACACTAAAATGTATTTCCTCTTATAAGAAATTAGTCCATTTTTTTTGTTTTCTGTTCCAAAGTTATATAGTATTCAGTTGCTTATTTTTAGCACTTAATACTAGAACAAAAAGAAAATTAACCTTACAGTGCTACCAATGACCAAAGTGTCTCCATCCACTCAGGAAATACAGTAGATGTACTCTATTATCATCCTTTGCCTTAGAGGACATACCCTCACTTACTCATCAGAATTAAAGGCTATTAATTTTTTTTTTTCTTCATCTGTATCTTACTGGGTTAAAGGTATTCCTTTGAACACAGAATAAAATTTCTTCTCTGTGGTCAGAACCATGCAATTGTGTATATTTAATATCTAAATTCTTAGGGTTGTGCTCATTTTTAACTCTCCAGAAAAGAAGATAAACCTCTTTAACATTAATATCTGTTACTCACCTTTAAAACAAAAATTCTCACTGGTTATATCCATAGAAACACACACTTTAAATTGAAGATTCATTAAAAAAGAAGAAAAAGATTTAAAGAAGCAGTAATTTCTACTGAATTTTTTTTCTAATACGAAAGATTTTCTATTTCCCCAATAAACACCTACAAAACCCACCCCCAACTTTCTCTTTTTTATGTTTATCTCATCTTCTTCCCAGCCTTAACTCTTTCCTTTGGCTTCTACTCTTTTGGGATAAATTTTACTAATCAGATCCTGCTTTGATTTTAACTTTGGGTAGCCTTGCCACCTATTAATCAGGATACAGAGCATGAGCATCACAATTCGAAAAATTCTGCTGGGAACAGTCTGCAGTGCAAACTTGACTTACTGAATAAAATCCAGCTGCTGGAGAAGTGAGAGGTTTTGCAAAAATCATCCCCCTTTTTTTTCTTCATGCAGTAGTAGATTTTATACTGAAAATCAGCAGCAAATATCTCATTTCCTTTGGACTAGATGCAGCAATCATTCAGACATCTGCTTAACCTTAAGCACACTGTTATTCAACAGAGCACTTTACCTAAATTGATTCCTCACTATCCTGCTCTTGTATAAATATTCTTAGCTACTTGAGGTGAATTCCAAGTGCATGTGTCAGTACTGCCTGTGAATCCATGTACTTAACTTTCTGGGAGCCCTCATTACTTACCACACTCTAACAGCAAAATTACAAAATGAAACAACTTGCCAATTTATATTGCCACCTATGAATTAATACACTTTAATTATAGTTGCTTTAGGGGTTTTAATCATTCAAGTCAACATGTACAGTCTTAGTTGATACACACATTTTGCATATTTCATTTATTGATGGTTAAATTAGTACAAGAGAAAGTCTTCCTCAACACTTTATGAATTTCAGAGTATTCATAGCAGAAATGACCTGAAGTGATAAATGTGTCTTTGTTAAATCCTTTGTGTCTTCATGCATTGTGCCTGTAACTGATAAAACAGCATGATGCTTCTTCATGGAGGAGGTTTCAGACAATTCTCATGCAGGAAAAGGAGGCAGCACCATAACACTTTCCTTTTTTTTTCTCTCTGATGTAGGGACAGAAAAAGTCCTGGCTAGAAAGTAATGCATTCTGCCAGTTTTAGTCAGCACTGGACTATATACCGAAAATGCTTTTATCTTCACAGCAAAATATCATCTTTGGTTTCCTCCCTAATATCTGGCCACCTAGGGATCAAATCAAGAAGTTTCTTTTTCCAGAAAGTCAACTAAAGCCAGTTTTAGACCTTGCAAAGCTTAAAAATAGTCAGATAAAACAGGAATTTCAAAACGTCAGGCGTAAGGTTTCTCTTGATCCTGGGTTTATATCAGCCTAGTCTGCTAGACCCTGTACATTTTGTTGCAAATCCTTCCATTTTCTTTGATCCTCACCTCTCTCTATCCAGCTGGAAATCAGAGATCTATTTGACCTGGTGTTATAGTGAACAAGTCAGCAAAAGGAGCTCTGTTTCCCCAGGAAAAGTCCTGACTCAAAATCCCAGCTCTGGTAGAAGGTAGGATTACACCTCTAGCTTGATTATCTTTCCCTTCTCACAGAAGAAATCCTATAAACAATGGTTCCATGTCTTCAAGTCCTTCCTAATATTTCAAACTGTGTTCAAGCATACTTTCTTTATTCCCTTTTGTGTAACATTATTTCCAGTCAGTGACCAGCAATCCAGATGCACTCAATACACAATTTTGCATTATTTAACATAAATTTTGCTAACAGGGCATAGTAGCACAAAGGTGTCCTGAAAGGTCAGGGCTCTCTCTTCTCTATTTCAAAGCTGAGAGTATAGTAGCAAGGAATAAAATAGAGCAGAAAGCTTCTGAATCCAAAGTCTTAGAGAGTAGGTGAGAACCAGTATCTGATGCAACAAGGAAAAGGTCAGGGACCTTTGTGCTTTGAGCTGTGCTGCTCCCAAAGGTCTAAGCTGCACTCAGCTTTGAAACTGAACTGTGTGGTCAGTCCTGAAAGTAACTGGACTGAAAAGTATGAGGGTAGTCCAGACAATTTTAGATTTGCTAAGTTGAGTCTTAGTCTTAACATTCATTTTTCCTAAAATCTCCAGGTTATAGCTTCTCGAGACTGCTAAAGTAAAAGCTGTAAGATTTGCTTTTTCCTCTTTTGCTATGCCATGAGAAAAATTAAATATGCAATGAGACAGAATATGGTACTCCATCTAAAATCCAATAAAAGAGACAATGAATGTTTTAACATTCACCTTTCCTCTCCAAAAAAAGCTTTACTGTAACATTATAAGTCCCTCTCAAAAATAGAGCAGTTCTTTATCCACACTACTACATTTGCCTGAGAAAATATGTTATTTACTCAGTCCCAACACAGGCAGTCCAAGTAGAAGCCACTTTGCATCCCTGGTTTAGCAATTGAGACAGGCTCAGTCCAAATGAGTAAGATGGTAGTTCCTCTGCTCTTAACATTTCAGTTGTGCCTGTGAGGTATGAAATAAATCCAAAGCCCTTTCAGCAGACTACGAACAGAATCAGGATTTTCCAAATCAACACAGGATGCTTATTTTTTTTCCCCAACAGGGCAAGTGAAAATTCTTATTAAAAAAATTAAATGCTTCCTTTCTGCTCAAATATTAACTAAAGACTTCACAAATTAAAAAACTTGCTGTTTCATGATGAGCATGATTCCCAGGGAACTGAAACTGGTCCTAAAAGAGATCTGAAGAAAATGATACAGTTAAAGGTGAATGCATTTATAAAGCTTGTGAAAAATAGCACCATGTTTCCTTCACTTCAGAAAAACACGGAAAAATAATTATTTGAGATTGTTAGAACAAGATGTCCTCAGTTTCATCAGAACTTAGAAATTCTACAGATTTGGGTGATTAAATGCCTGTAGGAATAAGTTTATTAGTTTATTATTTATTATTTAATAATGTATTAATTATTTATAAGTTCATTAACACTGAGCTTGAAACCAAGCAGGAACACTATAAGCCCTATACACCATAAGATGAAAATAATCTTACCCTAAATTCCTCCCCTGTTTATTGTCAATACCACTCTAAGCTCAATTCATTAGAAAAGAACACTTGTACAAAAGCCAGTGGGGGATAATGATGTAACAAAATATCCGAGTGCAGTGTTGTTATCTATCCAAGCTCAGCAACAAGAACATAAAATGCATAGAAAGTCAGGCCACAAGCAAGAGCCTTAATCAAGTTTCCCAAGTCTTCCCTGTAATGTGTTTCTTTTTATGTAGCATATGCTTGAGGTGACAGAGACAGCCCTACGCTGATAATTGTCTAATGATATGGGAGCACTTCCAAGAAGATCAGATCTCTGCTCCTCTCTGTTCCGTGAAAGGTCAGCAGCTTCTCTCAGCAACTTATCTTTTTGGTTGCCTTATTTAGTGAGAAATGGACAACATGAAAATGAAACATATTTGATTCACCAAACAGACTTGCTTTGAAGTTTGACCTGAATAATCTTTTAAGTTTGGTTCATCTGCCATGGGATAAAAACAATTATTCATAACAGCTTTATTGTTGTCACCCTCATGCATGATTAACTTTCCAAAAATAAAAAACAAGTATTTTTCCCTCGGTTCTGAAGACCTGACATAACCTCCACATTTCATGAGAAACATGGGTATCTTCGAATCCTGAATGGTTCCCAGGATAATAAGTTACATCTGTTTTACAGAGTGACTAAGCCTTATAAATAACAGAGTTTCAGCCCAGTGAAGCAACCAGTGTTGGTTACCAGAACAATCTTGAGACAGTAGTCACCACTAATGATAAAAGCTCTTGTGCTGAGAAAAACAACTCATACCGCCACTGAGGAATGTAGAGAGGTACTTACCAAGTGAAGTCCCTGCTTACTTATGCAGGTAGTAGGGAATGTTCTGCTTTGTAGGCATCTGAACAGGGCCATTTACCACCATGAATAAGCACCCCAGTGCCAAGCAAGCACGAAAACAAAACAAAGAGAGCAAGAGCACTGTTGCATCAGGACTATGTTGAATCCAGGCTAATTAGCCTGGTTTAGATTAATCTGCTCTTGCTATGAGCAGAGCTAATTTACTCTGGAAGAACACTAAATTGCTTCTGGACCCCACTGTGGCTTTTGCAGCACACTTGGCACCCCATGGCACCACCTGGACATGCCAGCTCATACAGATCTTGGCCCAGGGATCACTTACAGGAGCACAGCTCTCAGTCCTCTCCTGTGATACAGCAGAGCTTTCATAAGTCATTCTGTTAACACCACTTTATGGCCCTGAAGGTAGACTAGAGAAGACATAGGATGATAATCCTGCAGATAGAAGCTCTGGCCTCATGAAAGGGAGAGGTGAACTACTCTCCAGCTTGAATAGGGCCAGCATCTCCCCTTCCTTGGTGTGAGTCCTGAGCTATTTTACTAAGCATCAACTACTTTTATAACCATAAAACTTTACCTCTGAGTTCACTCCAGATGGAATTTTTTGCTTAATGTGTATGGATCATCTCAGCTACGTCTGAAGTGGTCTGACCCTCAGGGTTAAGAGTCCATGACATCCATTTCATTTTTGCAACATAGCAATGCTGGTTTTGAGACAGGAAAGAAAAGGATAATTCTTCAAAGAAACTGCAAGTCAAAGGTAGATGAGGAGAATGTAAATGTTGCCCTAGCAGAAATATAGCTGGGACAGTTTGAGCTGGCATCTGTAGTTTTCAAAGAATGCCAGAATAACCACAAACAGTGGTAATTCTTTACTGTGCTTCCTTGGACTTTGAACATTCATCAGCAAACTATAATTTGTACTGCTACTCTTTCATTTTCTTTCTGTATTATATATTTATATATATATTACCCTATTTTGCTGATGAACAAAATGGTCCTTTGTATTTCCTCTATTTTTTAATGTATTGGGGTTTTGTTTTTATGGAATAAAGTCCAAAAGCTAAGAATATTTAGTTTTCTCCTCTTGCTTGATTTATTATATATTTGCATGCTTCAACTGCCAAAGTATATCTAGGTCTCCCAGTCCATCCCCATTTTTTTCTTATCAGCAATTATTTTTTTTGCATGAGGTCTTTCATCAATTTTCCCCTGAGTCATAAACTTTGGTCTTCTTTTATGGTTTAAAATTGCCATTGAATGTCCAACCTTTGTACATGTACATGTACTACTTAACAGCAGCACATACTCCAGTTTCTTCTAACTCCTTCTCTGATGCCAAAGAAGTCTTCTTAAGTCACATTTTACCTTCATAAAAGAATTATTCCAGAAGATACTTAATTGATCATCTTACACAAAGATGTTTGATTTCATTGTATACTTACAGAGCAGGGGGAAAGTAACTTAGCCCTTCTGATATAAAGAACATTTTTGAAATCACAAAAAACGGTCTTTGAGGTGAGAGTGCTGGTGCCAGGAGAAGCACTGATAAATAAAAGTAGGCAAAAATGAAAGGTTATTTAATGTGGT
This sequence comes from Pseudopodoces humilis, assembly GCF_049639895.1. NCBI lineage: Eukaryota > Metazoa > Chordata > Aves > Passeriformes > Paridae > Pseudopodoces > Pseudopodoces humilis. Next base: position 31,132,326 of record NC_142205.1, read on the forward strand.
TATTTAGGCTTGTATTCTTAAAACTTCATGCAATATATAGTGAAGGGAATTCATCGGAGACCACAATGGCTTAAGAATCCTATTTACCAAATAAAAAACTGAGACCTGATGGGTGCACTTATAACCTGACTTTCCAAATGCATCACCCAAGTGTGGTGTGAAGGTTTTTCCTTTTTGTACAATTCAGCTGCCAATAGCATCACCACCTGCGCCTTGGATGAGAGCTGCTCTCACATGGGCTGTGGGATAACCAACAAGCCTAACCCCGACATTGGCTAGCTGCTTCAAGGTATGGCCTCCAGAGTATTTTGGCATTTAAATCAGACATGTTGTGATTGAAAGTTCAGGATTTCTTGTTACTGCTTCGAAGCTTCATGTGTGTGCCAGATGTGCTGACCTGAGCTTGCTGAGAGAGTGACTTTTTACATGGGCAGATAGTGAGAGCACAGTGAGAAACAGTTTTAAACTAATAGAGGAGGGATGTATACTAGATATTAGGAAGAAATTCTTTACAAAGAGAGTAGTGAAGCACAGGCTACCCAGAGAAGTTGTGGATGCCCCATTCCTGAAAGTGTTCAAGGCCAGGTTGGATGGAGTTTTGAGCAATGTGAGCTAGGGGAAGGTGCCCCTGGACATTCCACAGGGATTGGATAAGGTGATCTTTAAGGTCCCTTCCAACCCAAACCATTCCATGGTTTTACGATTACAGACGCAAACAGAAAAATAAATATTCAAGTGATCCTGGAACCTTGCAATGTAGATTTGAAGCAAGATCTGGACAGCATTTTCAAAATGTCTAGTGTTTCCTACATTAGTAAGTACACAATCAGGTGCTCCAGAAAATACAGTCAGGTGTTCCTTTCTTTTAACTTAGAGTCTTTGTACAAGTACAATTGCATTTAATCGTGATAAATTCATAAATGCCACCAAAATTGTCAAAAATATTTAATTTGTTAAAAAAAAGTATCATAACGTTTTTTTCAATGGTTTGATTTGCCCAGTGGCCTGAAAAAAAATAAAACCGAGCTGAAATGTTAGACAAACCAACTTGATGATATACCTAATAAAAACATTATAATTTTCATGAGAAATTTTTTCAGTCCAAAAATAAAGAACATCTGAAAATCTGCTTTGTTTTATGCTCTTTTACTTTCTGCCTTGCTAGCCTAATTGCAGAACACAGAAGCAAAAGGCCTTCAGTACAATGTCTGGAAGAGATACCAGGTACCCTAATTTGACTAAAATCTCTCTTGATACTTAGTCTTGGAGATTTTTTCTTTGAACTCCTTATGTGCTTATAAAGTCAATAGGTAGCCTCACAACAAAAAATTGATCTGTGGCTATTAGAGTGTCTGAGATACAAGTCCCTTCTACAGACAGCCATAAGCCCTTCTGCTGTCTCTACTACACTTTAAAAAAGCCTTCCTGGGGAACTTTTCATGCACTGAACATTAATGAAAGGGAAAATGGAATTATCCAAACCAATCAAACATGTCTGTTGACAGAACATTAGAAAGAAGTTTCAGATGTTTCAGTTGCACAAACAAATCTGAACAAAACAGCAGATTGATTTCTTACAGAACTAATCATAATATCTGAAACACATATTTCAGTAAAGTGCCAGCAACTGATTTTAATAATGATTGCTTATTTCACATGCTTATCATACAATTTCTGAAAAAGAAACCAATAGGTGCGTGCACATGAATTAACTGTTCATTTATCCTCTATATTCATCTGTCACTTCCATCTCATCTACATAGGAATAATTCATTTTAGCGTAGAATTGCCCATGTACCATAGTCTAGAAACTTACTCAGGTTGTTTGTTCCTACAATCTTCCTTAAGGAAAAGGAATTGCACCTCTCTCTGAAATGTAATTTTTATCTCATCCAAAGCATTTCTCCTCATCCAGTAGGTCTTAAAATGTTTCGCTATGCTGTAACTAGAGATGAATGAAACAAGAATCAAAGTGATAAGAATTAGTGAAGTGAGCTCAAGTCACAGACAACAGCAAGTCAGACATAGATTGCTTTAGACATGGGGGAATGTCTCTAATATGAGCTGAAGTCAAACAGATAATCTGAGTCCATGTAAAATGAGTAGTTATCCTGTAATACTTAATGCTACTGGAGAATTTTTGTTCTTAGTAACATACTCACTCAATCCTTTCCTATAAATTCATAGGATATAATCTAGAGTTTTGCTTGAATAAATGAAACATCATGTGTTAGATGTTTTGCAAATTAACCTTTTGCACTGCATCAAAACCTGTTCCCAGAAATAGGCTGCTTTGATGCCACATACACCTGTGAGTAATAAGGTACTGAAAGCAATTCATTGAAAATTAAGTGTCTCGCTATCAGACAGACCTGAGTCATCCTGCTCTGCGTATTCCTTGTGTTCAAACAATGCATTTGAAAACATGGGTTATCTCTTTACAACCTTGTCTGTCCCAAAGTATTGTAGATAATCATCACAGCATTGTAAGTGCAATCACCAAACACCACAGCTGGGAGCCTCCCCATAAATCCCAGCACAGGTATAGCAGCTGAAAATATTGCTATATTTCTGTCATGGCTTAAACCCCACTGGAAATTAAACCCCACACAGCCACTACCCTCCCCGCAGTCCCCTCCAGTGAGAAAAACAAAAGGCAGATATTACGGGTTGAGATAATAATTTACTGGAAAAGCAATAAGATAATGAAAAGAAACATCAAAAATATTAATTACAAAAGTATACCAAAAGGGTGTGATTTCCATGCAAAAAATGCTCACCAAGTTTGATGCAGTGTAGCCAGCACCTCCCCACTGCTCCCTCCACCACATTTTTTTCCCAATCTTGAGACAATGAAAAGCAGTGATGGACAAACCATGTGGTTGGGACCAGTGCCACCCCACAGCTCCACCTGCTCCCCTGGAAAAGGACAAAACACCTGTGGAGGGTCTGCATGTCCCCTTTCTTTCCACCTGAAGCCTCCTTCCTTCTCAGAAACCATAATCCCTTACTTCCACACCCACCACTGATTGGCAGTATAGAAGAAAAACTAGAGTAACAACCATGACTCCAGGCTCCACACCCTCATGGCTACCACCCAAAAACTGACTCTGGCCGAAACTAGGACAATTTCCTAATGATAAAACAATTGTAGTAGCAGTAACAGTAGTAATTACTTCAGAAACATCCACAAGTCATGTCAGAGCACAAAAGTGCAGAGAGGGAACATACCTGATAATCTTGAAGAGACAAAAGAGTAAATGACATGCTCCAAATAAACAGCTCTGTCAAATCCCAGTTTCAACTACAACATTACCCTGCTAACCTCTTTTCCAAGCGTGCTTCTCCCAGGGTAGCTTTACCTATATCTGTGGGTCTGGATAGTGTTGATATGGAGCTCACTTCTGGAATGGAAAAGCAGCACCAAGTTGTGGCTTTCAGGTTTGGAGTGCTTCAGCAGTGCGTGTTGACCTTTGAGGAACCAGTGACAGCAATCTAAATATCTTTTAAAAGCCTATACTATAGATAAAAGGGAATGCAAGAGGTTCAGGTCAGATTTGCTGTGTTTAAGTTCTGCTAGAACATTTGGCATACATTTTTAGTTCAGGAGATTTACCCTTCAGCTTGTCTGGAGGTTTACATAGTATTGCCAGGCCACACACCTGACAGCTGTGAGTCAGGTTTTTGAAAACAATGAAAAAAAATTTAATATCAGGAGGATTTTTGTTCAGAAAAACTGCTTAGAAATACTAATGGGAGCTTGTAAGCCGCTAGAATGGCCACAGGTTATGTTTTTCAGCTTTTTCCCTACTACCACAAGAGACAGAAATATACTTTCTATGATAAATGTGACCTTCCCACAGTCCTATGAACCTCATTGCTGTAGTTTTAAAGGAATATCAAATACGGACCATTCTGCAGAAATTAAAAAATAATCAATATTGAATACAAAATCTTTATATGTCAGTATCAACTGTATTTTAAGTTATTTATTTCACCAGTGTTTTCTCATTAGGTAGTGCCTGGAGGCTAACCAAGATGAGCTTCTGTTGTATTATGTACAGTAATATAAAAGTTCAGAAGCAACAGAAAGAATTGCAAAAGGATTGGTTTTCTTGTTTTCCAATCAACAGATAACAATACTTCAAACTGAAGTTCTGCTACTGCCTTAAGAAAGTTTTTTACTCTTCCCTTGAATGCCTCTATAACCTGAAGTAAATCTCTGTTTACTTTATGTTCCACTGAAAAAATTCTTCATTTGGGCAAAAGGGAATGCACCACACATGGACATTCAATATATATTGCCAGTCCAGCTAACATTTTAATATCTTAATAATCCATACTGTCCAATTAACACAGAAAACCTTCATTAATAATACAGGAAAAATTGCTTTAGAAAGAAAATAGCCTTTCCAACTACAAACCCTTTTTCTCTGGTGTGTGTTTGCCCTTCCTACGTTCCCTTGCATCTGGAGGTTGGTGGTTTCAGGCTTCCCTGTGAGGTTTCTGCTGGATGAAGAGAGATTGTACATACAGCACCTATCACGTCCTCAGTCATTCACTGAGAGAAGTATGTTGTTGTTGCTGGGTATCCCAAAGATACTCTTGAAATTATCTCTTTCCTGTGTTTTATCATGGTGTGTTTCTCCTTGCTTCCCAGTTGAGTTTGAGCAATGCTCCCCTAGCCCTGATACCCCAGCATGCTGTTTGCTTCACTGCAGCTCTCTTTGGCCTTTACCACCAAAGAGTTCCCCACCACTCCAGCCAAAAACAGGTCAGGCAGCAGTCACTGACCACTTCTCAGGGTTAAACCAGGCCCAAACAGCTCAGGCTGAGGCACAGACAAGTGCTGGGTCCCTGCACAACCAGGTCAGCACAAAGCCTGGTGTTTTCTCATGCCAGTGGCAAAATCACATTGAACACTCGTATCTTTATATTAGTAATGTTTAACCCTATTTTATCTTTTCATTTGCCTTTATTCCTTTCACTTTATTATGATTTTATATAGACTCGAGTCTTCTAAGCAAAAAGATCTTCTCTTGAAGCAAGGAAGAAAACTTAAGTCCATAATAAAAAAATGTTGTTTTTTTCCAGGAGAATGAAGGGACCAAACCAGTTAAAGAATGGTCATGCAAAATAAACAGAAAAATATTAAAAAATGCACATAAATTATAGAAAAAAAAACAAAACCCATGATTTTGTATTGCTGTTCATGATCACAGGCAGCAGCTGGAAGGTCCAGTCCACCTCATATGCAAAACAGGGCCAGTAACACCATGGTGTAACCTAGCCCTAAATACTTCCAGTGATGGAAGTTCCACAATATCCTCAACTGCCCCCTACCCACTGCTTCATTCTCCTTATCCCAAACAGTTTTTTTTCAGCATCCTTCTTAGAACAACTTGAAGTCACATGTTCTTTAATCCACAATAATAACAATAAATCTTTGTTTTGTTCACTGAGGCACAGAAAGAACATCTCTTTCCTCCCGCCTGAGTGGTCTAAGTTTTACTAAGATCAACAGCCACTTTCAAATGATAGAGCTGTAGTAGAAGAGCAAGATATTATTTATTCTTCTGCTCAAGAACCTGCAGTACCTGGGACATTGTTCCACATGGTTCCTTTTGGTTGTGTTCAGAGGTAATGCTGGAGACTAATATTTCAGATTATTATCTCTTCCCAATACTGAGCAACTTATCCATTTCAGACAATCTCGCTGCAGGTTTTTCCAGATATGAAAACCTGACAAAGGAATTTTTAACAGATGGGTATGATTTTGGCAGTAACAACTATTCATATATTATTAAAGTACAGGCTAAATTTGTTTTCAGCTTATAAGGCACAGTAGTGAGGGCCAGGGTCACACATAGCTCCCCAGGCTGGTTCCCCCAACTGTGTCTCCCCAGCTCCCTGATTCAGGGCCAGACAACTGCACTGTGCCCGAGGTGGCCACAAGCCAAGCTCCCAGAGAGAGCAGACATGCTCAGGGCCCTGGCTGTGTCTTTCACTGGTTTTATGCCTATTTATTAACATGTGAAATGCTATGGGGTTCCATAGGCAGGGAGCTGTAGGCAAATAGCTTTTGTTTAACTTGATTTGGTCAGTCTTCACGTCCTACAGTCTTATAATGCTCCAGTGCCATGAAGAAATGTGGAGCTAAACATATCTGCTGCCATTGAATTCTAAAAGTTCTACAAACAAAGACGGAATTTTAATTATTTATTATTACTTATCAGCTATAGAAATAAAAATATCCTCCTAGATGTTCATTTTCTCATCATAGCCATTGAACTCGAAACAAATTAAAGCTAAAGCTCCACCTAGTGACAAGCTGTTGGAAGTTATTTTAGAATACATTAAAAAGCTTCTGGTTTTCCCTGAAATTTTAGTGAAAGTTGAAGAAATCAGAGATTTTTTGAGAGCCATAAAAACCTTTCTGGTAATAAGCACAATAAATTTACTGTAAATAAATATAAAACCTCTTTATTCCATCTCTTTTCCGTGTTTACAGTAATTCTACTATTCACACCAGTTCATTCTGCCAATCTTAAACTTTCAGATTCTTTGAAGTTCAAAGTTTTGGATTGTGTGGACTCATTCAGTATTAATCATATAAATATTTTATTAACTGTTGAGCCCAGTTCTTTCCACAAATAGAGTTCAGAAAATTAGTGGCATTCAGATAATATTATGGCATCAAGTCATCTGCCAAAACAGCCAAATCCCAGGAAGCCCTGAAGACAGGACCAGCTCCTTTGTCCTTCTCCTTCTACACTTTTACTCTGCCCCCCATGGGATGATACTGCTCCTCCCTCCTTCCCCAGTGACACTGAGTGGTATATGGAGTGTGTCTCGTTCCCTACTCAACATGTTGGCACAAGGTGGAAAACAAAATGCTTATGCCTAAAGCTCTTAAATAGTGAACCATGAACAGAAAAATGGAATCACAGAACAGAAACATAGAAGCTTCAAACATGTTATGGATGGTGTGTCCTTAAGGAGCACCTCTCCCTTAGCAGCAGCACTCAACCAACAGGAATCATTCAAAAAAATGATGCTGTACTAGGGACAGTAAACTTCAGGAAGGCTTCATCGCACAATAACACCCCAGAACAGATATTTGTTTAGATCTCCTGTGATAATTAAAACCATACCATTCTCCAAATCCCTGTATATTGGAGCCCCAGGCAGAGAAAATGTCTCTTTGTTTGTGCTGACAGGCTCAGACACTCAAGAGAACACAGGGTTTAATTTAAGACCATGGAGAAGGCTCCTAAAACTAAGTAGAGAAACAGGGAATATGAATGTGTGAATTAGATAGAATAATGTTACGTCACTGGGTGACAAATTTAGAGTTTAGAGTTTGAGATATAGCAGTGAATGAGGGACAAGATGGAGGTTCTAGGGCATTGGCTTGTCTTTGCCTTTCTTCCTTCTTCTTCATGGCTTTGGTGGTATTGGGTGATTGGATGAAAAAGTAGCAGTGTGGAACACGGGTGTTTGGTCATTGGGTTAAAAGTAAAAATAAATTAGTTGGCATTTGATAATTGGATAGTTTATGCTGAAAAGGCCTTGTGGACAGAGTCCTAGGTCACCATTTATAGCTTGTTAGGTTAGTGTGTAGAAGTGCTCACCATCTGTGAGAGTGTAATATAGATAAGAAAAAATAAGTCTGAATGCGAAAGCCATCTCTCTGCTCATTAATCCCTTTCCTGGGGAAAAAAACTGGACACTTTTACACCTGTAGATTACTTCAGGGACAAAAATAAACAAAGAGGTTATTGGGAGACAAAGTCTACCAGATGGTACAGTCAGTGGAAATGGAGTGGAAGTACAGGTATGAGCCTGACAATTGTATCTGGTACCTCAGTGTAGAGCAGCAAATCACAGCAGAGTTGTGCGATAATAAGCTCGGGTCAGAGCACAACACAGTCGTGTTAGGGCAATGCTGCACTTCAGATGATTCCACAACTTCCTAGCACAGAAAGACTTCCTGCATCATACATGATTTAATTTTCAGGTCCTGGGGTATCTGTTTTGTGGACCTGGAAAGAATGTCTAGGTGTTCCATCATATTTTCAGTTCCACACACCCAGGTGTGTATATACTGTTTAGGCTGGTCTTCAAGTTGCATTGATTATTGTTTTTTTGTTCCAACTCAATTTAACTTTGCTCTAGTTCCTATCAACTCCCCTTAAACTCTTGCATGCCCTGTGCATGCAGTCCTCTTCCTTTGGTATCATTGTTCCCCCACAAATAAACCAGCTAACAAAAATATGGGAGCCAATTCAGTATTTGCTAACATCACATTGTGATGGGAAAGAGTATGAAAAACATGAAGAGTAACTGCAGAAAATTTAAAAAAAAAAAAAACAAAAACAAAAACACAAATAACCCCAACCAACAACAAGACAAAACCAAAACCCATCACAATACCAAGAAAACACCAAACTCCACTGCATAAGACATGAAAAAATTTCTTGTAGCATGCAACAATCTATAGTAATTCTAACACATCTCATATCTATAATGTGATTTACTACACAAACACCACAGGAAAAACAATCAATTTACTACTACAGGAAATGCTTCACTATAAATATGTAGCATTGCACATCTGTTATAATTGCTCAGAGGCAAAATAATGTTGCATCCTATTTGAAGTAGAAATCCAATTCGAATGTATTTTAATGCAGATACTTAAAAAAAAAAAAGCATCTAGAAGTAATTTTTCAAAGAATCCTCCATACATACAGGAAATTAGGCAGAGAATTAGAATTCACAGTTCTCCCACCATGAGGAATGCCATTGTGAATTATTTTAATTCCATACAGTTTGCTATTTTTCAGCATCAGAGATTCATTTTTCATTACAGTAGAATAATAATTTTTCACAGAACAAATTAAACTTACCCTAGGGGCTTATACCAAATTGTTCCACTCCCCTCTGCTGGGAAAGCAGAGGAAATGGACTTACTAGGTGATCTCTCTAGATCTTCACTGCAAAGATTTTGAATTCTCTAAGCAAGAGGAAATGAGAGGCTTTATGTCTTCTTGTTCACAGCTCAGATCACTTTCAAGAAATCATACTTCAAACTCAGACATCAGGCAAAGTACCAGCAGTGGTAGGAAACACTGCATTACCAGTTTAATGGGAAACTGGATTTTCTGCTTTACAGTTCTATTGAAATTATTACAGAGAAAGCTATTACAAGTTAAAATTTGAGTCCACTTGAGCAGCAAAAGAATATGCCTTTATTTTATGATTAACCAATTGTTCTCCAGACTGTCACAGCACATATGAAGTGTTTCAAATGAACAAGCCTGAAAATTTCTGGGATCAGGAATCTTTGTACAAAAATATCAGGCCAGACTAACGCTGCTACTCAATAATCATCAATAATGGCACTTGCCCTTACAAAAATTTCGACATCTCTAAGTAAGATTATGAGATTTATTGACTTTCAGGACAACCAGAGACACTTGCCGTTAATCAAAATAACAACTAAAGTGATGGTGTTTATCTTCTTTTCCAACATGAACAGAGGAAGATTTAAAGTATAAGACCAGGCTTTTCTTTAATGAGATTGAGATAGGTTTTTTGGTTGTTCATTTTTTTAAAAATTACTTTTCCCCAGGGAGGTAGATTAGAAGGGAGAATAAATAAAGGTCGTAAACTGCCTCTCACTTAGTGCAAGTCAGGTATTGATACCAGAAAGCCCAAACAAAGTAACACTTAATAACACCAATATACTTCTATCCATGAGTCTAAAGGTCTCAGTGAATTACATATCACACTGGTGTATCTACCCACAAAAAGATCAGACATTCCCTCACATAGTTAATCTTAAACAAAGTCATTCATCTTAAACAAAGTTGTATTCTCCACACAACTATTCCTGGTAGTCACTTTTAGCCATCAGGAATTTATTACTGAGGGACTGACAACTAATGCAAAATGTCACTGAAGGATATCTGTTCCAGATCAAAATATATTGCAATAAGGTATTTTATCTGGTCAACAGCTATTCATGAGAGATGTCTGCAGTCATTGAGATCACTTTTCCTTTCCACAGGAACAGCTGAGTATCCTGTGGCTTATTGCTGTCACCTGGAATACCTCTGAGAAACAAAACATGGAGCTGCAGAGGTCTACAGAGCACTGCTGAGTGCCATTCTTCTTTATTACTGCAATACTTACAACCTGAAAAGTTGTAGCAGAGAAAAACAGACAAACAAACAAAAGGGAGGAAAGAAAAAAAAAAAAGAACACATTTTATGTGCATTTGAAAAAGTTGATGACAGCATTATTATGAGAAAATATTATAAGTTATCAGATTGACATTGCATATATTCTTTAGCCTACACATTTTGAGTATCTGCAGACAAGCATTTTGGATGGTCTCCTGATAATTCTTATTTAGATAGTTTCAGCCTCTGTTTTCCTACTGAAGCAATTCCTTTTTTCCCTCAGCAACTCTTTTCCAGCTGTCTTCATTCCTTCCCCATGAGGACAGAACCACAGTTGAATGCCAAGAATCTTTCTCTTTTTTCCCCTGTTTTCTATTTTTTCTTTCTCAGTCCCTTATTTAAGTCTCTAGGTTTTTGACAGCATGTCTGAGGTTTGCTGTTATTTTAAACCAGCTGCAGATTAAACAGAGCGTGAAAAGACATTGGGCCCCACCCATATCTCCTGCTCTGCTTCTGCAGTGCTGGCAAAAATCCCAGCACGGTGATGTGCCTTCCCTCTTACCCTTGATCCAGTTCCCCCAATGCACACCAGACTTTTCCTGTTGGCTCAGAAGGGCCACATCCTGCAGCCAGGACCCCCAGTGCATGAGAACTTTGGCACTGTGCATCCCCAGTGACTCAAGCCCCTGTCGCCAGGAGTCCACTACTGGCCCGAAGGAAGGCAGCACCTCTCTTTCCCCAGATGTGCCTGCAACATCAGCATTACCTCTCCTCTCCTGTTAAGTTTGGACTGTTTTTACCCCTTTCTCTGAATTCTGTTTCTTTAAAAATAAACAAACAAGCTAGATCAACTCCCCAAGCTTTGAATACAGCTTTGGGATTTCAGGTTTGTTGACTGCAGTCAGTTTAGCACTGCACACCCTGACTCCAGACACCGATAGGAATATAAGCTGTAGTGTGGAACTACATTTCTTTTCCTCAGTATTATTTACAAATAAAGCATAAAAAATTAAGGACAAAAGTAATTTTCAGCAGCTTGATTATTTTCTCCCATAAATCTGATGTTTAATTCCTAAGTTTCATGACCTCATTTACTTGCAGAGACACTCCTGCTGTTTATCTCACAGTGTGGTGTAGGGCAATTATGAGTAGCACTCTGGAACATATTTTCAGCAATTATGGTAATGTAGATGATTAGGAAACAAGCTCATAAAGTTTGGCAAAGACAGTGTTAGTACTCTACTCTCTGATGCAGTGGGAAATGCTGTTCCTTACTATGGGCAAGTAATTAATTTTTGACTCCTGTTTCTCACACTAGTATTAATTTTAGCCATGACATATGTTTGCTACCTGACACAAAGTAACAAGAAATGATAAAAGGAAATAAGGAGAAATAGAAAGATGATAAAATTGTTTCTTTAATTATGGAGAGCTATTTGAAAAATAAATCTATATATTGGAGGGGATCCTTATATTGATTTTCTGGATATTCTCCCTCAAAAGAAGTAAACCCTCATTATCCTTCTCACCACAAAATTTTCCACAGAAATTAGAATAATGTAAGTGACAGACAGCTCATTGGGAGCTGTGGGTTAAAAGTGAAAGACTGGTGGGGATTGTAAACACACTCAAGTGACCTTGCAGCTGGGAATGCAAAAAGTCTGGGGAGTAGCAATGTAGAAAACAGTGTATTTCATGCCTTCCTCTGCTTGCATTCTATGTGCCTAGAGAACATCTGTGTATCAATAATGTAGGTGTTTGGTAACTTGAGGTACCCTAAGGGACAGGCTTGAGCTCCCTGCCTTGGTCCTGAGAAGATCAAAGCCCAGAGGAGAAAACAGCACAATGGTAAAACCACACTTGTGCAAACCCTTGGCAGACTGCTGGGAGCAGCAGGATGGGATTTTCCAGCATGAACTGGGCTTGGGGATGTCTGCATCTACATGTGTCCCTCTGCCAAGGCTTCTGGGTTTGTTTTCGTGGTTAGTACTGAGACTTTTTTGGTTAACTCCCCAAGGAAACTAAGTTTATGCAACTATGTAGGCATCTCCATGCCTCAGCTTCCCTTCCCCAGCCCTTTAGTAAGCTCATAAATGGTCCACTGTGTCACAGCTTCCTAAGACTGAAGTAGCTTCCAGCTCCCAGGTTCACATGTGCCCTGCAACCTCCTCCACTCCTGTTTAATGCTAGCAAGGACAGAAGTCCATGGCTCAACCATAAATTTTTTTCTGCCAAATCAGTGATCAGAGTTTATTGTTATTACTGCTTTTTATTTAGTAATAGGAAAATTCATTCATTCCTGCTTTTCTGAATTTTAAAATAAGTATTTTACATTCCAGGGTAACAAAAAACACCATTGAAAAAGCACTAATACATTTTATCCCATAGCTCTGAGGGTTTTTATTCCACAGCAACACTTTGAGTGAGTCAGTAATCTTCATACTATGTAGTTTTTTCCAGAATCCAGTCTGAATAGTCAGCAACCTTGGTGTAGACTCCTGGCTGCCTGGGGCGAGCGCACCCTTCGCCCCAGCTGGTGATGCCCACCAGATACCACAGCTCCTCATGCCTGCATGACAGGGGCCCTCCTGAATCTCCCTGTGTCACGGGACAAAAAGAGAGAGCAGGCAAGGAAGAGGCCTCATCAGTATTTCTATCACAAAGAAAGCCTTGAATAAAATCAGCATAATTCGGTATCACCACCCGCATAACTGTCTGGCTTTCAATCATTTTCACTTAGGACTAATTAAGAGAGGACTGGAGCAGGTGTTCTGATTGTTTAGTAAATTGATTTCTAAATAGTCATTGCAAACAATTTCTCGTTCCCATGAAGTTTCAAAACTAATGTTTTTTATTATTTTCTTTATAATATTATTACTAATTTATCTACATGCAGTGATTTAAAACTCAATGAAAAAAACTATGAATGCAAGTAAGAAAAACAGTCAGTTTGGGGGTATTTTTCCTTATGGCCATGTATTTAGTATCTCAGTTCTCCACATGCCTTGTCTTGTTTGAGTGACTCTGTCCCACTCAGGATAAAACACCTTTGTGTTTTCTTTTCCTATTCCTTTCTGAACATAAGATTCCTTACAGAATTGTAATTCTGTATGGGTTGTTAGGACAACAGCAAGTGTGTTATTTTTCAAACCACTATCTCCATGTTCTGTTACACTGTATCACATAAAGAAATCTCAATTGGAATAGAGGAAAAATTACTTCCCAGCTCCACATATTTTTATTCCTAACTAATCATATGTTACTAATCAATAGTAACATTTCAGCATACAATTATTAAGTGTTAAATGTTTGCAGTGAAAACTGTATTTGGTAGAGAATTTAATATTAATAATCAGACTATTTTCTTCTTGCAGAAATTAACTCAGAATATTTCAGCTGGCGAAAGTGCGTGAGTTTACTCTTGAGCAGAGAATTTGGTTCACGGAACTCATGCTATTGTGACATTTTCAACCCTAATTATGAACAGAGCAGTTTTCACAGTTCGCTTTTAGCTTTCTATTCCCCATGCATTTTAATAGCATTACTGGCACCTTCCCTTCTGGTTTATACACAGTGGATGCTTTATTTTATGTACTAAATTTCCTACCAAGGTATAGAAAAAAAAAAAACAAACACAGGAAATCTGTTCTTATTGGAAAAATGCTTCAAGATAGTACATTTGCACTCTCTGGATTTCTGATAGTCTGAAAGAAGAGTTTTATTCCCTAAATGGATATCTCTATATCCACACTCAGTTTCCTATCCATGGAATCAATCCCTAAAGATTTCAATGTCATATAAGAGATATTTTCCATATACCTTGGTTTTCAGTGCTTCTGACAACCAAAAGTGACAAGTCGATCAAGAGCTCTATTGATAACCATACTTTCCTAATAAAAATTAAAAATAATTGTAGCATTCATTTATATGTTTGAACATCTGGTTGGAATCTATACCCATACAATACTGTTTGTATACCTTACAAGCATCCCTTCCTCCTTCATCATAGCCAGCACAGATCACTTTGTCACCTATTCTGCGCCTCCGGTACCTTGCCTGGCATTCCTCTTTTGACATGAAGGGAACAGGAGCCTTTTGAAGAATATCTTGTACCCGACCTGTGTAAGAAGGCAATATGAGAAACGTTTGGTTCTAGCAAAATAAAGGTTAAAATTCCACTCTAGAAATCCCCATACACTGATGCTACAAAGTGGGAGGTCACTGCTTCTGGAGTGTTAATAGATGTTCATGACACTGATTTTCCTTTCTTTGTGTTAGCAAACAATGTGAATTGTCTTCTAATTTAAATGGTTTTATGATGCCATCTTCTTTCTCATGGCTGGAAAAAAAAACCTTCAAAACTCCCTTGTGATGTGCAACAAATCCTCATGTGTGAATGGCTGTCAGGACATTGCCCCCTCGAGCATTGCTTTGTGTTAGTAACTATTATTTCCTAGTAAAGTGTTGCAACATGTTTGGAATCTCCCAGTTTGCCAAATCTGTGCTGCTCTCTATCCTAGTAGGTTTTAAGATGGAGAAATTTGCACATAGACTAAACAAGAGTATTTAAAAGTAACCTTTTCTCTAGTAACTAACAGAAGAAATTTGTCCATACAGTAACTAAATTTGTAAGATTTCACATTGAACTATAACTTTCAGATAGTCACGGGTATAAAGGAAAAAGTACTCTCTAAATAGGTGCATATACATCCAAATAAACATATAAAAATTACACATATAAATATAAATAAACAAATAGTTGTAAAACCACAGCTTGATAATTAAGAGCTTTTTGGCCTACCTCCACATAAAATCAGAGGAGTTCAAATTTCATCTACTATCAAAACACAAGTCATTGTCATGGTCTATAATAAGAAAAGCAACATACTTCTATCTCCAGTTTCTAAAGTCATATGAATACAATCACATAAAAAAAAATCCCATGTGTTATGTGCAGAGTGTAATTCAAAATAGTTCAGCGGTACATTTATTGCCTTTTTTTTCAGCTAGGAAGAAATCAAGAGTGTACAAAACCCAGATAGATACTGGGGTTTGCCAGTAGATTAAGCTAGAATCTAAAGAGTATTTGAGTGTTGTACAAGATGTATTTAAGATGGACTTCTCAGATATTTCAAACTATTGAACCAATTTATAAAATTAGTTATTGTGTCAGAGCATTGAGATATTTAATGATAATTTCATATATCTTTCATTTATGTTTTATAGTGTCTTAATGGAAATCAATTCTAATAAAGAATTATATTAAAGTACTGTCTAGAAGGAATAGTGATATCTAAGAGCAGAGAACAGAGCAGAATTTCCTTTTCTTAGAGAAGGGGAAATACTTTTGTCAAACACATTCATTTTAAAAATACAAAAATTCACTGTTTAAAAGTATTTTAAACCTGTACCTTTTTCTTTTCTGTAACCCCATCCAATTACCCAACAGTCAGTATAAAATATGTTGGCGTCCTCTTTTGATGGCAGGCAGATAGGTAATTGAAGATCTAAAGCACAAGAGAAAACATTAGTTTGTCCAGCAGAGACAACTGCAAGAGTAAGGTTTTGTGGGCATCTACATGACCCCTGAAGACAGCCCCCATGTTATTCTCTGTCCCTTACACTATGTATCATTCCCAGCACATAAACTAAAGCCACACTTTTTTTTTTTTTTTTTTTTTTTGCAAAGCCAACAGAATAGATTCTCTTCAAAGCCCAGTAACTGCATATTTAAGGAAGCCAGCCCAGGTGTCATGCACTGCCGTAGAAATGCCAGCCCTGTGTCTTCCTGTATGTTTTCACAATTCCTCTGCAATATGTTACATACCAGTAAAATTCATAGGCTTAGCAAGTTTCATTAAAGCAATGTCATATCCAATCTGTGCATGTTTATACTGAGAGTGAACAATAATCTCTTCCACTTTGAAGAAGGGTGTATCCTCATTTATTTCTGATTGTCTTAAAATACCAGCATAAATACGCCAAATGTTGGGATTCTCTAGACTGAGGGGAAAAGACAAAGAGTCAGTCTGTGACTAAATAGCCTAATGCAGTATAATAGTAAGTAAAAACTCGTATCTCATGAGAATGTCTAGGGTTCTGTAGGTATCTGCTGTCTGCTTTAGAATTTCACCTTCCAGATTCACTGAAATAATTCTGCATCAGCAGTACAGTACCATGCTACAAAGGGACAAAGTATTGTTACATTAAGTTACATTAAGAAACTGAATGTCTACCTGAAAATTTCACCGTTTGGTTACATTAAAGTGGTTCATTTCTAGTTCTCATTGTTATTATCTTGAAAGGTAGATCTCAATTAATGTTGCATGCTGGGTTAAACTTTGAGGCATATTTGTGCATTCAGGTTTAGGTCTCACCTCGTGACACAGTGAGCAGCTGTGAGAATCCACTGGTTGCTGATGATGGAGCCCCCACACAGGTGTCTCTGGCGAGACAGCTTGGCGTGCAAGCTGACCTGCCACGGCCACTCACCAGGGAAAGAGTCTGTGCCACCAACAATCCTAATTGTTCTGGCAGAATGCTGCATACACACTACAGAAATAATTTAAAACTGAGCTTAAAGACAACTTGCATTCACCAATGAAAAATGAAGATGAGACTACTGCTGATCACTGAGTAGGCACCACCTATTGAGAAGAAGGTGATACATGACACATTTTTCATGGTTTGTGATCATAAAGTCTATTAAAACCAAATTCAAAGTGCTGTTCTGGTGTTTACTATGTGAAGACCTGACTGCTTCCACTTTTCCAGAACACTCTAACTTTACAAGATCACTGGGACATTGCAACCACTTTAAAAATAATATGGTTTGGCCTTCTCCACTGAAATCAGGGAAGCACTGTCTATTTTTCATAAAAGAAGTTTTACTTAATTTTACTTACTTACTGGCTTTTTTTTTGCATAATCTTAGTGAGTATCCAGAAATACTTCCTGGTCCATGCACTATTCTCACTGGAGATCCATTTGAGGACATTCTAAGGTGACACGCGCACTTTCTGCCAATGAATTAATGTAAACATTTATTTTGTATTTTTTTCACTGAACAACACATACATTACTCCCTCACCACATCTCTTGAGTGATTATTTCAGGAATCTTTGAACATTTTAAAAAATATATCTCACCCTTCTTCATGGCATGAACCTTGGAGGAGAGAATAGGAAAAAAATTGGCAGCGGATCATGTCTGTGCAAACCTGCTGACAGGCTCTGTGTCCTTTAGTATAAGTGACATTAAGTTCATCTCCCAAAAAATCCATATGGGTGTAAGTGCGGGAATTGCAGGCTGTAAGAATGATTGCATTCAAAGCATCAGAAAGTTGTTAATTAGATGGATTCAAAATTAGTATTTTTATTGTAATTTATTGCTTACCAGGAAAAGATCTTCTACAATTTAGGAGACCAAAGCCTGATACAGCATTTTCTTGCAATATGAGGGCCTCTGGAATTCCACTTGTTGATGTCTTCAGAAGGCAAAGATTTCTAAAATGAAATATTTTTCACAGTAACTAAACCTGTTCTCTTAGGATGTTCTCACATCCTAAAAATAATTATTTAGGTAGTGGTAAAAGAAGGTTCTTTCTTAAATACACTCCTTTCTCTCAAGTCTCAATCTGTAGAAGTATTTAATAAGAAAATACATTCACTAAGGTCACTACTTCACATTAAATTGAGGCCATCTTTGTAGTGCTGTGAAATGCCATAAAACAATACTAGTAAAGGTGGTACAGTATTTATACATATAAAGAAGAGGTGACTTTAGATGATGCGTGCCATCTCAGCTTTGCTTCTCCCTGAAATTCCTTTGAAACTTTATTGTTCTGATTTGTGTGGAATGTTGATTTTTAACTATTCTCACTACTAAACATGAAAGAAGAAAGCCAAATAGAAATATGTTTAAAGCCATTAACTTAATTGAAAAATCTTTTCAAGTAAGTTCGCCCTGACAGGAAACCAGATGGTCATTTTTGACAACGTCATAAAATTCAGCTTTGAGTCTTTAAAACAATCTGGAGGCTCACTGTGCTTTTGACATGCATAATTCTTTTCAGATTAAGACCAGATACACAACCACAATACAGAAGCCCTGATCACATTGGAAAACAGTTGAAATGCCCACAGGAAGTTATAAATTTATGAACAAAACCCATAAAAAGCTGTGCTTTACTGAAAATAGCCTTTCAACATAAATTTACATATATTAGTAAAGAAATTAGTGTTTAAAAAAAGACTCAGTGTTTTTAAAAAATAAATTTTAAATAATCTACATGCATAATATAATTTAAGTGTCATATTCACCTTTGAGATTCTATTTGTGATTTTCTGGTAAAAAATGTAAAGAACAAGCACTTTGGAAAATAAGTACAAATAGTTTGGCAGACAGAAATATCAGGAGTGAAAAAACTTGTAATATTAATTCCTGAAAACACTTGATCTTCAAAAATGTCCATTTGACAATCTGTATAAAAAAAAAGAACAAAATATATCAAAATTCCAAAAACCTATATGATCAGAATATTGAGATTTACAGATTATTCATTTCTATCTTTATTCCTATTTTCCTTCCGTGATTGATAACCTGGAAAGGTAACACAGCATTTTAACCAGAAACTATTTCTCAGGAATATTTTTGAATATGTAAAGTCATGGAGAGCACTACAGGGAAAAGGTTCATACAGAGGAATAGAGAAATTACATGTTACAATAGAGATTTGCTAATCTAATAGGGAAAGATTTAAATTAATTTTCAATGGCTATATCAGGTTCATGGGAAGACTAGAAAGAAGATAAGGTGATGATTTTCTTAACACTTCTTTTACTGTTTGAAAAGTAGGCAGACTAAGTAGGAGTACTGCCTTCTAACATGGCCGAAATAACACAACAGAGCCTTGGCAGCATAGTTCACCCAACCAGACTGTGGATGTAGAAGTTAGAGGAAATGCTAGCATTTTTAAAAAGAGATCAATGAGTATCCTTCTCCACAGATATACTTGAAGTCCCATTTAGAATCCTGGTGAAAGAATTTGAAAAGAAAAAAGGGAAGCATCAGCACAGAGGATGTTTCTTGAACCTATCAAGCTGCAGAGATAGCAAAAATAATGAAATGATCCAAAAGACAGGATTTGGTGGCAGCAGAGAACTTGATCTGTTGAGAAAGTACAGCAACCAAGTCAATATTGCCCAGTGTGTTATAGAAACATATTGGGAACATCTTACTACAGAAAGGGAAACTAAGAAGAGGCAGAGCTTATTGTGAATGCTGTTAATTTGATGAGGTTCTGAAAAAACATAGGCAAGAGAGGACAGCAATACCGGGCAGTAATTACACAATAAGAACAGTAAAACAATATAATCAGAAATGTAGAAAATTGAAGTCAAATAACACTTGCAATTAGCAGGCATGATCCTAAGTTAAGGGAAAATAGCATTCAGAAGAATGGATAGTTTCAAAGGAAATTATTTTTAAAGCAAAAATGTGGATCTGAAACTTCAGGGAAGCTAACCCACAGTCCCAAGGATCAGGTTCAGTGATCATTTGCTCAATATTCAGTGATCTCCAGGAAGATGCTTTGCAAAGGGCAGAAAACAGATAAATTACTATGCATGTGTAATAGTGTGTGTGCATAAGAATAAATTCAGAGAGGCAAAGGCACAAAATGAATGACCACATAGAAAGGAATAATCTAAACAAAGTCAGAAAAAATCTTCAAATAAATATTAAAATAAACCAATTTCAGATATTGACAAAATAATAAGGCAGAAGACATTACAAAGGTTTTATGACTACATTCTACAAATCTCTGTCTGGACAGGTATAGATCATCTGTCTCAGATTAGGACAGATGACATCCTTAGATGACTTCTTGATCCACTAGTGCTTTCTACATTTCTATGATCACACAATTTATTTCTTCTCTCTCTTGTCTGTTCTTGCCTCTTTCACAAGACACAGAAAGTAGAGGAAGACAGGCAGGAGCAAGATTGATTTTCACATGATGTCATGGTTTTACCCCAGCCAACAACCAAGCCCAATGCAGCCACTCACTCACTCCTCCACCAGCAAGATCAGGGACAGAATCAGGAGGGTAAAAGCCAGAGAATTTGTGGTTTCAGGTAAAGAAGGTTTTATAGGAAAAGTCCATGCTGAGCACCAAAAAGGACTTCAGTGGGTTGACCTTGGCTGGATGCCAGGTGTCCAGTAACTCACTCTATTATTCCTCCTTCTCAGCTGGAGAGGTGAGGGCAAATGAGATGGAAAATGACTCATAGGTTGAAATAAGGCAGTTTGCTAAAGCAAAAGCAAAATTTTTCATAGACACAAGCAAAGAAAAATACAATAATTTTATTTTCTACTTCCCATCACCAAGTGATATCCATCCACTTCCCGCATGCGTAGTGGTTGCTCCAGAAGACAAACATTGTGAATAATAAATGCCTGTCCTTCCTCCTCCTTTCCTTAGATTTTATAAGGATATATAGCTGAGCTGATATGACATGATATGGAATGTCCCTGTGGATAATTTGGGTCAGCTGACCCAGTTGTCTTCTGTCACAGGATCTTGCCCACCCCCAGACTATTGATGGGAGGAACACTGGGGAGAGAGTGCTGATGCTGTGCCAGCACTGCCCAGAAGTAAACCCAAGCACTGATTTAGAATTTAGAATTGATACAGTCTGTACAAAACATGATTTATACAGGAAAACTAGATTTTCTGTGAGATAAAATAAGGATATATGAAAGCAGAATAACATCATCATCATTAAGATGGGAAAATATCACAGTAAGACAAAGTGGAGACACATTTAAAAAGAAAAAGAAAAAAATACAAAAGTGAAGATGTTTCAGTTGAGAAAAAGAAGGTTTGATACACACTGATTTTAGACTCTTGAGAATTTTTTCTGACTGATGATTGCAGAAACAAGCACAGAGTTTTTGCTTTCATCACATATCACTCACAAAATGCATAATATATCCTTTCCTATTAGCCAACTGTATTAGAAAGCTGCAGATCTCTATTAAAAATTTTCAAGTGCATACACAGTATATAAACAGAATGTAGAAAGTTTTATATTTCCCTTATCTTTGAATCTGATGGGCTTTTATCTTTCATTTTTGTATCCATGATACAAAGATAACATACAATTTCATCAAGTTAATCTTATGAAAGAATTCTTTGGATCTTTAAAGGGAACTGTTTCTGTAAGACAAATGATAACATGAAAAAATTAAAAAAATATTAACCTCCTTTGTCCCTGAATGTACTAACCATATTTTAAGAAAAAGATTATATTGGAATTATTCTACATAATAAAACATTTCTATATGTCAGCAATTGATTGCATTTCAGAATACATGACCCTTAAAACTAAACAGAATCAGAGATGTTAAATAGTTACCTGATTCAGAAAGCTGGCATGTCTTTAGAGAGAATCCAGACACAACCTCATCAAGCACCTTAATGTTGGTTGGAGTTCCTACACTGGTCTGTTTCAAGAAGCATTTTTTACTGAATGACAAAGAGTAAAGAAAGTGGTAAGAAAACAAGTCTTCCTTGGACTAATCCATCCTCCTGAACCCAAAATTCCTACCATTGTGCACGGTCTGGCCATGGGCCAGAACAATCTCCAACCTCCAGAACAGACTTCAAATGATGAACAGAGCTAGCTGAACAATGTTTAACTTGCAAAATTGAGCAGATTAAGAGCTCAAAAATAGGTCTCATTAAAATGAAATAATTTCTCTGGATGCTCTGATGATGCTATTTTCAGAACAATAAGCAGAGCGAGATTTAACAGAGCAAAAATGCAGCACAGCTATCAATATAATTTGCATTTCAGAGGATTTTAGCTTTTTTCAGGGCTGTAATAATCAAGTAAAAGGTGTCTTTCTCACCAATGGACAAATGGAAGACAATTTACTATTGATATTTTCCTTCCTGTAAGTGTGAACAAACATTGCAAGGATGAATAAATTGAATATTCTTGTGTAAATTCTTGCACCTTAAAGTGTTCTTTCTTGCACCTTAAAGTGTTCTGAGATTTAATCTACTTAGGCACAGAGCTGTCCAGGGGAATGAATCCAACCTGTATTTACCAAAAGCTTGCATTGTGAAATGCTTCAGAGGCATATGTAAAAAAATGACAACGGTTGTCATTGGTACATCGTTTTTGACACTCTTGATAGCTGTCAGCCATAGTAATATCAAAAATATTCCCTTCCATATCCAGTCCTACATGGACATCTGGGCTGCAAGCTGTGAAGAAAGAGAGACCAAGTTCTGAAAATGTACTTCTGTTCCCCATCCCGTGCCCCAAATTGCCCAAAAGATAGCAGTTTGTATGACACAGCCCGCATAATCCAGATGCCACATCCCACGCTCACTTCAGTTACATCACACTTTATACATAGATCTAGCACCAAATCAGAAATGTAGGTTTAGTGTGGTACCTCATGGCAAGGGGAAAAACGGGCAGACTTTGACAGTGCCTCTGCCTACATGACAGAGGGCCTCTAACCACTGTGGCTGACTGCGACCAGGATGACATTCACCAAAGCAAGAACTCAGAATCCATATAAAAATATATTTTCCCAATTCCTAATCAATAAAGCAGTTTAAATGGTAAATTCTGTCCTCGTAAGGAATAGACATTTCCTGCTTGAGTCAGAATATTACATTTACACTCCACAGAGGGAGGATTGCAACTGAGGGGTTTGAAATGAAGGTCATTTCACAGAGCAAGAGCCAGCCAATTATTTGAGGCATTTTTAAACATGTAGGGAAAGATTTTCATTTTAGTCTGATTCTGAGTAATTCCAGTGATAATAATTAGTCTAAATAGCATAAAGAATAACATCCCACTGAAATCTCTTTTTCTGTTCCAAGATACTCAGAAATACAAACATGAAGGTTTATTGTCAGGAAAGAGCTTTTAAGGGGCCTGACTGCTCTGAAGGGCAAGTGGCAAGCAAAAGCAAGCACAATTTATTGATAATAGCTACAGTGCAGAACTTGCATAAAAACCCACTTAGTCCTGCCGTGTTGAGATGCTATACCAATACAACTAAAGAACTACCCTGACATCCCTAAGACACTATTTGTGCTCAAAGGCAGGAAGTGAATAACTATTTTCTTCCTCATTCCATTTTTCTGAAGTACCATGCCATGCTTAATCTCCTTTTGATGACATCATTATGACAGTGCAAATTTAAAACATACATGAAATAACACATTTAATAGGCTTTTAATATGCCTGGTGATAACTTGCAGGAATGGGATGCTGCCATTAAGTCTTCATGTAAAGCACATATACCCAAAAAGAGGCAGCTGCTAAAAAATTATTACACAGAATCACAAAAGTATTAGCATCACTTTGTGACTGCACTTTTGCCTTGCTGAGCATCTGCACCTCAGAGTTATAAAGCAGGGTCACACATGCCATGTGAGCCACTTTCTGGAGTGGAATTCTAGTAGTAAATTAATCTTTAGAACTGGAGTCAGCAGTTAAAGCATGGGTTGCTGTCTGCCTCTAGCAAATGAAACAGTGACTGCAGGAGCATGATTTCCCTGTTCTCTCATCTGGGGAGCCTGGGTGGTGGTTAGGTGGGCCAGAAGAGTAAAACCAGTGTTTTTGTCACCTGTGTTTGAAAGTGGTCTGGCAAAGAACACACAAATCACTGCTTGGCTGCTTCCCTGATTCTATTCCTCTTTCCAAAATGCTAATTTTTTAACAGCTGCTATGATGCATGCATGTGAATAACCATATCTTACCAGTAATATGGTTACAATGTTTTAAGGAATGTCCAGAGATAGCTCCTTCCATATCCACTTTTGGCAGCATTTCTGTATCACTGTCTTTTAAATAGCAGGAGAACCTGTGTTTTGAAATGCAGCAATTCACAGTTTTTGCAGTACAACACAGACTTTCATAACTGTTTCTCAGGTGAAATGCAGCCTAGCCAATATCCCTCAACATTAAAATTTTGACAAGTGTAATTGGAAGAATAATAGTGTCAAGCCTTACATTCTTTGTTAGCACTGGTGGCAGATGAGAATATTTTTTGCTTGTGGGAGCTCCAAGAGGTCTCAATAAAATGAGAAGCAAAGCCCAGGGTTTAGAGGACAGAAATGCACTGGTCATAGAGAGACGACAATCTCATTCTCTCAGGCTACTGATATTCTTAAATGTGAGAAAAACATGCTAAATAAAAAGAATGGGGAACAGTACAGGGGATCATTGGAGATGTGAAATTATTCACATTGTCCCTCCAGAATAAATATGTGGCCTAGAGGAGGGAGAGCAGAGTCAGTTTTCCTTCCTTATAAGGCCTGGTGTGTGAGTGTAAAATATTGGGCATTGTCAAATTTAACCTTTTGAATTCAAGCATTTTCATCTTCAATCGGGTCACCAATTTTAGAGATACATGACATTGCTTCCCATGGCAACCCTGCACCTTTCCCTGCATGCCTGTGTTCAGTCAAAATGTTACCAGGTTTCTAAATTATCACAGGAGACCAGCAAAAGACACAAGTACATGAACATTCTACCTTTTTGCAGGATCTTTAGTCCATGTTGCTGGCAAGTAGGTGAAGAGCAGACAGGTAGGATGGTAAGTACACACTATTTGGCAGTAATTGGCAGTCGGTGTAAAAACTGTAGTGAGGTCTCCTCCTTGGAAGAATGTATTTTCATAGATCTGAGTCACACATTCTGACACGGAATAACAAAATGTGTCAATTATTAGAGATGGGAACACCCAGTTCAGCAGAAGAGGGTGAAGCCATTGCT
Source organism: Pseudopodoces humilis (assembly GCF_049639895.1). Classification (NCBI taxonomy): domain Eukaryota; kingdom Metazoa; phylum Chordata; class Aves; order Passeriformes; family Paridae; genus Pseudopodoces; species Pseudopodoces humilis. The sequence continues at coordinate 31,157,326 of NC_142205.1, forward strand.
CTTTGTCATTGAAGACAGGCTTTTGTCAGGAAAAGTGGGTAAGGGGGGGTGAGTAGCACAGTTCCTCTGAGAGTCCCATCTTTTCACTCCAGCAGAAGTAATACAGTCTAGGGTATCTCCCTCTGTTCCCTGCCTCATACCCAGTGCTGGAGCAGGGCAGCTTGAGCCCAGGGAGAAACCCAAGAAGCTGGATGGGTCACAAGGCAGATCTGCATGGCAGAGGAGGAAAGTGCCTTTCCAGTGGCAACTCTCAGGAACAGCAGAAGCCTCTCCTGAGAGAGACCAACACAGAACATCATTATGAAGAAAACCAGGAAGAGGAAGTGCAGAGATCAAAAGGAGTTAGAAAGTTTTATGGAAAACTATTTTTATCCTATTTTTTAGGGATTCTCTGAGGTCAGAGTGACAGGTGGTGCCACTGTGCACAGCCTCAATGGCTCCCAGCATTTCACAGACCTTCAGCTCTCTCACACTCTACCCTGAACCCCCCAAACCTTCTTCACAATTAAGAAAATACTGTTACAGGAATAATGTCTCAGGAACAGTCTAGAATAAAAACAAGCTGTACTACTACCTTGCATCTGCAGGGCTTCTTAGCTCTCAATGACATGCTGAACTCTGTACTGGCAACCACTCACACTGCGGAGCTCTGCAGCAAAGGTACCTAAGCAGAAACCTGCTCCCATCTTTCAAAATGAAGGCACTTGTGAGATCACAGAACCACAGAGTATGCTGAGCTGGAAGGGATCCACAAGGATCATTGAGACCCTCTCCTGGCCCTGCACAGGGCCATCCCCAGGAGTAATACCACGTGCCAAAGAAAGTTTTTCAAGCATTTTTTGAAGTCTGTTAGGCTTGGTGCTGTGACCACTTCCCTGGGGAGCCTGGTCCTGTGTCCAACCACCCTCTGGGTGAAGAACATTTTTCTAATACCCAACCTAAACCTCCCCTGACACAGCATCAGGCCAGTCCCTCTGGTCCTGTCAGTCTCAGGACACTTGGGGTCTTGGATGTCCACTGTAGTGAAAAAGCACAGTAGTTTTTCCAAGGGTGCTAAGATCTCTGTATTAAAACACACAAGAGAGCTGTCTTTGCACAGGAGACCACTCCCTTTTTGAATTTGCCCTCCAAAAGGAGTAGCAAACACATAAAACAGTGATTTTTATTCCTGCATCTACCAAAGTGCTTTTTCTTGGATAAAAGATAAAGAGAAAATAATGTATTTTTACAGACTCGGAGGAAACCCAATTGAAAACATTTTATCTAGTGGCTTAAACCGTTACTATAGAGTGATCATAGTGTATCAAGGAATATTTAAAATGAAAACAAAAGGTAATATCATATAGGATTTGACAGTTTTAAAAGACTACAAGTGGATTCTATTTTTTAATATGATTATAAGCTATACTTTGGCAATTCAGTGGTTCCTTCACGCAGGTATAATATATTATTTTTTTAAAAAAAGCGATAAATGCGGATTATTAGACATATGTGCTATGTGTGCTAATATGTTTCAAAGGTTAAATCCTTGTTAGTAAAAAATTTGACTTTATAAATATCCAAGTTCTCTGGTATAAATATATATATAGATATATATACGTATATATATCTATATACTTTCAAGCTATTTCTCTAAAATACAGTATTTATTATTCTCAGTAGCATTTCTTTATCCAGCTTTGTAATTTACAGAAAAAACATTTTCAATTCTTAGAATACACCAAGTGAATTCTAAAGCTAAAATAAAATAATATTGCAATTGTTTACTGTACCAGATATTTTGGATCCTATTTATCTTCTTCTAGCACAAATTAACACACCAAAAAAATTATTTATGCTGTGAAACTATGCACCATGCAAAACTGTGCCAGTTCTGGACACTTTGATTTAATTAAAATGTTTTCTAGGCCTCTAAAATTTTCCAAGATTTTTTTGCTGAGACTTAAATACAGGTAAAATATTTTCTTAAATAATATGTCATTTATCTATTAGATTTTGCTAAAAAGCTGTTACCTAATTGTTCTCTGAGAAAACATTTAATACATTACTGAACTTATACTCATGTTAAGCCTTAGTTATAATTTATGAGGAAAGGGAATTTCAGAGGAGTGCAATGCAATTTTTGTAGTTTAACTTTTGCTAATGGAACAAAGTAAATCATTAACACAGAACGAAAGGCATACATTACTCTGCCTCCTGCATCCCCAAAGCTTCCTTCCCCTGCTTAGGCTAATAACCTTGCCATTGGGCACAGAACATGGAGCATCACACTAATTTCACAGCTATAATGTGGATGCAGTCTCAGTCCTTTAGAGAAAGGCATGGTGCCATGTGTGCTGGGGGAGGTGACAGCGTGGGGGGTTGCAGGATAGCGTCAGGAAAGCCCCTTTAGAAAGTTCCCTGCCAGACGATAGGGTCATGCCAGTTACCCGAATTTAACTAAGTTCAATCCAGCAGAATAAACAGTTCTCCCAAGAGCAGGCTGCAGTTACTAATCTTCTCCCCTTCTGCAAGAGTTGCTCTAGGCTGTGTGTAAATTTCAGTAATTACATATTAACTTACCACTGTAAACAGAAGCAAGTAAGAAAATGAAATAAAAAGTCCGGTAAATCCAATTCATCCTAAAAACCACAAAATCATTCTTTACGATATGTTCAATAAAGGGTGTAAAATTAGTTTTATAAAGCACTACTGAGCCTAACACTGATTTACACCTATACTGTTTCACTATTAATTCAAAATTACATTGAAAGTTACATTTACAGCTGTGACACTGTTTTGGCATACCTTTTAACAGCAGAATATTCATTCTTGCTTAGACTGGGAACAATATTCTGCTGAAATGACATTACTAATACTGACTCTCCAGATAGTTTAGTAAATACTGTTATCAAGGTAGCAAAAAAATTACTCACACTCACTGCTTCATATGCTATAAGAATTATAAACTTTTTTTCCACATGCAACAACTTAACCTGTGAAATAAATTAACCACAAAACATAAGTCATAAATACTCCAACTTACACTGCCTTGTTGCTATGAAAAACTTTCACTGAATAACAGTTGCAATAATGATTACATACCTGAACACATAGTAAGTCTGGATGTATGGATCAGGTTTGCACTCCACTATAAAGCAAGTCAACACTTTCTGTTAAATATTACTACCTGCAATGCTAACTCATCTTTAATATTTACTTTGAGCGGGTACTCTTTTTGTCAATATTGTTACTGACCTTGGGGCACGTTTTCAGAACATCTATCATCCACACTGCTCTGGAATTGATCCTGTATAACCACATTTATGCAATATAGTCTCTCTTTTCACCCCTATAAAAAGATGATACTATTTTAAACTCCTGGAAAAATTTTCACCTCTATATCAAATTATAGAATTTTCATTTTCCCTGGAAGCAATCACAAAATCTACCCATATTTGAATATTTACAAAGTAAGAGGAACTTGCCATTTTTTGTGTTGTTCAAAATATATTAGTATTCAATTAAAATTATTATTTTGCCTCTGGGTGTGTGTGTGCATTTCAATTGGTGGCAAAAACGCATTAGAACTTTTGTCCAAGAACTTAGTTTCTTCTCTTTTCATTTCTTGTCTGGGCTTTCCATTTCAGATATTGGGGAATTATTCCAGCTTGTTACTGTTTTAATAAAAACACAAGCAAAAAACAAAACAAAACAAAAAAAAAATCTCCAATCATACACTTTTGGAAAAATAAGGTATATCATTCAAAAAAGCAGAAAACCAGAGCAGATTAACCATAAATTTTACCAAGATCATGTGTGTCATTCATGCAGAATGTGGCCATACCCCCATTCATCAGAAGTTTCTGTAAGATTTCATTTCTATAATCCATTGTCTGTATTTTAGAATTTTGTCTGAGGAAGGAGCACCTTCTGATGATGGCAATTTGTTTCAAAAGCAAATTACAAAAATAGAAAAAAAAAAAAGGGGGGGAAGAATAAAAGGAAAAAATATTTCCTTAAAGCTGCAGTTCTCAAATTTAGGTATCACTCTTTGTAAAACCAAGTATCATTTTAATTACATCTGTAAGGGCATCAGTTGGATTTGATAGTGAAGCTCAGAAATAAGACAGAAATGCTATTCAAAGAGAATCATAATGAGCATGCTCACTTTGGAAAATAAATGTATTTTCTTTCACTGGGCCTGCTATTCGCATGGCGTGCTCCCACTTACACTGCTGTGCTGTTGCTCAAACCAACAAAGTTATACTTCTGTACAGAGAAAAAATGTATTATGGACTCTATGTTGATGAGTGAGTTATTGTTTATTATAGGACATAATATTTATTATAGGACAAATTACAAAATATGCTGAATTAAGTTTCCTGAGCCTTTCTGAAATCCATAGATCATATAAATTAAAGTAGGAGAAGAGTTAGAAATTTAAAGTGCATAAAATGCCAAAACCATCTCATAGTCCTTAGGCTCATAAGGGCTCAATATATAAGTTTGTTGTTGCTCTTAATTCCCTCTTTGTATCAATTTAGCTAATATTCTAAAAATAAACTAAATCAAGTTGTTGCATTTAGGGTTCAGTAATTCAGATAGCAGAAATAAAAGAAGAGCTCATCAAAACATTTTTATAAATGGAAACATTTTTGATGATCCAAGTTCAAAATTTATTTGAATAATCCAAAATACAATTAAGAGTTTGCTTCTGTTTGACTTTGTTTCATTTTGACTTGGTAGTTAAAAAAACCAAAACCTGCTTCAGCCTGAGCAAGTTCTTCAAGATGACATCTCCCTGGCAGTGCAATTGCCTACTTGCTTGATACTGCTTTCTGCTGATTTCCACTGCGATCCACGCAAAAATCTCATTCTTCTGCAAAGGTGGCAGGAATTACTGAGCTGTTTCACCTCAGGAAGAAAATGACTGAATTCTAGCCTGATTTAGGTCTAATTCTGCCTGACAGAACCAAATCCCACATTTCTTACAGCAGTCCTATTCAAAAAACAAGTCAACCTCAAACTCAGAATGGGAGTGGATCTACTCTCTGTGATGAGACAACACCCACTGTTGTGATGTGGAGCAAGAGCAGGAGGAAATGAGGGAAGGAAGGCACTAGTATGGTGAGAGCAACCCATTCTCATTTTGATTTGGCTTTATACACACCCTTCCACCTGAAGGAGGATACTGTAATAATTTCATGAACCTGAATACTCAAGTAGGAAAAAAAACAACCAACCAATATTCTGAAGAACTTCATGGCTATCATTATGTATATGACAAAGGAGAGACCGAAACAAAATATCAAATGCTGCTGAAACAAACTCCAAATCTAAATCTTGATCTTTTCTTCTTACGATCAACAATCTAGAGCTTTTTCATCTGAGTCAGGATGCCATTATCTGAGTGAAGAATCCACTATCTCACTAGGGCAGAATCTTTTGTTTGACTTGATACAACCAGAAATGGCTGCAAAAAGTTGGACAGAATAATTTACTGATTTGTGAATAGTGCAGCACTGTGTATTGTATCAAAATAAAAGCAGTTTATTTGTTCCATATCCTGAAATTACATGTCAACAATAGTCTTCCTGGAAATAGAGCTCAGAAAAAACTGCAAATCAGATGTCAAATAAGAAATCAATACAAATGAAATTCAGGATCATAATAAAGAAATAGAAGACAGCTGCAAATATTAAACAAATAACTACCGGGTTACTTATTTCAGAGGGCTTCTTTGATTTCTTTCTTATAATCAGATTTGCCATTTTTTTAATAAATGGAGAATCACATTACTGCCCAAGGCCTTACTTTTTGGAGCTAAAGCACATGATGCTGGCTATTGTTAGATATTAGAGAAGACAGTGTTTCAACATACACAGGAGGGTCCCAGTCTGTTGATCAGTCTGTAAATTGTCAAACAGTAACTCTGGAGAAAGTTGTATGTGTCCCTCAATTACTAGCCTGGAATGAGGTCATTTGGGCATATGCCAAATACTAATTGAGTTTTTTGATAACTGATAACTTTTGCCTTTCTTTGATCAAAATATTTTGCAATTTCAATGAACACTTAATATCTCCACAAGTTATACTCCAGGCATCAAATAGAAAAGTCCATTTGTTGAACAAAAGATAGAGTTACACTTTAGCAGAGTATAACTAAGAGACTCCCACTTTCAGAAGAATCTCAGATGTATGTATTTTTTTGGTTTAGAAAGCAAGTTAATTTCACTTTTAAACTTTTAATCTATGTAGACCATGAAGGTAGTCTTTTAAATATGACCAGACTATAAACTGAGGTACTTCTATACTGGGAGTTTTGCCAGAGTGTGGCACCAATAATATTTTGGGAAGAAAATTGGGGTAGGATTCTCCAAAGGCTATGACTCCTTTAGCTGCTAAAAGAGGAGATAACGTGTGAGATCAAATACGGCAAAATTATTTGTTTGTAGCAGTGTACTAACATTTATATACAAGGTTTTGTCTTTTACGACATGAGGATCAAATTCCGGAAGGCAGGTGGATATCTGGTATGCACTACTATTCCACCTCCTGCTGTGTCCAAAACATGCAGCTTTTAGAGGCAGAAAAAGCAGTTTGTGTCAAGGTGGCTGGAAACTTCTACTACCTCTGAAGCATCTGCATGTGCTCTCAAGCAGAACCTTCCAGCAGAGGGAGGTCACACATTGTTGTCAGTGTTCCTCTTAACAGCTGTAAACCATGATCCAGAAACAAACTCCGTTTGTTTCTGTCATCCCAGTAGAAAGCTGTGTCTTTTCTGACACCATACAAAAGGGGATATTTACAGAAGGTGTAATATTTCGGTTTAGAGATCAGCTGCTACCTTAATACCACAGCAGATACCTAGAACTCCGGAAAAAGATCACAGACAGCTACTATGCACATGCAGAATTTTATTACACAATATTTTACTGTCCCATTATTTTATCAGGAAACCTGGGAATGCTGTGCTGCATTCCACAGTCCTACAGGAAAAAAACCCAAAGTCACACACAATAAAAACCCAAAACAAACAAACAAACAAAACCTCCACAAAACTAAGAAGCAATCCCCCACACCCAGAGAGTTGTTGCAGACCACTACCAAAAACTACACACCACATGATTTAACCTAATAAAAGCACACTACACAATGCAATGTATTTAACATCTACCCCACAGGCAAGAAGTTCCTTGTGTGTTCAGTAGTTTTCCTCAATATTTATTTCCTTGGCAGCATCAGATTGCTTTAGAAGCAATTTTCACAACAGAAGAGATCACTGCCATTTCAGAATAGCTCAGAACACAAAGATTACTGAATTACATCAGTGCTCATCTTAGCAAAGACACTTTGTGCATCACTAAATAGGGATTTTTCACATTGGCATCCTCATGCCAGCATTTGAGCCCATATACTTTTCATAATGAGTTTCTTAATATAGTTTTATCCAGTTTTTGGTTTTATTTTCTTGTCCATTTTGGAGAGTATAAGGAAATTATAGTAAATATACACACATTATATGAGAAAAACATGGTACAAAAGTAAAGTACAAGAAAAAATATTGATCAGTGTAGATAGAAGTCATAAAAATCATCTTATGGAAAAAAAGTGTTATAATTTGGTCTATCTTACAAACTGTTTCCTCAAAGTAGATCCCACAGAAAAAAAAGAAGTAATATTAATTTTCATTTGTCTTGAAAGTCCTCAACTTAAGCACATAGCTTAAGACATGAGGTACCTCTCCAGGTTTCAACTACATGCCAAATCTCCTGAGAAAACATATTCTAGATGCTAATCATATTTACCTTGAAAGTTCACACTGCCAAGTACCCAAAAGCATGAAATAATTTCTTAATTCAGTCTCTGGAAAACATGTGTCATGTATTACACACATTAACATATGAAGGTGGTCTCAAAAGTTATCTCATTATAAAGAAGACAATGTTTAGATTCAGCCCTGGAATCTGAAATTCTTGCTATTATATGGCAATGAAACCTATCTTTGAAAAAGAAGGCTGAATAATGCAAGTATTACTATTGTTAAAGACTTTTTTGTCTTAATGGCAAAATAAAGGTAGCGATTATACACTATTTATCAAGATACGTGATTTCATTTATGTAAACTAATCATTAAACGCTTTCTTTTTAGAAGATCCTCAGAAAACGGTAAAAACTAGGCTTACCAAAATATAAAGAATTTGGCAGGTTCAAGGAAATTTCTAATTTACTTGCAACAAATATAAACTGTTTTGTCTTTATTATGATATTCTGCAAAGTACAGCAGTATCCCAGGTATTAAGTGACTAAGTGTTGTTAAAGAGACACATGGAAACAGACAAGAGAAAAAAATCTGTAAATTTCAATAAAATTATTAAGAACAGATTACTCCTTTCTTATTTTGTAACACATTAATCATTAGAGTGGATGAGTCCATGTTAGTTGTATCAGTTCTGACCTCCAGCTTCTCATCCAGTCCCCCTCTGCAGGCTGCCCAAGCCCAAGAACAAACTAAAGGCAGTAACACACCAAAAGCCCCCACCGCTAAGTGGAAAGAACAATTAAAAACAGGAGTTATAAATAACACAAGTGGTTTTTGGTGGGCACTCCTCTTTGTGTGACACCAGACATCATGCTGGAGCAACAAACACCAGCCAGAAGCCCTAAAGCATAGGGCACAAATAAAGCCAGACCAGCTAGAGGATCCCAACTTGGTTTAGCACCAGCTTTTTCTTCAGAGCTTACAATAATTGTGGAGTGTCTGTTCTCCAGCTTTATGGCTTGTAGCAGATTTTGACCCATCCTGAAGGTACAATCAGAAACTTTCACAGGCACTTCATTCCATCACTGTGATTCCTCTTCAACATCAATTAGCAAAAACCCCTGTATTCTGCCTTCAGGGCACTAGAAGGAAAAGCACATTGGCTCATTGTTTCAGCTTTGACTAGCACAGTAAAATCAAATTGATTCCCTGGAGGAATGGATGCTAAGAAATAATTATTCATCAGCAATTTACCTGCACACAGCCATGCAATTTCAACAGATACAATTTCAGTCCACACTGAGGCATAGTAGAAGTTTATTCTCAAAGTTTGTAAAAATACATTGCTTCTGTCATTATGAAATCCTGTGTGTAATTTGCATACTGTCTAGTTCCTGCTACAGTTATACAGAGTAATGCTTTTGGTTTGCTAAAAAATTACTCAGAGCACTCCCTTCTCACAAACTAATGTAAATGCTTACCAAGGAGGAGTGAAATTATCAGATTTTTGCTTGATCTTTACAGAGGTAGCCATCACCAAAAAAAAAAAATTGTGCCAAGAAGGATTATCACTTGAATTTTTCAGAACCAAAGAAACCAAAAAACCTTACAAATACTTGGAAAATGCTATGGCAGGTAACCTGATCACTTCATCACAGGCATTACTGTTGTTATTACCATAAAGTTTTTGTGGTACTGTGGCAATAGAATAGTTTCATCTAAGCAGATAAGACAGGGTTTAAATTTAAGGTTTAAAGATTTGCATTTCAAAGATTAACATGAAGTTCACAAGCACTATAAAAGTAGAGCAGCTAGGGCTATTACTGTATCTTTCTTAATAAAACAGTAACAATTAGTTTAAACAAAGTGCTGGACTGACAGCAAAATATTTGTATTTAAAAGATGTCTCAGCTTAAATAGATTGAAAACTCTTGGAAGTAAACACTTCAAATTCCTTTCATTCTGATCCAGCATTTGGTCTCCTCTTCAGTTTAATCCAGATGCCTTTATTTGGACGAAGAATCAATTCTCCACATAAACCAAGCTCTTCTGGCTTTTGACATGATTCCACCCAAAAGCGCCGCAGGATGAGGGCTAGAAGAGTTTTCTCCTCCATTTGTGCAAAGCGCTGACCTACCAGTTACAAGGCAGAAAAAAAATAATTACTGTCAGGTTGCATCAACAGCTGCTGCACTTGCATGCTCACAGGACTTAAGAACAGAACTAGCTTTAGGCCAAAATCATGTTCATATGGATACAACTAACACTAGCACTTTTCTCTACATGAAAACTCTGGCCTTCTTGGGATAATCCACAGTATGTCCTCCTTCCCACAGTACACAGAACTCAAACAAGCAATGTGAAAACAGTCAACCCTTTATATGGAACTACTACAAAACACAGCCTTGTCATGTCTCTTGGATGGACTAGGCAGGGGGATGGATAGCAGACCAGAGCAGATGATGCAGCACAGGGACTGTAGGAAGAGAAAAATCTCATGGTTCCGTATATGTGGAGAGGAGAAAAGGAGATGCAACGGAATGACAGACAGACCATCTTTCAGTGATCATTAAGCCTCATACACACTGATGATTTGGTAGCACAGAGGGCAAAGTTCAATTTATAATTCAGAGATAGGTGAAGGAGGAAACATGAGAACAAAGAAACGTGAGGAAAACCAAACTGCATGTCACAGTTGAGGCAATTCACAAAAACTAAAAAATAGAGATGGGACACAAAACGCAGTGCTGAGAACCTTTTATGTTCTCCCCTCTCTATTATATACACAGATGGAAGTCCATACATATGTAAATACGATGCACTTCTGCAATGATACTAATGAACCATCTCTCCTGCACATGTTTCTGCACACTCAGCATCTAGCTAGACATGTTATATTAAATTAGATTTCTCTTTGGAACAAGGAAAGACCTAGTGTATTGCTCTTATGGAAAAGGGCACCTGCTACCAAATCAAAACAAATCAATTGCATCCCACAAAACCAGAAACCAAACCAAACAAACAAAACAAAAAACAAAAACAACACAAACAAAAAAATAATATTTCCCATTATTGTAAATGGCAGGACAACTTTTGAATGTTCCCCACTTAAAATCAGTGCAGGGAACAGTCTTTTCACATGTTCTACAATCAACACTGTCTCTGCTTGAAGCACAGATAAACGCCAAGCATCTCAGTGGCATCTCAAAGTGCTAACGAGTTCTGGGATGACAGAGAAAACACCAAACCCACTACAGTGTCAGAAAAAGGGAAAGAATGCATCAGTTGCAGATTGCATGCTTTGGACATCCAGCTCAGAACCTGAGAGGGGCAGATGAGGTGTTTCCAGAGCAAAACAGGTGTACTACATGTGTCTTCTCTCATTCTGTGTTGCTGACACTGAGGATCAGAAATTTGCAAGCAATCACGTCCTAATACAGGAGCCCAGTAACATGCTGCCAAGCTGCACAGCAGTGAGGAAGAAACATCAGCATGACAGACACTGGTCCCTGGGAAGAAAGGAAATACTCTGGAAGAAGAAAATGGGGCAGCTCAACAAATGGGACAGCTTGCAGGGCACACAGTGTCCAGAGTTCAGGGGTGGGGAGTGAGGAAGAACACTATACAAACAGTACTAATTGCTGTCTCAGCTACCACGTTCAGAAGCAGAGCTGTTATATTACAAGGGCTTCCTCTTCAGATACATACCAATGCAGTTCCTGGGACCAGCTGAGAAGGGCACATAAGCATATGGGTGCCTTCCCTTACAATTTTCAGGGAAGAATCGCTCAGGCCTGAACTCCTCTGGGTCAGGGAAGATCTCAGGGTCTCTATGTAGGGCATAAGTTAAAACAAGGACATTTGTACCTCTTGGTATCTGATATCCCTCTAAAGAGAAGAGAGAAAGGAAGAGTCAAAATGACAGCAAACAAGCGACTTCCTATACACAACCAAACAGTAAAAAATAAAACAATGCTCCCCTTTACTTGGGAAACATCTCCACTGCAGAAACACTAACACAAGGGAAAGTGGCAGACACAAAACACCACTTACTAATACAGCAATCCTCTCTCAAGGTACGGGCAAACATGGGAACTGAAGGGAAGAGACGAAGAGCTTCTTTCACAACACATTCAAGGTATCGAAGATTCTTCAAATTGTCCATTGTAACAGAACATTCATTATTGCCTGTCCAAAAACAGAGAGATGACCAAGACTGAAACTCCCCATCTTTGGCTAAATAAATTCATTCTGTATCCCCCTATAAACTCTCATCATGCACCAAGACTACATAAGAGAAGGTGTTACAAATATATTGAACATGCATACCTTGCCCCAAAGACATAAGGCTGGTTGTACACCCCAACAGACCTTTCCACACCCATCCCAACCACCTCTAGCTGTTGAAAGCCACAGAAGGGTCACAAGGCATGCTCCCAAATCCCCTTCTAAGCTTTTAACACATTTCAACTCACAAATACAGCAAAACCCCAATGAAGGAGGAATGGAAACTTACCAAACTCCTCATCCAATTCCCTGTGAACCTTCTTCTGAACTTCTGGATTACGTCCAAGCAAGTATAAGACCCAGTTTACAGCAGATGCTGTTGTATCATGGCCCTACAGATACACAAAGACATTCACTTCAACTCTATTCCCATGCACCAGTGGGCTTTGTAAATACTTAGGTGTGCAGATAGTATGAAAAGTGAGACTTTCTAGTCCCATGGCCATGATAAAAACAAGAATCAAGAATTAATAACTCTATTCAACATACTATCAAGATAAAAGGTGATCCACGATTGTGCTGACAAAAGGGGAAAGTATTGAAATAACCCAAGCAAAATCCCTCTCTTCTGATTCTCGGGAGCTGCATGAACTATCTACACAATGAATCAGATGTATATTCATCTTTTTGGTTACAGTCCAGTCAACATCTGGGATGTTGATCCAGTCAACATCCATCAACAGTCTCCAGTGACTATCACAGGAGAGATACAATGGACATAACTTGTAAGCTTTACAAAACTATCTAAAAATGGTCAAATGAGGCAGAGTACAGTAGCCATAGGGGAAAATACTTGGTTTGCTATGAGAAGGGAATCAACTCTTAGTTCACAGCACTGTGTGAAGGAGAGGAAAGGAAAAGAGAGACAAAAGGTGAACTAAAGAAGGGGGCGGGGGGGGGAAAGGATAGGAAAAAAAAAAGGAGGAACAGAAAAGGGAAAAGTTGACCAAAACAGGATTTTGATACTAAAAGATCACACTTGCGGTGAAGTTCAGGATGCTGTTGTAGTATTGAAACGGCAAGATGAGAAGAGAGTTTCTTAGGTTACAACAGTATTAATATGATTCTATGAATTAAGCTTTTCTGAGAGAATTCAGGTCCATCTAATGGTGTGTGAAAAATTCCAGAAAATCTTCAGATCCTCCCTTAGGGAATCAGACAAGAAGAAGGGCCTTAAAGATAATCAGAGGGATGGGACACATCTCCCTTGAAGACAGGCTCAGAGAGTTGGGGTTGTTCAGCCTGGAGAAGAGAAGGTTCTGGGAAGACCTGATTGTGGCCTTTCAGTACTTAGAGAGGAATTATTAAAAAAACAAAACAGGGAGTATGACATTGATATGAGCAGGTAATTATAGAACAAGAGGGAATGATTTTCAACTGAAAGAGAAGAGATTTAGATTAGATTTTGGAAAGAAATTTTTTACTCAGAGATTAGTGAGGAACAAGTTGCCTAGAGAAGTTTTGAACGTCCTGTCTCTCAAGGTGTCCAGGGCCAGGTGAGATGGGGCCCTGGCAACCTAATCTAGTAGATGACATCCCTGTCCATAGCAGGAGGGTTGTAACTAGACATCTTTAAGGTCCCTTCCAACCCAAGCCATTCTATGACAAGAATGTCGAAGCACTGATGCACAGTGGATGACAGAACCAAAAGACTGTAGCCAATGTAGATACAGGGAAAGTAGAAAGGGAAAAAATGTGTGGAGACATGACAAAATGCTAGTCAAAACTGTTAAACTATTTAGAGTTCTCTTCAGTGTTAATGAAGTTTGCAAAAAAAGTCAAGAGCCCATGGTCCATGTCTACCATTAAGCTTTTATTTCTCACCTGCTTTCATGAGTAGAGCCTGCTCACATAGGCAGGGCCTACCACATACTCATTGTCCAACATTTTTCTAGGGCATACCAATGTTCCTATCCTACCTCTGTAGGATAGAAGCACTGGTACTTTCTCTTAGGTTTCCAGGACTTAAATAACATCATGCTAAAAGCAACCTTCTGAACTAAGAGTCACCACCTGCAAATTCTGAATCATGGGTTTGGAGTAAAAAAAAAAAAAAATAAAAAAACCCCAGCAAACAAAACCATCCAAAACTACAACAACAAAAGAACAATAAACCAATGAGTTCCTTGGTTACCTCAAACATGAAAGTATCCACCTCCTCACGAATATCCCTGTAGCTCAATTTTTTCCCTTCATCATCTGTTGCACTCAGCAGCATGTCCAGGAATGCTTTTCTCTTTTTGGAACCACTTTCTTCACAGCTGCCATCATTATCATGTTTCTCTTGCTTGGCGCTTTTAAGTTCTTCAGCCTTTTCTGCAATGACCTGAGATAGAACCATTACATGAGATATGATGAATTCAGCACAAGCACACCATTTGCCTCATACAGTTTTGTCCTAACTTATCAAAACAACAATGTCCATCTGTAGCAGTCTACATGAGATAGTTAGCATAGCTGTCAGCATTAGGTCATGAAATTTAGCTGACTTTTTGTATTAGTAGTGAATTATGACCAACCTCTCTTGCCCCAAGCAATAGAATAAAACTTAGAAAAACAGAATAAAACTGAACAGCCTTTGTGCAATCAAGGAAATAGATAGCCAAACTACATAAACAACCTGGGAGTCATCAAGAAGTGTAGACATATCCAGAGTATCTGGAACATGCCAATCATGAATGCAAACAATGGCAACAGCACATCAAAAAAAATCACCGCCGTGTGATCACATTAATCACCAATAAGATCTTCTCTATCCCAACTGAGAACTAAGGAAATATCTCACTTCCAACCTCCAAAAAACTCAGGAAAGTGAAGAGAAGCCAGGGCATCCCAGAACCCTGGGTCAAGGCTACACATAGTACTGCTGAACCTGCTACACTAAAGCTTCCCGAATCTTCTCCAGTATGAGAGCAATGTCTGAATTTCCTTTTTTTACGTCAAAGTACAGATGCAGTACCAGATGTAAATTTCTTACTGTTGTCACTGTTGCAGAGCCAAAATAGAACCCTTCAATAAACTGGTGTTACTCTTAAAAACAACAAAATCATTTAAAAGGGTGTAGAGCATGCAATTCTGTTTGGAGGATTCACTGAACAGAAGAAAAAAATACAGTTCTATACACACACATTGTTTTCCTTACTAAACATGCACATGTGTCACATATTGACCCATCCTTCACCTCAGTACTTGCTGTCAGCACCTACACCAGATGCAACTATTATTTACAGTCCTTTGTCATCTTCTAAGATTTGGCTTATTATATTCAGTGCACCAGTCCAGCATGGGAAGAGCGCAAGTGTTGCCTTAGGTCCTCTTAAGAGCCTCTTTCATGATTCACTACTGCAATTTCCAATAAATGGAAGCAAAAAAAACCCAACAGAGTAAATGTAGCTTATTATATGTAGCCAAAGTTCAAAGATTATTTCCTTTGTCACAGACATTAATACAGTGACATCATGGGACACATGCATAGGGAAAGCAGCCTCTCTGATAACATCCTAATAGTAGATTTGGGAGGGCAAACTCTGGCAAGAATAACATAGGAATTATTTGGTGAGAGAAAGGGCTGTTACTTCCACAGTCTAAGGTGGGAGAACATTTTACTTTGTGCCAAGTGAGTGATGCATGCCTAATGATTTCTGTATCAAAGTGCCTTGCTGCTGATCTGGGGACCTGCATGTGTTTGCTCCTCTCAGAAGTTCTGTTCTGAATAGGGGAAAATGAATACAGCCTTCAGTTTCTGAGGGCTGAATCCAGTAGCACTATCATGCAGAGCCCTGTGTTTACCGCTCCAAACTTGGCAGTGAGCTGTTGGAGGTGATCCAGCTGTGGAACTTTTGGGGCAGAACAAGAGTTCAATCAATTTCTGTTGTTTGTTTCAGTTGTCAAGGACCTGCAAGTTCTAGAACTCCCTTGGAGTAGTCTACTTCCTTGTTTAATTTCAACAGAGATTCTAAAAGGGAAGTCAGCCCTTGTCTTCCATTCAGGGAATTCCTCAGTACCCCAATAGAGAGCCAGCATATCAAGGAGGTTGAACCCCATCCCCATTTGGAAGATCTGAGTGCAAAATTTTGATCCAACAGTGAAAATTATCATTATAAATATTTTTTTTTGAAAAGACTCTATACTGTATCTGTAAAATTGTGAAGGATGTTGAGATTCCTCTTGTGCTCTCTTCCTTCTTTGAACAATATATACAAAAAATCAGGCCAAAGCCAAGGGCTTAGCTGTCGCCGCTGGATTAGATCACTCATCCTAGGGGCAAAACAATTATAACATGTACCATTACTTTAAAAAAAACACCAAATTATAGCACATTTCAAGAAAAAAATTAAAAACTTCTATGTACCCTAATATGAAGTATTATGAAATGATTGACTTTACATATAGTGTAGGTTTAAACCCATTATTTGAAAGGAAGGCCAGTCACATTTGTGTCTTGATTTTACATAATCTCAAATTTTCTGTTACTTATCCTAGCATCACCATGTTTTAGATCTTTAAGGACTGGTCTCTGAGAAGGACAGCATATTGTCATTTAGTTGGAACCCTCTTGAAAGCGTTCTATTAAGTCATCCAGACCAGTCACACCCCACTTCAGCAAAGCACTGACAGTGTTGTAAGAACTATTCATGACAGGTTCCCATAATATCTGCCCCAAGAACTCAGTTTCTGAGAGCACTGCATTCCTACTTGAATATGCAGATTCCAGATCACACATAAAAGTACTTAAAATGTATTTAAAATTAACAATATGAGACTTCAAGTATGCTCAAACACAACTGGAGCACATTTGGAAGGGCTGATTGTCATTGCTATTCAGTTCTTGCACATGCTTCAGTTGCAGAGGAGTAATTTTTACCAACTTCAAGCACACTTGTACAATTTGGAAAGGTCAAGGAACCAATGATAATCAAACCCTTCAGATCTACCCCTCTTTTGGATCATACCTGTTTCAACAAGCACTATCAAAATCTAGGAGTGAGATCATAGGATCACAGATTCATTTAGGTTGGAAAAGACATTTTAGATCACGGAGTCCAACTGTTAACCTAGTGTTAACCCAGTCCATTACCATGACCCTAAGTGCCATAGGAACATGTCTTTCAAACACCTCCAGGGTATTTAGTGACTCAGGGTTAATCTGTCCCAATGCTTTACATCCCTCCATCTCTGACTCCCTGGCCTTCCTTCCTGACACCAGCAGCATTAATTTCAGCTCAACTCCAAAGTAATTAAGGAAAATGTGAGTTTACCTGTAGACAGCAGAAACATAGTCAGAATCCTTATTCTTCTGGGCACCCACATTCTTGCCCATTGCTGTTTCTAGAAGGAAAACATCAATATTTCACAAGTGCAAAGTGAAATGCAGTGTACACAGTAAGTTACTACTGCTCCCATCTTCTGACTGTCACCACACCATCCCTTTGACAAGTGAATACACATATATCTTTGCAGGGAATGAGCTTTCTTTTTATTTCCATGCCCAGGAATCCTGCTCCTCAAGACAACCTCACTTCAGACTGCTACCTCTATCCTGCCAGTCCCACAAACTTAGCTGCTCAGATGCACATAATAAAGCCTGGGAAAAAGATTGGGAAGGATGGAAGTATATTTAGAAAATATTCAGGGATATTACTCTTCAATCATCTTACAAAAACTGGCACATGACACATGCTAAACTCATGATCTTCTGCATCATTCACAGTTCTACCACAATAACTGAACAGGACTTACCACAAATGATATCAAGGGCACACAGAGTGATGTCCATAAAGACATCAAATGGCTCCTTGTCAACATGCTTTTCAAGTTTCTCCACCAAAATATTTCCTTGTTCATTCATGACCTCTAGAAAGTCATTCAAGATTGCAAAGTGGAATGTGGGAGTTATCATCTTTCTCCGCGACCTCCACTTGTCTCCAGTGCTGTAAAATTAATGGGGAGAAGGAAGGCTAAAAACTCCAAGTCAAAAATAATATCTTCACCATTACAGGAAGTACACATTAAATACTGCAGCCTAGAAAAGGTGGACACACTCTCGATGTCTCTTCAAGCTGTTCATGGCACTCCACACAAGGAGCAAATGGAATTTTTTCTTGCTCCAGGTCTCTTGGAAGAAGAAGCCACCATTTCTCCAGCTGATCTCAGCAAACAAGAGATGCCAAAAAGCCTCCAGACAATACATCCTCGTTAGTCAGTGCACAGGCTCAGAGGGACCAAGCAGAAGCCAGCCAGAGGCCAAACCAGCTATTCAGCATCAAGGCTTCAACCCACCACCCTTCTCTCTGAATTAGTAGTTGTGTTTCATCCACTGGCCATGAAATGAGGCCTGCAGAGAACTAGGACCTAGGGAAATTATAAAAATGACTGCCTCAAGGCCTGGCTGCAATCTACCTCCTTGGAGACAGGTAATCACTTCCCCACATGCCAATGAAAAGCATGGAGCCACAGTGAGTGTCACCAGCTTCCTAGGGGCCCTTGGTTACTTTTTCTAAGTCACATGCCCTGCAAGCACACAGCTGGCACTTCTGCTTACAGGGTAAAACTATCACACCACCCCCTCTGTTAACTTGCTATTGGGGCACTCTACACGCAAGCATATCTGCTTGCTGTCTGCTACTGCTGTCCCTAACCAGCAGAGACTGGAACATTCTCCTCCATTACATTTTTGCAAGCACAAGGAAGTCAAAATACCTTTGTACATCTATGGAAGACAAAGCAACAAGTAAGGAAGGACAGTGAGGATACACCATGCCTGATGCCCATGGACCTCACCTCTGCACATTGGTATTGATTATTTACTGCCTTCCTAAAGGCCAGGAACAAAACTCAGGACAAAATGCATGCCTCATCGTCTCACATGAACTTGCACTTCCCACACCAATGATCACAGCTGGCTTTTACAATACCATGGTCCCATCATAAAGCATGAGGAGTTCACCTCTGAGGGCTCCAAACAAGCAACAAAGGTAACACAGAGACCTGGACCTTTTCTCAAAAACTCAGAAGAGGCTCAAAGGTACAAGAAAGCCACTCTATACTTACCTTGCTCTGACTTTTGAATATCTGCATCATCCAGATCAATCCTTCCTTTGCCCTTCCAAGACTGGAGGACACCAAACCCTTATACCACTGCTCCTCCTTCTCTCCACTGCTGATTTATGCTCCTACCCAGGCTCACTTCTCATGATCCTCTATTTCATGAATGAAATTAAGGACAGGGTGCAGATACTCTCTGATCCTACCCCAAAGCATCACCAGCCTCAGGCCTATCCTACTGGTCTGCAGTACGACCAGCTGAGATAAGCAATGCACACAATCTCTTTGTTCAGAAATACGCACAGCATTCCTGCCACCAAGACCTCTTCTTATCATGTACCCTGTAAATTTCAAAAAGACAGCAGTGCACCTGCATTTCATTATACATTATACCTTGTCAGAAGTCCAGTGCCCAACCATGGATGCAGGAATTTGTACAGGTATGATTTTTCTATATGTTTTGAACTGTTCAGAATAACCTGTCAGAAAAATGAACCGAGAGGAAAAAAATATTACTTCTTAGATGGAGAGAGATGTCTTCACTATTTCTTCAATAAACACTCCAACAGAGAAACAACACTGTCTTTCTAGTTCAAGGACAATCACTGTCAGCAGCAAAACTAATGACTACATTTCATAGCATCAAAACAGACCCACCAAGTTTTAATGCAGAAGTCTGTCAAAGAGACACAAGCATTGCAACCTGAATTTCCTAATGTTCTATCCTTATTTCAGTGGTCCCATCTTCCTTGCTATCTGCTTGTTTATTCTGACCATGGCAGCAGAAGCTTTCACACATGTGAAAACAAAGCTAATGTTTCTTCAATGCTTTCATTTGCTGGTAATCTTCAATCTCTCCATTTCCCACTGACTAGGCCTTTTTATATTCATTCACTTTACATCTTTGTTTAGCACTAACTCAGAGAACCATCCTAAAGCAAATCAGTCCAAGCCCTTTTTAACAAAAATTACGTTGAGATAATAGAAACTAACAGGTTGGACACTGCTCTGCATGACAGTAGACTAGACAGGAGACCAGCACACTCACCTCCACACTGTCAGGATGATACAATATCATGAGAGGCACTGGTCCTATCCAAAGTTTGAACAATGGACAACTTCTGAACTCTTCAGTATAAAACTGCAGCTGTTTAAAAAAATCTGGAATAGAAAATAAGAGTAGAGTTTCACAAGGGGTTTTGCAAAATAAGAAAGGCTTCTATAATGAACTCTTTTGCACCACATGCCCTGCAATTTTGATTTTTGTTGTAGTTTTAACCTGCTGCTGTGACCAAGCAGCATCTTTTGCACCTGTAGATTTTACAATTCAGGTGTTCTACTCTCTTCAGGCACAGACTCATTTATGCCACATTTATTTTATGCCACATTTATTTATTTATGGCAGCATTTATGCCACAGATCAATCTGAGGGATACCAGTGTTGTCCAGCTGCCAGTTGGACTTCATACCAGTGAGCTCAGCAACACAGTGAATTCTCCTCCCACATTATTATACAATTATCCAGTCCATGTCTTGTCAATTCAGCTATACAGAAAGATTGGAGATAGCTGAATCTGTTGGCAACAGAAGAACAGTAGATAAAAGTTTTATTTGATTCAGAAAGGTCTCTTGGATACTATCTCATCACAGAGAACAGGTTCATTCTGCAATATTAGAGGTGGGGGCCACTCTCAGGATGTTCAAGGATTAAACACTTCTTTGCCCTTTCAGAAACAAGCTTAATATTAGAAAAATATATAATTTCCTAACAGATGCTCAAATACAGCTTTCCCTAGTCTTACGAAAAGTTCTGACACCTCATCTAACACAATTCAGAGTGTTAGATTATTTTGCTATTTTTAAAATATTTTTCCTAATATTGCCACAATTAGAATAACATTTTCCAGCAATTGTCTAGCAATACCAATAAAAACATCCCCATTATATGAAAAGTTATTTTCCTTTCTGCTATAGAAACTTACCCTTTTTAGAAGTTTTTTTGGTCATATTTTTCATGAAAAATATTATAAACCACAATCTTCACATCTTTTTACATAAATAAACAAGAACAGAAAAGGCTGGACATAGGACCTATGTGATTCCTTAACTAAAGCACAGAAGCTGTGGGATTCCTGCTAACAAATGAGATTAGGGACTACACAAAACATGAGTTCGCATCAATTTGCTTTCTGAAGATTGAAACAATGTTCTGGTTTGGTTTGGGGTTTTTTTAAGAAGATTTTTTAAAAAGAGGATAAGAAAGAAAAATAAAAGTAAATTAATCTCTCAGTCCAGCTCATATAAACATCCTATGATCCTCCTACTGCTTCCCCAAAGTCATCTCTGTGGAAATCTGCCTGCCCTCACATTCACCACAGATGTCTCATATTTGTACTTAAATATGGGACTGGATCCAGAGGAGAGATATGACAGTGTGCCTTGTGAACAGAGGTACTGTGTCTCAGCATGGATCAGCACTGGGAATTTGTGTTCTAATGCTGTACTCCCACTTGAGTTCACCCTGCTCCCACAACCCATTAGTCTCTCTTCTGGCAGCATACACAGCAGCACAGCCAGCAGCACATGTGCACAGAGCAGATGTGGCATACACAGGCATCACAAACACACACAGAGGAGTGTGGGCCACTGGCAGCAGACTCAGCAACGCTTTCATAACACAAACTCCTTAAGAAATATGTTCCTGTTAAAAAATGAGTACCAATTGGAAATCCAACACAACAGAGCTCCCTCACGCACCTGGCAAAAAGAAGGCTCCATTAATCAGTTAAAGAACAAAAAGATTTGCTTTTGAGGGATGTACTACAAATGTTCAGCAAGTTCTTTCACATCTAACACATAAATCTAAGTAACAGATGATTCTGGAAGTGAGCCCGCGTAGAAGCAATTTGGCATGCTAAAGTCCCTTGCACATGCTTGCTTGGGGGAAGGTAATTGTTCCACATTTTGTTTGGATCACAGCAAAAAGTCATGAGGATATAGTGTTTTAACTTTGTGGTGAAACAGCACTTCCTGCAAGAGCCCACAGCACGCCTCCCTCTCACTAAAACAACATTCCACAGCGTTCGTGCTCCACCCTACCAACAACTTAACGGTCTGAGCCCAGCAGCAGCGCCGTCATATTTAACCTCTAGTTAATCTTCGAGACCAATAATAATACCACATTTATGCAGTTTATGCTCTTTTTCTCTTGACCGCCCACTCCCCTCACTCTCAATGTGAGAGAGACTGCCCTCTCTCACATTGCCCAGAGAGACCTAAAGACAAGAGCACCATCCTGACACCCCAATCCCCTTCCCCAGCCAGCCACACAAGCATGCAGTGCAGGGAACTCACAGCTGCGCCACAGTGGGAGCTGGCATTACCTTCTCCTTTCCGCTCTAAGAGCGGGGCATTTCCCAGCACAGGATAGTTGGGGCTGACACCCGGGATTGAGCTCATCATCCGCCATCGTCTCCAGTATTCCATCAGGGAGGACAGGGAGCACACAGTCACGATTGTCAAAAGCAGAGCAATAATCCCAGCTCCCCAGGGCAGCAGCTGGGGTTTCCCTGAGAATCCCTCCAGGACCTCCATCGTCACCTCTCAGGCTCCTGCTCTGAGCCTTGATCCCTGAAGCAAACCTGGCACTGCCTGTACCCGGCACTGCAGCTGCAGTATGCCAAGTGTGTGGAGAAGCTGGCCAGAAGAGCAGGAGGCGGAGCCACCACACAGGCCACTGGCGTAGCTTCTTGCCAGGAAAACAAACAGAGTTAAAAAACACTCCTATTGAGAGGCTGCCTACTAGCATTTCCTGGTGGCAGGCAAGCCGCAGGGAACAGTGCTGCTTTCCTGCCCCCACTTGGCTCGAGCAAAGTGACGAGCGAAAACCTTTGCAGGCCCACACAATAACTCAGAAAGAAAAAAACATCTTCAAGAGAAAAAAACACCTTTTTGCTGATTATAGATGAGTTTTCTCAATATAATCTTTCCCAATCTGTTCTGAGGTGCTCAACACCATTTTGCCATAGAGAACTGCTCCAGTGATGTCCAACACAATGACTGAAGGGCCAGATGGAGAACACCTCTTTCCAGCTGGGTTGATGGCTTCAAGCGGTTACAAAAACCAAAGCCCATAAAGACCCCTGATCAACAGCAGCACTGCAAAGCACACTGATGCTTCTCAGCTCATATGGCCTTTACTGATCTCACTGTTGATGCTCAGGCACAGGCTAAAGGGTGCCAATAAAACAACTGGCAGCATCAGCACCTGTGCCTCAACTTGCAAAGTGCCTGGGTAGACACAATACTGAACCCACCACATACACTGCCCTCCTGCCTCAGGAGGACCCAAGGGCTCTTCTCACTGCTGCAGGGCTACTGAGCATCTGTTTCTCAGAGTGGGTGCTCAGAATCTTTTGGTCAAACAGAATTTTAGTAGAGGCATCATGGTTCACAGCCAAGTCACAAAACTTCAACCCCCAAATAAAGCACAAATGGTATTTATGGCCATAGTCACATTTATCCTCTTTGCTTTGTACAAAAAATTACTGCACTGACTCCACAAGCATTTTTAGCAAATCAACAAACAGCATAAACAAAACAACTGAGACAAAAAACACAAACAGAAACTCAGAACATCAGAAGTTAAGTAAGGTTTTTGTGACCCTTGGCAGCAGACAAGAGTAAATTTTGGCACTTTGCTCTTGTAATCTCCCAGAAGAGGCTTTATTATAAATGCCAACTGATTTTTCTGCACAGCAAAAACAGCTGGAAATGAACTTTGCTACTCTTGCTGTTGATTGTATTGGTTTGTGACGGAAAGCAGCAGATATATACCCAGTCTTGCAAAGACACAGGCAAGTTACACAATCATCAGTGCCCTCTTTTGTTCAGGTAACATCCTGGGAAGGAAGCAAGCACATAGGATAAAGAGACTCATCTTTTGTCTTTTTAACATGGAGATCAGCTGAATAATTATACTCTCATATTTACAAAAAGTCTTACAGTTTGTTGCCTTCATTAGACCAATAATTAGATGAAGTGATTGTTTGTGATTCTGAGTTAAAATCTGTAGTTCTAACTGCTGATTACTCCTTCTACAGGAAAAGAACAAATATCAAAAAAACAAAAAAACAACAAAAAAAGAAACACACACAAAAAAACAAACAAAAAACACTCCTGTGAAACAGCAAGGAGAAGGTGGAAAGGCATTGGGACAGCAGTAGAGAACACTGCAAAACAAACATTGCAACATCCTGCCAGCAGCTGACAATGGTGATGATGTTAATAAAAGACAGCTGAAACACTGGAATGAGACATAAAAGATACATACCCAAGAAACAGGAAAACAGAGGTCTAGCATCTTTGAGGCCTAATTATGTCACCAAGACTTGGAATCATAACAAAACTTGGAGGATGTTCTGTAGGAAATGAGTTTTCTACAAGACTGTGATCAGAATTTCCTTTTTACCCAGAGAGCTATTTGTTCAGTATTGGATTTCTGTGAGCACTCCACTGGTTAGTGAATCTTCTAATTTATAAATGTTTGTAACAGTGCAAACCTGCTCTTATTCGGCCTCTTGCGTAAGTGGAAGCATATCTATCAGTGCTGACAAAAGCAACTTGTTAGGCAGCTGTGTCAGTCAAGAGACACAGTAACAACATGGGCTTCTGCTAGTCCCTAGAATGCAGCCTGGATTCTTCATTAAGAAAAGTAATAAAATCATCATTAACAGCAAGGAAAAAACCAAAACCAAACCAAAACAAACAAATTTTTAAAAAAAGCCAGAAACAAAGCAAAACAAGGCAGAGGGACAAAACAACAGAAGGACAATAGAGAAGTACACAGCTCATTCTCAAAAACTGTTTTATTCTTAAGAAAGGCTTTCTTAGCAAGAGCTTCTCTCTTTCTAAACACACACTATCGCAATGTGATTAACCTTTATGCAGAAAGCTACTCTGAAATAAACAGGCTATTTGTAGTCCAAAACAGCCATCGCCTAGACAAAGAAAATAGAACACAGTACGTCTCCATTTCAAAATATGTCATCAGCTGGACAGCTGAAGAGCTCAGAGATCTCCCCAGTCCTCAGAGAGGAATTTTAGGGCCTGATACTAAATTTCATGCCTATAATCTAGGCTTCCAAGAACAAGTCCTGAGGAAGACTCCAGCTTCAAATCCTTCTGTGGACACTTTCTCACACAGGTAAAGGAGACTAACAGCATTTGTGAGACAGAGACTAATGGAAAACCGCTCAGACTATTCACTGAGTCTTCACAGAAGTATAGCGAACGTTGTTTATTTCTATCTTTAGCACACTTTTATAGGGTCCTTTTAAGGGTTCACGGGGCTTAACAAGTTACTATTGGTTAATACATGTTGTTTTACATTCTTTTCCAAGTACACAATGCCATTGTTTTTCTTTATTCTCGCTGCTCCAGGAGAGTTTCAAGGACACTGCCTTTAAGATTGTCAGCTGGATTGAAAGCTGGGTTGTGCAGACAGGCTTTTACTAAAATATCATGCTTTTACTCTGTTAAAATGTTTCTCTACAAGAGACCACAGCTGTTGTTCAGAGACAGACTGATAGGTTTGATACCACCTCCATCAAGCATACCTTGCTTAGTTTCTGCAAGCTAGGGCTCACTGTACAGCAGCAACTGCTTTGTTCCATAGCCACTACTTGAGATACTTCACTACAAGACATTTTGCATTAATGGATTATCCCCAACAGAACACAAAGGCCTACCTCCTAAGAAACCATAATCTTCCCTACCACAACATGACTTACAGTAACAGAGACCATCGCTCATGCCCCAGAACACAAACTACTGTAAAGCAATTCTGATAAGGTGTCAGTGATGTTGGCATAACTAATAGACAATTAACACAAAGTAGCTACCAAAGCACCACACCTATATTTGTTCATTAATGTGTCAAGGAAAGAGCACACTCCCAAACTAGATGATTACAGCTTGTCCAAGGTCACAAGTGAAGATTCCACCCACTTCTCTGTGATTTGGCTAGATTGTACAGGGCCTTCTTGCTAAACCCCAGCAAGTTTAAAGAAAGCATTTAGCAGCATGCAACATACTACATTAAGTGAGCCAGAGGTCATGAAGAGTGAGTAAACAGGGCAGTTAAAGATAAGGAAAAACTTGTGGGTCACAGAAGCACAGCACTGCAAACCTGCATTCTTGTAGCATGGAAGGTTTTATACCAGTATTTGCTCTAGCAAGTTCTAGTTGTCCATGTTTGATGTGCCTGCACATAACAGTCATAGCTGTACATCCCCTTAGAAGCTGTCATGGGTTAGCCTTGGCCAGCAGTCAGACACTCACCCACCCACTCCCCTCCCTCAACAAGGATGAAAAATAGACTAGACTATGGGCCAAAACAGACTGGAAGATTGCTGATTTGCTACCATTGGCAAAACAGACCCAACTTTGGAAATTCAATTTAATTTATAGACAATTAAAAACAGATAATGAAGAAGTTAGAAACTAAGACAAAAGTTCCTCTCTGCTGCTCACTCCTCACTCTTTTCTCCTGCTCTAGCATGGTTTCTCCACATGCTGCTAAGGAATCTCTGCTCTTGAGCCTGGAGCACTGCCTCCTTTTCCTTCAGTAACCTTGGTGTTTGCACTGCTGTTTCCATCTCTTTTCCCTCCCCCCACTCCTCTGTCTGTTTAGTATTTTTTTGTACACTTGTAAATACTTTTTCACAAAGGTGTCACTGGCTTAGCTGGTGAACTCAGATATGTCCTGCAGTAGATCCAGAGTGAAGCCAGCAAGAATTGTATTCTCCCCTCTAGCCACCCCAGTAGCAGCACTGCTACTGACACCATGACACCTATACTCAGCTGAAAAGCCTACCATGAAAAAATTACAAGACTGAAAGGAAAAATAGAGGTGAAAAGTCCTTCACATCACCCCCTAGTGAGACCAGAAATGTCCATTACAAAGTGATGGATGCATGTAAACTATCAACATTAACCATTTGGAAACCATACAGGTGTTTTTCCTTACAATGTCAAGGGAAGAATCACTCAGGACTAAACTCCTCCAGGTCAGGGAAAATCTCAGTAGGGCACAAATTACAACAAGAGTATATGTGCCATTCAATACTTGATATCCTCCTGAAGAGAAAAAGGGAAGAAGGATCAAAACAACAACAAATAGGTGGCTGTCTATGACTGCTCTACCATAAAAAAAAAAAAAAATCCTACCCTTTACTTGGGAAACTCTCTCAGTACTCTCCTGCGGGTATTCCAGCACCCTTCCCAGCCACCTCTAGCAACTTTTCTAACCCTAAAAACATGGTGCATTCCGATCTCAATTTCTTCAGTCTTGATAAAGGAGGAATGGAAAACTTACCAAACACCTTGTCCAGTTCTCTGTGAACCTTCTTCTGGGCTTCAGGATTATGTTCAAGGGCATTGCGAGAGTATGCAGACACGCAGTTAGAAAAGCAAAACCTCAGCTCAAATGGAAATTTGTCAGAGATATCAAAAACTACAACAGTCCTTCAGGTACTATCATAGCTTAGACCACGATGAAGTACCATGCATACACCCCATCCCAGTACAACAGAGAGGAGTATCAGAACAAATATAAAACCCATGGGTTGAGATAAGAAAAGTTTAATGATTGAAATATAATAAAGTGAAGTGAAAACAGGAAGAGAGAGGAACAAAACCCAAGAAACAAGCAATTACACTAAACAATTGCTTAGCACCCACTGACCTCAATCTACCCCCAAGCACCAATAGGTCCCTCCCAGCTGCTACCCCCCACTAGTTCATGTACTGAGCAGGGCCTTCCATGGTATGGAATATCCCTTTGACCAGTTGGGGTCAGCGGTCCTGGCCCCTCACAGCTTCTTGTGGACCTTCTCACTGGCAGAGTACGGGACACTGAAAGGTCTTTGATGTAGGGCAAATGCAAATTAGCAAGAACTAAATCATTAGGGTGCAATTAACATTATTCTCATACCAATTTAAACCACAGCACAGTGGTTTAACAGTGCCAGTTACGAGGATGAAAATAAATTCTATGCCAGTTGAAACCAGGACAGGTATGTAAACAAGCAGAGACAGAAGGAAAGTATTTGCCTACTGTTTAACAGAAGAGATGAATTAGTCACCAACAAGGCTGAAATAGCAGAGGTACTCAACATTTTCTTCACCCTTGTCCTTTCACCAATACCAGGCCTTGAGAAAAAAAAAATCCTGGCTGATGCAAACAGAGACCCACTATCTGTGAAGGAAAGGATGGCATGTGAACTATTACACTACCTTGACTAGCTTGACCTCTACACATTGATGCACTCTGACAGTATCAAATCAAGGAAAGCTTGCTGATAGAGCTTCAAGGCCACTCTCATAATTTTCGAGTTGTGGAATTTGGAGGACATCCGAGAAGATTGAAAAAAGGCTAGTGTCACTCCTATCTACAAGGACTTCAGAGAGGATCCAGAAAATTATAGGCGCATCTGTCTTACTTCAGTCCCTGGGAAACCTATAGAACAAAATTTCCTGGGGGCTGTTACAAATCAAATGAAGCCCATGATTAGGAAAATCCAGCATAGATTGACCAAGGACAAATTGTGCTTGACAAACCTGATTGCCTCTTACAACAAATGAATCCGCATGGTTGATGTGGGGCCAGCGGTGAACATTGCCTACCTGCGTATCTCCAAGGCTTCTGATACGGCTTCCCACGGCCTCCTCCTACAGAAATGTCTATGTGATGGTGTGGATGTGGGATCCATGCGGTGGGTGGGGAACTGACTGACCAGCCACACCTGGAGGGTGGTAGTAAATTGCTCCCTTTCACACTGGCAACTGCCATAAGTGGAATTCCCCCAGGGAATGATACCGGGCCCAACGCTGTTTAGCATCATCAGTGGCTTGGATTATGGGATCAAGTGTACCTGGGTGAAGTTTGTCAGTGATGCCAAACTGAGTGAGGCAGTGGACACTTTGGAAGGGAGAGCCACCCTGCAAGAGGACCTGGACAGGCTGAAAACTTAGGCTAACAAGAACCTTATGAAGTTCAATAAGGACAAATATAAGGTCCTGCACATGGCAAAACAATCCAGGAGAGCAGCACAGGCTGGCTAGGGAACAGCTCTATGGAAAGGGACCTGGCACACAAACAGCTCAGTGTGAGTGAAGTTTATTGCTGCGGCAAAGAAAGCCAATACAAGACTTGGCTGCATCAACACCAGGAGAGATAAAGTAACTATCCCACTCTACTCAGTTCTGGTCAGGCCAGCCTGGAATACTGTGTTCAGTTTTGGTCCCTGCTATACAAAAAAGAGAGTGGACAGGGTAGAGAAGGTGCAGCAAAGGGCAACAACGGTGACCAAATTCCTGGGTAGCCTGTCATGTGAGGAAAAGCTGAGAAAACTGGATTTGTCCAGCTTGGAAAAAAAGAAGCTTAGGCACACCTTATCACTGCATTCCTGTATTTAAAGCGTGGCTGCTAAGATGGAAATTCCCTTTTCATATGGAGTCTTATGGAAAAGTGAGGAGTGGTGTGTGCAAGTTACACCTGGGAAGATTCCAACTGGACACAAGAGGAAAACTTTCCACAATGAGAATAATCAGCCATTGGAATAATCTCTGCACTATGTGGGAAGTGGTGGATTCTCCAACATTGGACACTTACAATTCAGCTGGAAGGGTGATGGGCCATCTCATCCAGACTGTGCTTTTGCCAGGAAAGATTGGAACAGATGATCCTTGAGGTACCTGCCAATCTGAAATGAGTCTATAATGACTGTCAGGATGTAAGATGTCAGGTGCCCAAAAACTGACCAAAAGTGAGAAGTGTTAAAATACTTCTGGTAGACAGCAAACATCCTTCTTCCTCTCTCTTGCCACCCGAAAGCAATCCATTGCTCTAGTAATTAGAAAATCTTCCTTTTTAAGCTGCAGAAACAGACACTTGTTATTCTGCTCTTCTCTTAATTTTTACAAGAAATCTCAAAAAGTGGGAATGGTCTTACAGATTTGTCAGCATGTGGTTCAATTGCTCGGCATCTACAAATATGTTTGGCTTGGCAGGGAAAACATTACTTGCTGCAAACAAAGTTTACCTCAGAAATTCCCATAGTTACTGATGATTAGAACAGCAATAAATGAGATTTCAAAACAATTAAAGGAAGAAGAAAAAAAGGTTGGTACAGATAATATTTGTAAGAGATCAAATATTATAATAATATAATAATGAGACAGATTGAAAAATGAAGAAATGTTAAATTAGCAGTTGAAGTACTGCAAACTCCTGTTTAAAAGTATAAATTTAAAACTATAAATTTTATATATGACTAATATCTAGATAGACTAGAACATCTTTAGGGAAACAGCAGGAACAGCACTTTATGATCTAAATGTATCTTATTTGATAGGTAGAAAAATAATTCCCTAGGAAAGGCATAAAAAGGAGGAATGCCTCAGAAGAAAGTGCAGCCGCAGTCTCTTGATACTGCAAACAGAGAAGACACCTCAACCATTTATTTCATTTTACTCTAATTTTTAATCTAACCTCTGGTCAAATAATTTTAAAAGAAGGTAATGCAGGCATCCTGGGGATTGCAAGTCTCAGCAGACACCACCAGCATATGCACACCTTCTTTGTTACACAAGATACTAAGTGGCAAATTTAGTGCTTCAGTCTCTCATTCAGTGTAGAGCATTTATGTTTCTCCCTAAAACAGGTTATGAAGCAATCTGAAATTTCTTCCTTGAGGTTGGAGGATTTCTCTGAAAGGATCTGGAGTAATTCTGTGAACCTAGAAAATATAAAACATTATTAATTGTTGTAGCTTCTGAAAGACACTCCAAGATTATATATGAGTTACTTCCGCCAATGTGCTCAGATTAATATTTGCTAACCTGCCCTTATTCTTACATCACCTGTTATACAATTATATCAATGATATAATTATTTAAACTCAAGGAACTTCCAAACCAGTAAAGGTTACTTATAAGGACTCAAATACACCAGGAACGAGCTAGTCAGCTTTATTGTAAAAATGGAACAAAATGAGCCACATTGGGTTGCTCCCTTTTTTGGGGTTGTAAATTCAAGAGAGAACTGCAAATCAATACTGATTTTTTTTTTTTTTTTATGAAAGATTTATATTTTTTTAAAAAAAATGCACATTTTTAAATATACTTTTTTGTATGAAGAATCTTTTTCTTCACACAAAAAGTTTATTAATTTCAGACCTAAAATAAAATTTGTCTTGAGCAGTTCACGAGCATGCAACTGTGTTACTACTCTAGCAGCTGCAAAAATATCTAGCCTGTACACCACATACTCTTGCTATAGTTGTAAATATGTCAAAATACTAGGAAAAATAAAAAAAAGAAGAAGATGAGACAAGAAGAGATGAGACAAGACCGAATCCTTTTCCTCCCATGTCACAACAAGAAAAAGAAGCTTCACAGGATTCCTAACCATAAGAGTTAGAACTACCTCAGAACAAGTGAGAAGACTTCAAAACACAATTCAAAAGATCCTGCCAAGAAAACTCATTCTTCTTTCATGCTGAGATGGCTGTCCCTAAGCACTACACTTTTTGACAGTACGATGGGTTAATAGGTTTTATTGACTTCCAAGTCATTCTTCTTTGCCTACCTGTTATCAAAAATCCCTGACCAGCTCTTCTGTGGTTAGCAAAATCCATGGAAGTCAGTGACTTCTGAGGTGTGTCTCTCTGTAAAAAGGAAAGATATAGTCTTAGCTAGTGCGATACACTTATCTGTGGAAAGGGTTTGATTAGGGTTTTTATGATCTAATCCAGAAGACTGGATCCTACCAAAGTGCAAAGCTCCAAACAGCACTAAAACTGTACACTTCTAGAACACACACACCCTCAAAACCTGAAAAAAAAATTCTTCCCCATACAACAGTCCTACACCCTCCCCAAGACTTTTAGCATCCTTCTCTTTACAGGTAGCAGGAATCCCTGTACATTAGAAGTCAGGAGAGACCCAGAAATGAGACCTTCTGTAAACCAACAGCGGGCATGAAAGAAAACCTCTTTCCTTTTTCCATATCTCTGCTTACACTGTAACATACCCTGAATGTATGAGTTGTGTTGGGTCTTGAAAATTGATCAACAGTAACAGTTCTTTCTCTAAGTGGCTGTTGCTCTGTTGTGACAGCTACTGCACTTGACACTCTGCTATGAGCACATCGTTCTTGATGCTGAGAGAATTAAAAAAAGCATTAAGAGAATGCAGCAATTGAATAAATTAAAATATTTTTTTTCTGTTGACATACAAAACTTCAGAAGAAGATAAGAAAAATATGTTTTCAATGAACGAAACCACCAATTTAAGTGTTTGCCTGTTTTTTCAGTAGATGTGAGACAGTTGCTATGTTGGCATATTGATATAGCAACATGCTAACTTACTTTCCTTCTGGTGATTTATTACTTCCTCAGCCTTTAAAAAATAGGCCAATATAAGATCTGGTTTTTTTCAGTTGTTATCCTTTTCTATTTCAGTCAACATAATTTTCTAATTCTTATAACCTGACATTAGTGAATAGAACACTGAAAAGAGCTATTTAAATCTGGATGCATAGAAGAGCAAGATTACTAAGGTCATCTTGTTGGTTGGTTCTTTTTAGCTTTTTCTTTTTTAAAATCAGGTTTTTCTGTTGTCAGAGAACTCTTTCCACTATGATCTGTCTGTGACCTGAGGTTTTAAACCTTCTTCCCTTGCATTGTAATTGCACCCAAATATAACACACATTAGCATGTTAAAACTATCTATTAATACAAACCAACTCAAGCTGTAAAATTACTCATTTTAACCAGTGACATAGCATAATTTATTTCTAAATAGCTTGAAGTTCTTCTTGGTAAAAAAATGAACACAACTTACAAAGCTCTGTTGCATTCGAGGTACTGAAACATGTTGCTCCACAACCTCAGAGTTTATTGGTGGTAACTTGTTCCGGGTTGCAGGTGCACGAGCAGGAGATAAACGATCCCAGCTGCCAACCCTACAGAATTGTAAGAGTTCCACTTTTAGGAGCATTCACATTACAGACTTCTTCACTGAAGTAATATGAAATTATTAAGTAGTACATTTCTTTACAAAGCTCAGCTACAGAAAGTAATAGCACCTAATGCAGCAATAAAGAAGTAAAAAAAATGCCTTTCCTCAAAAAATCATGGCTCTGCTGGCTTTCTCCTTCCCTCTGAATTCTACATTTAATAATAAATCATGAGTTAGTTCTCAAGTATTTTGCAAAATTCCTTAGTAGTGAAATTTCAGTAAAGTTCTGAGAAAAGAAAATAATAAAATGAAAAACTCACAGTTTCATCCCTTTACAGATTTCATCATGGTACATATTAGGAACTTCTGAGCAGGGCTGGTCAGAGGTGAGAGAAGGTAATCTTGGTAGTTTCCTAGAAGATGCCAGCAGAACTGGAGATGATGAGAGAACATTGTTAGCAGAAGTTGTCCCCAGTCTATCATGCGCTGAATTTGGAGTGCTGTAGGCAATGCTGGGCTGTTTGTCTTCTTGCTCATTCCTAGTGAAAGAGAAAGAAATAAGGAATTAGGATCAAAAAAACAAGGGTTTAACAGTGCATCATTTCAACCTCTGCAAATTACTATCATACCAGTGATACATACGAGATCACTGTCTTTTTATAATTTCTTTCTAAGTGCAAGACATTTTTTACATAATGTGAATTATGTCATATTTTTTGAATGTCAGTGTCACCTACTGTATTTTTTCTGCTGTGGTAGCATGCCTCTGTTGGAGTGGCTTTGCCTGAATTGTCATCACACCATGCAGATCACTACAGAAGTTGTTGGAGAAACGGTAAACCTATTAAAAGCAACAACTGTGTTAACCTTTACTTTTTTAGAAGGCAGATCTCAACAAGCACATAGTTAAGAGGTGTTTTAGATGTTTTTTACAAAAGCTCCTTTAAGATGGTTCAGTACAATTCTCAGGAGTAGATGGGGAAACTATGTTTTTTTTCTTTTGTTTATCTTAAACAGATTTTTATAAATACAACTTATGTAATTTAGTTACTGAATTGCAACTCTTTTTAAAATATAAATTTCAGTTGAAGCCAGAGTTTGATTCTTCAAACTTTCCATTTTCCCTCAGCACAGGGGCATGATTTTACTTCTCCTGGCTTCTGGGACTGCTACAGAACAAAGCACACCTATGGAGAGAACCTAGACTGCTGTGCTATCTTTGCTGTGTTCCTTATCTCACTGTTTAGCAAGCATGGAAAAAGAGCCAATGGAAGAAAATGAAGTTGCTTGAACTCAATAGAGAAAGACAGGAGGAAAAAACCAAACAGAAGCAGTGTGCAAAACAAGAACCAGAAGACAGAGAGAGGAGATAGCAAGCAGGACAAAATAGGACATTTTATCAATATAAGCACGAGCTTCCACAAAGAGTTAAAGGTCTAGTGCCAACGTGCTTGTGGATGTACTGCACTTTCACAAGAGGCCAAGAAAAAGAGAAGGAATGGAAGAGTCTGAAACTCGCAGTGTTGTGAGAAAAGCACTGCAAGCTGCAACTTCACATCCTAGTTTATCTTCTTAATTCTACCTTGAAGAAATTACCAAATCACAATAAAAGCAGAATTAGTTTTTAAGGACAGAATAGAATTTAACAAGACTTTTCAAATCAATGGCAAAAATACCTTAGTGATAAATTGTGCCTTTAAAGACCACCAAAGAAAAATAAGTGACAACAAACAAAAAATGAATGAAACCTCATTTTAAATTAGATTTTAAGTACATCTATTTGGTATAAAGAAAAAAAAAAAAAGAGGAAAGAAAGGAAAAGAGCCTTTTCAAGTTTCAATCAAGACTGTCAAAGGTTTGAAGAAATAAAAAATGTTTGACAGAAAGGTGTTTTTTTATTTTTACCTGTGATGGAACAGAATGAGCCCCAAAAGATACACTTCGTGCTTCAAAGCCTCTGGAAAGAGGAATGGTCCCAGCATCTGCTGTAATATGAATGACTGGCAAATGCGGCAGTTTTTCTGTAACAGTTTTCAGTTTTTCTATTTGTTGGTCACACTCTGCACAACAGCAAAAGAAATAGAGGGTGTAAGAAGTATTTTCTACATTTACTAGCCATCATTTCTTTGGGTTCATTACACTACACAGTAAATAAAGACTTTCACATAGCTTTATGTTTCCATGCTATTTAAAAATCTAACATAAATTATGGGTTTTTGAAAGCATTTACATTTGTCTGTGCCTTCTCTGGCACTGACATACAAGCTGGCCTATACGGATAGATTTGGAGGTGGC
The DNA here is from genome assembly GCF_049639895.1 of Pseudopodoces humilis. NCBI lineage: Eukaryota > Metazoa > Chordata > Aves > Passeriformes > Paridae > Pseudopodoces > Pseudopodoces humilis. The sequence continues at coordinate 31,192,721 of NC_142205.1, forward strand.
TGTTTAAGAAAATACATGTAAGACCTATGAAATGCTGTCTAAAAATCCCCAGAGCTTTTCCTTTTTAAGCAGCAAAAAAATTAAAAATATTAAATTAAAAGTCTATTGACTAGCCTTGCCTGACAGCAGCTATACACTCTTTCATTTTGGTTATATGCTACCATCTTATTTCTATTATAAACCTAAATTCTTTTCCTTCCTAGTTGAAATACTAGCTATTTGTAATAAGCTTATCACCTTCAAAAATATAAAAGAGCAAATCTACCATAACACTGTTAAATGATCCTCCCTAAACTGTAATACTGAGAGCTAAACAATCCACCTGTGGTGTCAAACAAAATTCTAAATTACAGTAAAACCTAGATGTTAAGTTCTGATGCTGCAAGCATTCAGAGAAATTTTGCCATTTCTTACTTTGTTGTATTCTTATATTTGACGTTGAGTTACATTAGAGGTAACTTCCAAGACTCACCCTCAGGTATTCTACTGTTACTTCTGTCCTTCTAAAATGCATTGAAAGAACTGAAATTTCACTCGGCTTCCAATGATAACACATGCACACTAAAAAGATTTTCACTTGCACCTAATTTTCCTAACTTTTATTTTTCCTCACTACAGTCTGTTAGAATATGAAAACATAAAATAAAATTACATGTGTCACCTTTTCTTCATCCTATAGTGAACTCATGAACTCCTGCACATCAGCAAGACTGTCTCACTTTAATATTCTGACTACTCAAGGGTTCTTTTTATTAATAAAGCTTAAACAACGAAGACTAGAAGACTGATTCCTAGGTTCCAGATCCAGATCACATTGTCAGTAATACCCTGACTAATGATGACTAAGAGCATCAATTTGCATCTTCAAGCCAGTGATCGATGTTTTTATTTTTTTATACACATTCTCTTGCAATGAAGCTATTTCAGTCAGTATTTTTCTTTTTACACCTCTTGTACAAAACTTGCTGAAAATTTGGAAGAAAGTTTTATTTTAGATGCATGTGTGTGCACACATTCTCATGGCAAGGCGTTATATACGTTACAGTTCTATAGCACTGGTTATCTTAACTAAAGGAAAATTTGCTTAATTTAAAGGGATAGGGAAGGATGCCTTTTCTGAATTAGATTCAACAAACACCATATTTTCAAATGAAAATATTAAATACCTGGGACATTAGTTTCCCAATTTTTTTTAATCAGTTCCTCCAATATTCCAATAACACTGCTCCAGATATGATCAAATACTTCAGAAGTAACAGCATCTTTGATACAGGCATTGGGAGAAACAGGGGGGATGCCACGCTTACACCTCTTCTCAGAAAGACGCATTTTCTTTTGTTCCCAAATCTCATCCTCACTAATAAAGGAAACAAATTCAAAAGAATTCCCATGGGAATTGACCTTCCCCCCACCCTCTTCAATAGAGAAACATACATATGGAAGAAAAGGCAGTCAGCTGGAGATAACCAAAAAATTCAAACTCAAATTCACCTAAGGGAGGAGAACTTAACAAATATATATACTGATATCTCTTCATTTCCTTGCCATTGAAAAATTTATAAATTCCATTAGGGCATTACAAAAGAAAGATTTACAGGTCTAGGAAAAGGTTTTATATGTGGCACATAGTCATTTGAGACTAAATCCCATGCTTTTTACAATATAGGCAACAACATCTGTTGTATTTGTCAAGAGGACTCTCACATAGAAAGTTTCTTTCTCAACATGCCCTGTGTACCTGCATATAGCTGCAATTTTCCACAACTGATCAAAGATGAAACAACTTTAAAGGATTTCTGCAGTATAACAGGAATGGTAGAGCCCATAGCCTTACACATACTTTCTTCCTCTACACTACAGTAAGGACAGTTACGCCTTTTAATTTTTGTTTCCTCTGTATCTAGGGAAGCCTGTTTTAGCAACATTTCCTAACTTGGTCTTTTAATACACTCTCTCAGGAAGAAAGTTTTAAATTTTTTCTTTTTTTTAATGCCATCATATTTTTTTCTAAGGAATGGTTGGGGTTTTTTGGTTGGTTGGTTTTGGGGTTTGGTTGGGTTTTTTTGTCTGGTTTGGTTTTTTGTGGGGTTTTTTTCTTGTTGTTTATTTGGGGTTTTTTGAGGTCAAAAAGATGATTCTAAATTCCCACTGGTTTCTACTACCTCCCTTTCTCTTCTCTGTCACTTCTTCACTTCTTCCTCAAACCACACTGCATAATTCTTAACTGCACGTGAGATGTGGCTGAGTGGTCCAACTCACAAAATGACCAAGCTGTTCTCCTGTCAGGCTTTTTAACACTTACTGTTTTAGTTATGGAGAACAAAGTATTTAAGAATTGAAGGAAACAAGAATCATATGAAGGAGACAAAAGAGAAAAACATAGCTTCAGACAAGTCTCCCTCCCAAATTAAGTTTGCTTATTTAGTAAAACAAAGAGAGAAGACTACCGAGGCTATTCTTAAACCTAAACGCTTCCTAAAAGGGCAGCAACCCCAGCCTTCTCTTTCAAAAAGAGCACTGAATGAAAGGGCCTCTGTCTGGCTCCTCAGGTTTTCAGAACAACCATGTCTTTGTTCTGAAAGTGCATAAGGCCTTAGCAAAAAAAGTTGTGCTTTGTGCCCAACAAGTCCTACCAAGGTTTTCCTCTTTCAGAGGCCTTTTAGAAAACAGCACATGATGATATATTATCCACACAGTAGCCTAGCTGCTGGAACATTCAACTGGCTCACAGGAAACCTAGGCTGCACTGTCAAGAAGAAGACTGAGTGACTTGTTGCTCACAAGAGTGCTCTAAATGCTGGCTGTAACCTGCAGCTCTCCTCACAGAGCTGTTATACTCTGCACAGAAAGAATTTAAGACTCATTAGGGCAGACAATGACAGCACAAACAGTGTAATGACACTAAACAACCTGATGCTCAAGGCACTCACTTGGGGAGAAGGAATGCCTTCATTCTACCCCATCTCAAAATTAAATATTCATTTTATTGAATCTCCATGCATCAAATACCTCAAAACAACTAGTGGTTAAGACACATTCCTCTGAAAGGGGAGATGCGAGCTTTAAACCTCTAGAAAGACATACCTAATCTTCCACATGCCTAGCATTCTGACGACTGTGTTACCAAACACAGGGACAGAAGGAACTCAGTCTTACAGAAGTGAAACACAGTTTATGAACCCTGACTCAGTTCATTGAAAACTTTTCATACATTCTTCAAAAATACATATATCTGTTATTTACAGTTCCTTGTTGTCAAAGGCAAGATATTCCTCTATTTTTCCATCCTCATCATAAATTTCTTCTTCCAGGAAGGAATACATGGCTGAGTCTGAAGAAGAAATCCTAGTGGAACTTGAATCCAGTGATGTATGTATTGGAAATGCTGTTGGGATCAGTTTAGATCCTGAGATGCAGAGCCTGGAAAAAATATCAAGAAAATGAGAATTAAACATTCAAAGAAAGAAGAAAGTACATATTTAATTATACTGATGTGTTTCAGTAACATGAAAGTAATATTTGTACATGTTTCTGAAGGGGAGAGACCAAAACAAAAACTTAAAAAAAATTAACATACTCTTTTGTATGACCAGTACATTCAAGGAGGCCAGGCACACTCTTAGTATCTACATGGACATCATTTCTGCTCTGAAAATGCTGAAAGCCTTCATCCTTTGGCACTAGGAGCTGCTTTCCTAGAACTCTGAATAAAAAGGAGAGAACAAGCAGTATCACAGACGGAAACCTTAGCCATTTGCAAATATCCAGTATACAAACACCTGCAAACAGTAGGCAATGAAAAAGCACAACTTACATCTGCTTTGAGGGGCCAGAGCCTTGTGTATTACCTTAATATTGCCTAGTATTTAAGTCATTAAAGTTAAGTTGATTTACACAAGATGAGATTCTAGTTTATAGATTTTAAGAACAAATAAAAAAACACCAACTGTTAGATTGCTCTAAAGGCAGACAAAAGTAAACACACTTCTTATCAAAAAACTCTGTACAATACATTTAAAAATGGATGCAGAAGACAAATAACATGTGCTGTGACTTCACTTGTCCAACTCTGGCATCCACCAAGGTGAGTAAAAGTGCTAATCAAAGATGTTTACATGGAAATTTAAGGCTACAGTTAAAGTTCAGAAAATGTGCAAACTCCAACATGCACAATATAGAGAGGAAGAGAGAAAAGATGAAAGCAACTCTAATAAATATACACAAAATTATATAATAATTTCTGAACAACTTTGCCTGCAATAATTTTATTAATCAAAATAAAGGGCATCAGCTGCTAAAGCAACACTGCCCAGATTTACTGAATAACTATGGCACAGCTCAGTCCCAGAGATACAGATTTGAATGCACAAGTGTTGCTGATGCCCAAACCATAAGAGGGTACCCCAAAAATTCAAATTAGAATGTCAACTGATTAAAACTACTACTAGCAAGAATTTCCTCACCTTATATGAGGAAATTGTTCAACCCAATCTGCACATTCTGCCTGCAGGTTCTCTGTTTGGGAGGTCACTTTTCCTTCAAACAGCATTTCATCAATCTCCCAAAATAACTGATGGACCTTCTGTGTGTTGACTTTATCGAATTCCTATATATTATAAAATTAACAGTCATTAGCAAATATGCATGTATACTAAAATTTCCATGGTATTTAAAGAACAGAACAACATGAATCAACTTGGATGAGCGTGTCAGAATGCATAGTCAGACTATATATTTTGGACACAATAATTTATATACCACAATAAAAAAAAAATCCCATATAGCTGGCCTGAATAACTTGATTTAGTAAAAAGGAACTACAAGGCTGCATTTCTTTGATGTTAAAAGATAACATAAGCTGCCTAGAATTAGCCCACATTAAAAAACAACCCCCCCAAAAAAAAGCCAGTTATAAGTTGTTTGGATTCCCAGTTTGTTCCCTGTGCCAATGTGAAGCACACACACTGGATCTCTGGCACCCAGGGCACAAAAGCTCGCTGCTCTTTCAAGAAGTGCTCTTCTTCTTCCTTTCTAAGTACGACAGCTAAGAGAGCAAAGAGTGAACACCTTACACCTGTGTGATGTAGTCTAGTGCTTAGGAAACAGCTGTCAGTGTGAGAAATGCCCTTCCACACTTCTTCCCTGAACCTACAACTCAGTGCAACTTGAGACTAGGTTAACACAGAGGCAAATGAAAATAGTAGAGAAGTGCCAGTGATGTGGAGACAAGCACTTGGCTGAGGGTTCCTCAGCTGGGGCACTGTTTGTAATGACACTTGTCACTTACATTAGATACTTTGATACACTAAAAGAACTGGTAAAACTCATTGTCCCCCAAACCATGCTTGCTCACTGCCAGCTGAATACCTCAAAGCACTCAGAAGGGATCACATTGAAAAGGAATGAAGAAATAACTCTCACACAGGTTACTGTAATATTCAGAGTCAGTCTTTCTCCTGAAGGGCTAGCAGCGACAGATGGGATCAGTACCCTTAAGGTTAGGGTATTATGCAAAAGGAATGGCTGAACTACCACTACCAGCCACAAAAGGCTTTCTGAAATGAAAGTGGCAGCAACTGCAATGCTTTTGGATTTAACACTGACAGCCTGCACCAGGTATACCTCAGAGCTCAGCCTTTGTAACAGATACAACCTCTCTCTGCATCATCTACAAAAAATAACTGAGTTTATTTAAGAGCTAAATATTTACCAAGGCTGGGAAATTTATGTGCATATTCATGAATGTACCTTATAACTGAAAACCTTGAGAACACTCAATTTAGACATTGCCTGCAATATACAGTGTTTGAAAAGACATGTTTATCATTCCTTAGACTCAGAAACATAAACTTTGGCTTAGTAAAACAGCTTTGTTTTACTTCTTCAGTAAAATAGCTTTGTTTTCCCCAAACTTTAATATTTATCACTTTACTCCATATTCCTTTGTTACACATTAACTGCACCGATACCAACTTGCAACCAAAACTATTTTTTAAATATTCAATTAATACATTTATTCATGAGGCTATTATGGATGAGATGCTGCATGTCCAACATCAGTAAAAACTAGTATTTTCTACAATATTTGGAGAAAGGGTACTGTAAAAGTTTCTGTGACATACATCATCCCGCCAGGAGTAAACCGAACTTCTTTCAGTAGACAAACTGGTAGTATAGCTGTTTATTCCAGGCCAAGTATTATTCAACTCTGTGGGTGTTGTACAACCACTAGAAGAAAGTGATGAAAGTGTCTCGCTGAAAAGAAGACAAATTAAAATGAAGAACACAATTATTTTCTGTATAAATATCTTTTAAATAAAGCAACTAATCAAGTAAATGGTGCAAGCAGATATTTTAAAGTAGAGTGAATACATGTTCCTATTAGTACCATTTACTGCCTTAAAGGCAATTCTTTCTACACTATCATGCTTTTGCATATATATACACCATTGCAACTGTATGGCACTCTAAAATATGCATATGTATCTGTGTTTGTATTTGAATATAATTATATGTATGTATCAATATTTCCGGCTTGAACAATTATTTTGGTTTCTCCACGCCAGCTAGTGATCACATGAAAAACACATGAAAGATAACATAAGCTTTCTTTAACTCTTTCATATTAGAAGCTATCACAAGAAAGCTTTTGCAAAATTAAGCACAAGATCTCTACAAATATTTCAACTAGCACTGAGTTACATGTCTCTATGCTGTGGTTTATATGTTGCTAAATCTAATGCACTTTAAAATTTGACCCGCACAACTCAAGCCCCTGAAGTTCTAGCTGGTCCTTGCCAGCTACCACCCACCCCAGGATGCAGGGAAAGCAGTGGCATTTGGATGGGCAGGCCTAGCAAACCCTTAACAGTGTCATCCGGAATGAAACTTCTTGAAAGTTAACTAACCTGCAACATTGATGAGCATGATTTCAATTTAATCATGAAGTCTGATTTCCATTCCAGACCTAAACAGTGCCCTCTACCACGGTCTTAAAATACTCAAATTCGTATCACAGACCAGGAATAAAATTCAAACCCTTTAAACAGCAGGTTAGGTGAATTTGCATCCTGCTGCATTATTATGCAGTAATTATTATCCGTGAGAATGACTGGAAGTGACTTCAGTGAAAATTAATTCCAAACACAAAAATCTAAGTCAAAAGTGAGTTAATTAAGTACTATTAATTAATTAATTATTATTTCAGAAGTAGATGCATACCAGGTATAATTGTCAATGGCTTCTTGCACATTTCTTGCAAAAACTGACGGAAGAGACACTCCACTTTTTCCAGAGAGACACCGATTTGGGGAACTTATGGACAGTCCCTTCCTATAAACACAGAAACATAACATTCCATAATTTTAAATAAAAGTTAAGTCACATCTCCACTGAAAAGGGGGGGTGAGGAGGGAAGGGGAAAGGAGGAGAGAGAAAACTTTTCAATTTTTCACTCCTCTCCATCATGACAAACATTTGCTTGAAACAAACTACCTTGTTTTAAAATAGCTTTTATCCACCTTACTTACAAAGGTACTTTACTTTGAGACTTGTTTTACTCTACTGGCATCCTTCTTGGATTTTGCAGTTCAAGCTTTGCAAGAAGCCCACACAAATGAAGCAGCACTTCACTATTTCAACAACACAGCAAAGGTACAAACCAGTAAATGCCCATACAGCAGTTTAATGAAGGAATGTTTTTTTCCTTTGTTTGGGGGCTAGGGCTTTTTGTTGGGAGGTTGTTTGGTTTTTTTTAGATGGAAACTGTTTATAATTACACAACTGTTCACAATCACATATTACATTCAATGCGTGAAGTTGGGTCATTAAAATGCTAAACCCTCCTCTTCAGAACGTACACAGACATGTCAAAGTGCTCCTTGGAAACACAACAACAGATTGCTTAACCTATTTTCATCCCATAAATCTCTCAGTGACATGATTGCATCAAAGTACATTTGTGAATGAGTAACTATAAGAAAACAGCTCACAGTTCAACAATTTTCATTTCTTTAGACAAGAACTGTAGATTAGTTCTGCAACAGTTAGGATTGCTCTCTCTTCCTTCTATCCTTTTTGATACTTATCTTGCCGTTACACATATTACAAAGACACATATGCCAAAATCTAACTCCTCACTCAAATGCTACTGCTGTGTCCTGGCTAAGAGGACACCAAAAACCCACCATAAGTTTGAACTTCTCATCTGGGAAGACCTTAAATTTTGAATTCTTGGAGGCTGGTACAACAGCAGTGGAAAGCATTTCCATGTGCTTACACTTCATATCGAATCTCTTCCCTAGGCATCTGGTTTTGGCCAGAGCACCAGGAAGCTCTATGAATATTCATGAAGTCCAGTCCCATGACTTGAGTCTCATTTTGTCCTAACACCAAAATCCCTCTCCCAAGAAGTAACTGTGAGCTCACAGTCTGTCTTCTACATGGAATGATGTTTCCTTCTGTTCCTGGACATCCCACTCTGTCTAACATTTGCCATGTTATTGCTTGGGCAGCCTTATATATATTGAAAGACCTTAGTCTTTCAATTTTTTTCACAGCTGACGCTTGTTCTTAGTATTTTTCCACGACTTAATAGCACCACCAAGGTTTCACACTTCATTGCTCTTTACCTACTCAAACTTCCCAGGTCAGATTCCCATGAAACACCACTGGAAGAGGAAACCATTTACTGTTACCTTCTGCTTACTTATATCCAAGCTAAACCTCCCCTAGAACAATTTCAGGCAGTGTCCTCTTGTCTTGATGTGAGGTGGAGGAAAGTAGTGTTTCTGCCACGTTTTTGTGTTGTTGTACTACGTCTCCTGACTCCTTGGATCACATGCCATTAGATGTGCCAGGAAATTATTGCAATAAAATAAAACGACAGAAAAACACTTCCCAGCACATCTACAGCATCACTTCCCCTGCGCTGGCGAGCGAACACCAGAAGCTGGAGCAGCTCCCGGCTGCTTACCGAAAGCTCCGCAGCGACGGGGGACAACACCGCTGTCCACCTACACCGCAGCAGCGCCGCCGCCGCCCCGGCAGGACGGCAGGCGGGCCGCGGACACCGCCCCGCCACGGGCCGCAGCCCCCGGGCCCGCCGCCACACTCACCCCAGGACGAGCAGCCCCCGGGCCCGCCGCCACACTCACCCCAGGACGAGCAGCCCCCGGGCCCGCCGCCACACTCACCCCAGGACGAGCAGCCCCCGGGCCCGCCGCCACACTCACCCCAGGACGAGCAGCCCCCGGGCCCGCCGCCACACTCACCCCAGGACGAGCAGCCCCCGGGCCCGCCGCCACACTCACCCCAGGACGAGCAGCCCCCGGGCCCGCCGCCACACTCACCCCAGGACGAGCAGCCCCCGGGCCCGCCGCCACATTCACCCCAGGACGAGCAGCCCCCGGGCCCGCCGCCACACTCACCCCAGGACGAGCAGCTCCCGGTCGCAGCGGGCCGGCGGGCCGGCGCCCCGCGCCCTGCGCATGGGGGCGCGGCGAGCGCCCCTCGCACCGCCCCGGCGGCAGCAGCGCGGCGAGCGCCGCACCGCCCGCACCGCCGCCAGCGCCCGCTGCCAGGGCCCGCTGCCAGCGCCGCGCCACGCCCCGCGGCAAGGCCTCCCCGCAAAAAACTAAAGCCTCAGCCTAGGCGGGAGCGGTGTGATCTCCCCATCTCTCGCCTCGCAACACACAGCCAAAGAACGCCGAGTTTGGTCTTTCTGACCAGAGGAGGTTTCCCTCACCTTCGTAGATGAACAAAGATTATGTGATGATGGCCAACTTCGTAAAGATTTTGCCTTGTTAATAAAGTTCTCCTCCGAACTACCCCTGTGCGGGTCACCGATCCTCATAAGCACGGGTGCCAGGGCAGAGCATAGACTGTCAGCTGCACGTTTACAGTAACTCCAGTAATCCACTAGCTCCATTCATCTCTAGCTCCAGGACATAAAAACTCTGGCGTCGACATATTTTGCAGAAAGCCTCTCTTAAAGGAGAAAGCAGATCTGCTCATAAGCAAGAAGACAATGCAAGAAAGAGAAAATAAAGGGAAATAGAAAGGCAACATTAAATAAGCTGAAAATTAGGACTGAAAAAGCAAGGTATATGAAGCCTCATCTTACAGGAAAACAAATAGCAGCATTTAAAGGACATTTAAAGTTTCATAACCAAACAAAATACTACTCACTAAAAAAAAAGTGTATAGAAAATGCCTAGCATTTGTTCTCTGATAATTTTTTTTTTTAACCTGTTTGGTAAGTAAAGTTCCACATTCTTCAAAGCCCCATCTTCTGCAGTCAGTAAATCATTAAGAAACTATATGTGTAATAAAAACTTTCCTTGTCCTTAGCAATCATTCTTCTATAGGTGCACATTTGTCCAACATCTCAGATACATGCACACACCCAGAAATAGAGTCCTTTGTCAAGAAAATTATCCAAGCAGATGAAATCTAGAATATCAAGTTATGTCCTAGTTAAGAAAATGCAATTTGGACCTTCCACCTTTTCCTACATTTCCACAGTGTAGTCTTAAGAGCAAGAGCTAAATTTTGTGCAACCCTTTGGGAAGGCTTTTTGTGGCATTGCAGCAAGAGGATTCAGCCACTGGTCATCCCCACACCTTACCAGCACAAAACCCCACAATATCATTTTCATTTCTCTAAACCAAGCCCCTTCTTCCTTTGCAACCAATACAATGTCAATTCTATGGATAAATAACTGTGAATTATTAGTATATTATTAGTACCAATACCACTTCCATTGCTCTAATTTGGAACTGAAGAGAATTACCAAAGGACATGCCAAAGGGCATTCAACAAGAGGAGTTTAGAAAAGTCAATTAACAGAAAAAATAATGCTAACTTTATTATCTGTCATACATGCTATGAGACCTCTTTAACAGATGATTCAAAGTCTATTTTGTAGCCACAGCCCCATATAGAAAATATGTATGTGAAACAATGTATAATACCCTAATCTCTAATGAAGCTGTGGCCTTGTTGTCTGAAATAATTTTCTCAGATTTCACATCTTTACATGTTCTTTACCATTTTGGAAGCATGATTTGTAACAAACGTGAGCATACTAACCACATCATGCTCTCCTAACAAGACATGCTTTATCTTTTAACCTAACATTTAGAGCTGGGGCAGTTAAGCCTGGAGAAAAAGGAGACTCGGGGTGAACATCACTCTCTACAACTGCCTGAAAGGAGTTTGTAGCCAGGTAGGGGTTGTTCTTTCTTCCCAAAGAGCAAGTGGCAGGATGAGCAGAAATAGCCTCAGGTATTACCAGAGGAGGTTTAGATTGGATATTAGGAAAAAAATCTTCACTGAAAGGGTGGTCAAGCATTGCAATAGGCTGCCCAGGAAAATGGTGGAATCACCAACCCTGGAAGTGCAGGTGTGGGACCTGGGGACACAGTCTAATGGTAAACACGTCAGTGCTGCATTAATGGTTGGACTTAATGATTTAGAGGTCTTTTCCAGCCTTAATAATTATCTTTATTCATTTCACTCATATTCTCACTTTCTGCTTGTTTGTCAATCCCACACTTGGTTTCTAAAACCAAGGGATTATTATTCGTATGCCAGATTTCCATAAAACTTTGATATGAGAATATAAAAAAAAAAATCAAACTATAAACTCTCTCTAACATAAATGTGGAAATATATCTGTGGGAAAAAAAGATATTTTGAAATCACACCAACCTTTCTTAAACTGGCCTGGGACAATTACCATGGAAGTCTATTTGTTATTCTTTGAAGTGATACAGTGAACAGAAGCCGTAACTCCACAAATCCAGCCTGCTCAAATATTCCTCTCTAAAGGGTCACTCTCAACACAGTACCCTCCTGTCAGGGGGATTTTCTTGGAAGTGAACAGACACTCCTGGTCAGTATCTTGTTCACTGAGTAGAATGTACAAACTTTGTTGCAAACACTGAAAATGGTCACTGCACAAAATGGTCCTTCCACACGTTCACCAGCTCATGCTGCTCCATCGTTGGAGCAAGCAAGAAACAGACATGATATGACTGCTTTCCACCTCAATAATGTACAACATTCCAGGCATGAATCACAGTATTGTAGTTTAATATTTATACCACAGAAAAAAACTAAATTAATAAGAAATACACACATCCTTTTCCCTCTAGGTCAGGTAGTCATCTGTCCAACTTGGTTGCAGCCAGCCATGGTAAGTTCTCCCTTTATTTCTTGACAAAACACATCTTTTTCAAGATTGAGAGGATCTTTAGAAAGAGCACTTTCACTCTCTTGTAACTTCAGTGACCACAAACTGCCAGGTATAACAGACAGTATTGAGTGTCATTGGCAGATGCCAGAGGTCGTACTATGTGAAGACTGCTGTAACAACTGTGCCAGGGGCTGAGCATTCTTAAATTTGGTTAAAACAGCAGCCCCAAATTCTTACTTCAGCATTCTGGACCTTTTATCAGACATATCCACTGACTTTTACAGCTCGTGAAAGCAGTCAGCTTGGCTCAGCATTTAATCACTTATTACGGCAATACAAAGAAAATCCAGGTAGATGACAACAATGCCTGTCCCTGCTTACAATCCCTATACCTCAGCTTTCTCAAAGTCAGGCTCATTGTGGCACATCATAAAAAAGCTTCTCTGGAATAATTTAGCCAAGGTAACTCCAGTAGGTACATGTAAATGAAACAGAATCATGAGAAATTTAATAGAATATTCATCTAGCCTTCTGCAGAAAGTTATTTAAAGGCAGCTATGTTTGGCTTGTTTAGAAATGATATGGCTTATTAAGGAGAAGGAAAAAGAAAACCTGCCTTGAAAGGTAATACAGTAAATGTTGACCTTCTTAGCTTCTAGCAACACATCTTTATCATTACTGTTACTGAACATGCCAGAGGCTTGACAGAGAGAAAAAATACACTCCAAAAATTATAGCATGTCTCCATTGGTGTCACTCCAGGCTTGGAGATAATTTTCATTTTGCTCTCCTCTCTGTTAATGAGCACTGCCAGAAGTGTTTCAGTGTTTTCAGTCATCTGGTTGTTGGTCAATGAATGAAGTACTAACTATATATGAAGCATGAAAATACAAATTTTTATCAGAGTTTTTTCCACTGATAGTGTTTAACCATACCACCTAATTGGCCCTTTCCTTTTACAAAAATGTCACTTACTATCTTTGAAGCTATGTATGGATTACTGATGCTTTAATGATCAAACTACCTTGGTAGCATTCATACAGTTGAACTCTTGGTGAGTTTTTCAGGTGATTATCTTTTTGATCTAACCAAATTACCATAATTTGCCACAATGCAAATTTTCTTCATACGTTGCTAAAATTCTATTAGCAAATAATAACATAATAAAAGCCTCACTTGATTCAAAAAGTAGGTAGCATTGGAATGAAATCATGAAGGTTTGTCTGTGGTTGCAGGCATCACCATCTACAGTTTGTCAATCCTCTGTGGCAGCCTCCTGCACAGAGCACTCGCTAGGTTCACTCAAAGTCCCCTCTTCTACCCAAGACCTGCATTCCCTTAGGGTCAAGGTCTTCACTGATTGCATCTGGAGTGAAGAAAATTATAAAGACGTGAATGTAGTTATTTTGTTAAATCACTGACAACACTAAGAGCAGGCCATCATTTTTAATACAATCTCAATCTGTGTGCACATAACACAGCATTTCAGGTGGCTATTTGTAGTACATACACTTAACCCTCCTATTAGACACTTTCATATTGAATCCTGAAACAGACTTAAGGCTTGTCCAGCCATGATCTGTGTTATGTTACTATCTTTATAAAACAAAGTAAGAATAAACTGCTTCAATTTTAAAGACAGGCTTATTTGTATATAGCATTTTATTCTTCTTTAAATTTTAAAAGCTTTATAATTTTGAAATGCATTCACATGGCATGAGCTTAAAAAGTATTATATATATATATAATTTTAAATCTATTGGTAATTTTCATTCACTCTAAAAATGTAACTGTAAGTATAATTCTTGGTTATAGGAAATATAAACAATTTCTGTGTGCAAGATACTATAGAATTAAATCTGACTTTTTAATATAAATTATGAATCAACATTGAGAAAAATGCTATCATCTTAATTAACTGCAATAATAAAGAATGCTAATTAGCATCTTAGAGAAGGTGTTTTATTTCTTTGGATCTGATAGGAGGCATTTACTGCTTCAGGATCAAGTGTCTGAACAGGCAGGGACAGAGTAGCACCCTAACAAAACACTTGGAAGTGATCCACAAGACTTTCCCTGTGTATTCTTTTTATGTAAACTTGGAAACCCAGTACATATCTTTTAAAAACAGACTTCTTTCAGCAGCATAACATCATAGAGATTAGAATATGCTTTCCCTTCTGATCATTGATCTCTGAAGAAAATTGCACATATAATGAATCACTGAGAACAGATGCAGAACTTCATCTTCTCAGAATTTAAAAAAACAACAAACAAAAATAATCTGAAATGTTGTGTGGCGACAGTTCTATAGCACAGAGTGAAGAAATGCAGCTGTGGGGAGGCCTTAGTCTGCATATGCTCAAGCATACTAAATACTTTTCTCCTTCCTCTGTAACCACAAACACCCCTGCCTTGAGATGTCAAGATGTGCCACCATATTGCTAAAATATGATGTAGCCAAACAGATTTGAGGATCTGAAAGCTTTCCTCTATTCTTGCTATAGTGTGACTTCCATGGTGGTGTACTGGACAAAAGGCACTACTGAAAAACAAAGTAATGACCCTTTATTTTTCCCGCAAACACAACTCCTTTCGTAAAAACCAGAGTGAGAGAGAGAGGGAGATATAAAATATAAGTGAAAACCAAGCAATTGCACAATACCACTGCTCACCACCTGTGTGGAATATCCCTTTGGCCAGTTCATGCCAGCTATCCTGGCTATTCTCCCTCACAGCTTCTTGTGCACTTCCTCACTGGCAGAGCCTGGGACACAGAAAAGTCCTTGACTTGGGGTAAGCAGTGCTTGGCAACAACCAAACATTGGTGTGTTATCAACATCATTCTCATACTGAATTAAAAATACAGCATCTACTCAGGAGACAGAAATTATCAGGTAAGGATGTAAAAACTATCACGTGCTAACTTGTGAACGTAATGAGCACAGGTTTTCAAGTGAAGGACTCAAAACAGCACAGAAATCCCCACACTTGTTATCCGTACAGTGTACATACATGCACAAGCACACATTCACACAACATGAAAACTTTCCCAACCACACTGTAGCAACAGTGAGAAAAGACTGACTGCTTCAGTCCCAAGTATTTTGTGAGACAAGAAATCTATAATTCCTTGACCATTTGACAAAACTGACAAGAATGATCTCATCACTGAAAAGACCACAAGTTTTCACCAAACTACTGCAGTATCCAAGAATCGTCTTCCTTACCAAAAATATTGATGAAGAAAAAAAAATGCCCATTATGGGCCCAAACCTTAACTAAAGGTATGACCCCCCCCATGAACAATGTACACTGAACTCTACATTAACAAACAATTAAAATGAAATAGTCCCCTAACTCACTCTAAAATTAATATCTAAATTAATATCTAATCTCTAATCAAATCTAAATCTAATTAATATCTAAAATAAAATCCCACTAACTCCTCTACAATTTTAGAGCAGTTCACAACAGTTAAGAATAACAACATAGACTGAGGGCCCTTCCTCTTCTTTTCATGGTTGACTTAATAATCCTATTTTCTGATCCACTGGATCAGAAATAAAATGCCTGGATGTAAACACATCATATTAGTTTCCAACAAACACCACAAGTCCTCTGCATCTAAAAACAATTAAAGGACTTAGAGGTAAAATGAGATTCTTTGGTTTTAGAAGCTTTGTGGTTGCTTTTTTTTTCTTTTTCTTTTCTTTTTTTTTTTTTTTTTAACATTTATTGTCTAATTGATTAGCTTGCACTGTGTCTAGCTCTTGGAGTCCCAGCATAGGAAGGATATCTCTTAGAGCAACCCCAGAGGAAGGCCATGAAGATTATCAGAGAGCTGGAACACTTCTATGAGGACAGGCTGAGATTGCAGGGATTGTTCAGCCTGGAGAAGAAAAGGGGAGACCTTAGAGAAGGCTTCTATTACCTAAAGGGGCCTGCAGGACAGCTGGAGAGTGACTTTTTACAAAGAGTAGGTAGTGGCAGAAAGGCTTTAAACTGAAAGATGGCAGGTTTAGATTAGATACTGAGAAGAAATTCTTTACTGTGAGAGTGGTGAGGCACTGGAACAGGTTGCCCAGAGAAGCTGTGGATGCTCCATCCCTGGGAGTGTTCAAGACCAGGTTGGATAGAGCTTTGAGCAATCTGGTCTAGCAGAAGGTATCCCTACCCATGGCAGGGGGATTGGAACTACATGATCTTTAACGTCCCTTGCAACCCAAACCATTGTTGGAAGTCCATAACATTTTCCGGATACTGAGGTTTATATACAACATTACTAAATATTTGTAATTATTTTTAGTTGCATCCATCTAGAGAGTGTAAATGAAAGTGTAGTACCATGTGGTATTAAAAGTTACTTCTGAGCACTTGTACACTTAACTGCAATGAAAAAGTAGACCACCACAAACCACCACATTACTATATTTACACTTTTAGATCAGTAGAATAAGAGAAGTGACCAGCTTAGTAACACTACAGTGCCCTACCTAGGTTAGTATGTGTTACAGTGTGAAAGAGAACTATTGTTGTTAATGAGTAAAACAGGAGACAGGGAACCAGTTTCCACCCTCTTCTGCAAGCTCATCAGCTTACTTATATCCCCATTTTCAAAGTTAATAATTTTGAAGCCCAAAGTTTGAGCCTTGAGAAATAAAAGTTGACAAAAGATCATGGTATTTGTACACACAGATAAAGCTACACTTCTAATATCAAGTTCACAAACATTTTTTCCCATGTGTCAGAACCATTCTGATAATAGGGAGCAGTAAAATCAGTTTCTACAAAATATTACCCACCCCTAAACAATGTAACTTAAGCTTTTCCCAGTTTATCTTTAGACTAGGTAGGGGTTGTCATCTCACATACCTATTGCAACATTCAAAGACAGAAATAATAAAGTTTCTTTAAAAAGGAATCTATGTATCTTGGTACATTAACATATTGTTGTAAATGTAGCATAAGGCATCTTCTTATCCTCTCAAGGATAAGAAGTCATGTTTTTTTATAGCTGAATATATTTTCTTTCAAATAAGAGTAAAAACTGTGAATTCTTTTCTCCATTATGAAAAAAAAAACAAAAAACATTTATTCATCATAAATCCTCCTTCAATTTGGTTAAAACAACATGAAGTTGCTATGTAAATAAATAGTGAATGTAAAATCTCACAAAGTACTGCCATAGTTTAGCCCTATGCACTATTAGGACAAGTTGCTGGTAGTTGTGGAAATCAGAAAATTTAATATATCTGGGAATGGTAGACAGAAATCAGTGACAGATTTTCAGTACTTTTCACTCTCCATGTACTGTCATTGCTATCAACTTGTCCATACTTGAGAAAAAAATACAAAGACATAAAATGGATCCTTTATTAACCAATTATTCATAGAGTGCTATTAATGAAAATACACTGGTCATTGATGTCTTCCAAATCATTTTAAACAGCAATAAAACTTGTCATGAAGGAACTTTATTTAGGGAAGCAAAAGCTTCCTGTGTATAACTATCAATAATATATTATCATATTCTGTAACTCACAAATTCTAATCTCAACGCTAAGCAAGGAACACTAAGGTTTTCAATATTTAATTACGATGCATCTTCTAAAAGCTTAAGTGAAACCATCTAATTAAAAAAATGCTAATGTGGAGGTATAAACTTTCCTTGTCAAAGTGATGTATCTTATTCCTTCTTCTACCTCTTTCTGGTTTGGTTTTGGTTTTTTTGAAGACAGACAATACCTTAACAGTATAATCTTTACTGCTATGAATAAAATATTTGAAATGCCACTATGCATACAAAAGTATAAGTCAGGGGATAATTAGGTGATGTCAATTAGAAGTGGTTAAATAGCAAGCCAAAATGAGTATTTTGCTGGACACAGTTTTAAAAAAATAGAGTTTATTCTTCATCCTAATATAATCAGTTTAAGAGTGGATTCCATTCTTTAATGATTTTAATTATAAAAGTCATAGACATTTTACTAGGCTTTATTTTTTGTACTGAAAAAATCAGCAGCTAGGGGGAAATTACAGGGACATAACACTGATTTGTTCTGGCATTGTTTATATAAAGCACAAAACATCTTATAAACAGAACTCTTGTTACTACACATAAAACCAGATTAACCTCTCTATTTACAAAAGGCTACTATTTTACACAAATACAGTAAAAGTTTAAGCCTGAAAGAGCTTACAATATATTTGGAAACAAAATTAAAAGCTCTAGATTGGAATAGGGGGAAATAAAAGAAGTACACAAGGGAGGATTTGTGCTCTTACTTTAAATATTATGCTACATGGAAACCAAACTTAAAGCAGACGTTCCAAAATCCATCTGAAAATTTAAGCGTTCTAAGAGATTTCTGTCCTAAAAAGTTAAAAACTTAAATATACATTCATTCCTATCAACACCTAACAAAATATTACTATTCTGATTGCCAGTAATAAAGACGAGCACAGTTTAGTACTACAGAAGCAGCAATTACAGATGTTCATAAAATACATACACTGTAAAAAAAATTCCCTTTTTTTGTAATACTAAGAAAAATTCCACCTATACAGTAACACAACTGTACAACTGTTTTAAATAGGCTATGAAAACATTTCAGTATACTTTTGCTGGAGCAAAACATCACCAAATGGAAGCACACCTATTTAGCAGACTTCTTTTATCTGCAGAAAACCCTAAACGTTTCATGGTGAGACTTGAAAATTAAACACAGAAGCATCCAAACCAAGTATCACACCTGTTACTGGCACTTCCGAATCCGCTAGGCAGTGACTGAAATGTCTCGCTTTCATGGGAAGTAGCAGCTCGAGGACATAACTTTATACCACTCACACACCTACGTGAGGAACCTTTACGATACCAACCCAAGCTCACCATCCCCTGCGCGCCCCCTGCACCTCGGCTTCTCTCCCTGCGCATCCCGAGGTGGGCACGGGACAGTTCTCCTCCGGCAGTGCGGGGCCGGGCTCTGACTCCCGTCCCCTTCCAGGCGGATCCCCGAGGGTTTTCCAGCTCTTGGTTCCTTACGGCGCCGCACACACGCCGCTCGCCGTGCGAGCCATCGCTCCTGCCCGTGAAGGTGCGCTTCACCGCCTCTGGCGTACTGCCGGGGGAAGGAAAACCCTGCCCACGGAGAGATGTTCGGTACCTCTCAGGACACCCAGAGGCAGAAAAAGACAGGTGGAAGGAAGCCACAGGAGTGCGGGGCACACACCTCCCCCGTACCCCAAGGTTTGCGGGGCGCTCACTCACGCGGGGTGCCGCGGGATGCCGGCCGCCTGGTCGCCCTCGGCCTCCGCCTCCTCCCCGATGTCGGGCGGGGTGATGACCAGCAGCCCCTCTGCCTCCGCCCGCGCCCCGGGCTCCTTGTCGGTGGCGCCGGGGGCCGGGCGCGGGCTGGGGCCCGGCGGGGCGCGGCGCAGCCTGGAGAGGAGGGCCCCCGCCCACAGAGCCGCCACCTTCATGGCAGCGCGGGGCGCGAGCCCCTCCCGGCGCCGCAAGCCCTGTGGAGGGGCGGCGGCCTGCGGCGGGAACTGCCCGCTGCCTGCGGCCCGGCAGGCGTTGCTAGGCGAAACAAAGCCCGGCGGGCACCACCGCCCCGGGCGGGGAGCTCCGCGCCGGCGGAAGGCCCGAGGGCAGCCCCGACCAGGCTGCGCGCCTGCGGGGCCCCGGGCAGCAACCGGCTGCGGCCGGCGAGCCGCGCAAACAAAGCCTGCGATTTCCCCTCCAGTTAGAACCCCATCTAATATTAAGGGGCAAAACCGAAGCCCACCTGCCAGGGCAGCAGGGCCTTCTTCACACATGTGTGCATAGGAATGGCTTGACAGAAGTGGAGAGTGACCCAACCCAGCACATCTTTTTCACCAGGCCAGGCAGACGCAGAAAGGAGCTGTGTGGAAGCCAACAACCCACGTGTGTTTAAAAACGCTCCCAAGCATCCTAGGCAGCTTGGAGAGCGGTAGGGAGTGTCAGTGGCACGAGTCAGACAGCTGGGGGTACACGAGTGGGGAATAATTAACTTTGCCCTAGCTTTCCAGCACTGGGTTGTCTGCCTGTGTGAAGAGAAATGTAACCACACCAGCAGCAGTTTGGGAACACTGTAATGCTTGGTATTATGGACGAGGCAAACATGGTGCCAGCTCAGAACACCACAAGTCAAGTGTCTCTTGGAGTGCCCAAAAGAACAGCACAGGCCGAAAGTTAGACCAGTTGCTTTATATGTATGAGACCCAGGATCACACATCAAGCAACTAGTTGTACTATTGATTTTAAGTTGGCTGCTGGTGGTCCACAACAACCAAGGGTACAAAGTGAGGAATTTTATCCCTACCTTGTCTTCTTAGTACATCAAGGAGTACAGTGAACTGGCAGATAGAGTGCACAGAACACCAAGTAGAGGACTGATATTTGAAACTGGGATATTCCTGGCCTTTTTCTTAAAAAATTGAATAAATGTGTTCTGACAAAACCTCATGGAATAGATGGACATAAATCTAAAAGCAGCACAATCTGGATTTATTCCTACCGTGGTAAAAAGCCCTGACTGAGCCACAGTGAAGGTAGTGTAATTGAGCTAATTTGTGGGTAGTATATTTATCTCAGCTCTATGTATGAACATTACTGTCTGAAACTTGCTCATTACTCCCTGAGTGCTGGTTCTGGCCAGGACAGGGTTAATGTTTGCAGTAGCAAGGAGGGGCATGGCTAGGACCCTGAGGTTATTCTTTATCACCTCACATCGAGCACAAGGGGCAGGGGTCCTTTCTGGTCCTGTTCCATGTGGTAAGAACTCATATGTGAATCGACCATCTCTCTTGTACACTCTTTTATTAAATTAATATTGTTCATGTTACTGTTTGGTTTTTGTTTCATTGTTTTTTCAAGTAAATTGTTCTTACCTCAACCCGTGATCTTTACCTTTTGTGCCTCCAGTTCTGCTCTCCAGCCTGCTGGGGGAGGGAGGAGTGAGCACATGATTTAGAACACTGAACTGGGGAATACTATTCCTAAACCATAACACCTTGTCATTCAAGATCTGCAGAAACAGTCAGGTTCCACTCGAAATCTCCAGACTTGAGCATTCTGCCTCACTCAAGTCCTTTACATATTTTGCTTTCAATACAAATGGCTCCTCTTTAGTCCTACATAATATTTTTGATATTACAAGTTTGGAACTACTTTTGATTTATTTGTTGTTCAACCCATCAGCAATTCAGTATAATTTAATCTGACGCTGCCCACTGCAAAGAGACTGCCCAGCTCAGACATAGACTATAAATCCCAAAAGCACTTACAACTCTTAGCCATAGTAAACACATTTATTTACTCTCAATAAAATTGTCAAACAAATCTACAGGAGCAGAGCATAAGTAGGTAACTTTCAGAAAAACAGGGAAAATTTATAGGAAAATTTTAGGTCTGGTATAAATGATGATTACCACTGGCCCTGTGATTATTACTTTTGTGTCTTTTTTTATACATTAGTCTTATTCTCATTGTGAACCTTTATAATGTCTTTTGCTGTGGTAAATTATTTTAAACTGAATCTAGGTACTAAAATAACTGTTTAGAGTATATTCATCATATGTTTATAATTCAAAGGGATTTTTCACCAATCACCAAGTACTTCTTGTTTGTATCGCTAGCTGTATTACAAAATTAAGCTTTCATAACATTTTTTTTGCTGTTCTGAAACCAATTTTGGGGGCTTTTGTAGTAACTAGAAAAAGCTTTAGGAATTTAGACATGCTGTCATTTGTCAGGCTCTAAGGGTCAGAAAAGACCATTTGATCATCTAGTCTGACCTCTTGTATCACATTTCACTGCAGCATTTCTCCATGCATTCTCTTCATCTTTATGTCATTTTTAATACCCATGTGAACTACTAGCATTTTCTAAACAATTTATAACAATTTATATTGATGTGGAAAGAGAAATTCTGCTGCTATGTGTCATTGCAGATTTAGGATAGGAGCCCTGTCACATGTTAGTCTTTAAATAAGACAAGGAACAATTGTCATGGTGCATACCTGGCACACCATAATTACCAACTTGCCTCCTCAACTTTCATGGCCTAAGCATGAAGAAAGAATTTGTCACTTCGCCTGAATAGTTCAGAAAGATGAGATGAAAGCATCACAATGGGGATAATCCTATTACTGTAATTAGGGAATCATCATCTATCACTTTAGCTGTAAGCAAAGCCTGTTTAGTTTTCACTCAGGACTTCCCAAGCAAGTAAAGACACCCCTTCACTATTTCAGTGTAAGAAAAACCTTATTTCACTAATTATTTGTCTTGTTTAGGTTTTTATCATCATGGGACATAGGAAACCTATTAAAACCCAATGTTTTTCATCTATACATATACCAAATAATGAGAAAAGCTGTTTAAAATGTTAAGTATAGAACTGTTTTCTAATACAGCAAAAGAGCATTCTTGTAGCAATACTGGTATTGAAGTAGATGAGGGAAATGCTAGGGGGAAAATCAGTTTAAAAATATTCCTGAGCTATTGAAGGATCACAGACCTACTAAAAGCTGACAAAGTTTTTAAAAGTCCTTGAAGCAGCAATTAAATATTAACAAAAATATACAAACAACTGCCTTGTGTCTAATTTACAACAACTTGTGCTCAGACTCACCACAGCATTTTAGTCAGTGTTAAACATTACTAACACACTTGCAAAGCACATTTTGCTCTCTCTCCAGATCAAGCAGCTAGCCCATATGTTTGAGCTTTAATAACCTGGCAGTTGCCATCTAGCCCACGTTTCCATAAAATATGTTCAGGAAAAAGGTCAAATTAGAGTAATATGCAAGAAACTAAACTATAGAATTCTATCTGATTTCTTTACAATTTTTCTTTTAGCTATCAAAGGCAAAACTGTATAAAAGGAAACAAAAAAATTGAAATTAATCTAGTTTTGAATTTTTTTCCCACTCTACCTCTAACTGTAGTCACAATAATGTTCCTGATAGTATTTAAAACTATTTGTTTTTGTTGTTTTTTCACCAGTAACAAAATTTATGGTAATGAAATTGCAGTAGCACAACTTTCTCCACAAAGTCATCTTCTGGTTATATTATAAACATATCTGTGCCTTTATTAATTTTATACAGGTGCAGCAGCTGTGCTGTGGCCAAGCTTCACATCGATTTCAAGTTCTGTGTACAGGTCCACATACAGTTCTGTGTGCATTCTAAGAATCAAGGTGACATCTCTCAGTATTAATGTCTCTCAGTATTAATGCCAGCTCTCTGAATGTCACCAGAGAAGAGCAAAACAACTTTTTCCTGATACCAAATCTATTAAATCATTTGACTCATCGGCCTGAAAGCCACTTTTTGATAGCAACCAGTATTAGTCCCTCCAGAAGGCGTAATCATAAAGGTTTTAAAACTCACTTTGAAACTGATGTATTTCTTTGAATTACAGAAGTAATTTTCTGTGTTACTGTGTTTCTCAAGGAAAACTTTCCAGTCTGAGCACTGAATCCCCCATGTTTCAAAAGCAAGAAGTAGTGTCCACTCTTCTTTGTCTACCTTCAACAAAGGATTTTCTGTTTCATCATTAATGCATTTTCTTTTGGATATCCCCTTAGAGAGTCTGTCTTTCTACCCTACATCATTTCCTACAACATCAGTGATTCTCACTGCTTTTCAGAACTCCTACCACATTTTTAATACACTGATTGAAATGACTATCCACTATGATCCCTTTTAACATCACTTCAGTGCAGCTGAATTAAAATATCAGCAAAAATACGAATATAAACAGATAAATTTAAATTACAGTGACTCTTACATAAATTTACAGGATGACAAACTTTTTCAGACCTTCATGAAGGCTTGCTAGTTTTCCAGTGGTAGAAAATACACATTAAAATGACCCTGTCATTCAAATCCATAGTTCAAAAATCAGCACATTTTACTTTTAGATTTAAGTGCCGTCACTAATTGCTGATGAAATGCACTGACTCGTTCT
The DNA here is from genome assembly GCF_049639895.1 of Pseudopodoces humilis. Lineage (NCBI taxonomy): Eukaryota > Metazoa > Chordata > Aves > Passeriformes > Paridae > Pseudopodoces > Pseudopodoces humilis. The sequence continues at coordinate 31,216,924 of NC_142205.1, forward strand.
CTCTGGGCTGGCCAGTTCAAGATGCAGCGAGATCTGAACATTCCTCTTCTTAGGTGAAGTGCATGATACAACTTGTAATCTTGGATATCATCAAGAAAGATCAGTATGATGGAGTCCCGACTTTGTTCAACAGCTTGCTGAAGAGCATGATACACCTTGAAACTGAAGCAAAAATAAGACAAAAATCAATGTTTTCTTTTATGTGAAAGAAAAAGGAAAGACAAACAGTTCTTCACAGGGGGCTTAATGTCTATTTTGTGATATACAATAGTTATTACTTTTCTTAAATTAGTTGCCTCTAACAAATAAAAAGTATATTAATGCTCTAAAAATACAACCTAAGTGCACTGCCTTGATATAGCTTTGTTTAGCACTATCCCTTTCTTTATGAGACCACTATATAAGAGTGGTGAAAAGACTAATTTAAAGGCAAACAAAAATCGTCTTTCAATGCTAGTGGTCTCACTCATTGTTGCTCTTCTTCAAATGTGTAATTTTAAGGGAAGCAATCTGCAAAGGTGACAGCCTGACTTTTGGTAAAAAACTCGAACCAAACAAAACTAAATAAAAGACTCTCCCCCCAAAAAAATCCTGAAAACAAAAAGAAACCAACCAACCAAAAAAACTCCCCAAAAACAACAAAACCAAAAACCCAAACAAACAAATCACAAAAAAAATACAAGAAAATGCCTAAAACATTGACTTAGATATTCAAATGTACACTACCATATGTGTGAAACAATTAACTTTATTAACTTAGGAATTAAACTGAAGTTACAGTATATTAGGTAAATATATTGAAGTAGATTTTGCATGGGTATTTTCCATTAGATGCTATATTTTTATTAAATTACAATAAAAATATTCTTGTTAAAATATCTCTTAAGAAATTTTTCCCCTTACAGATAAAATTTTATATCCTACTCACTTTTTACACCAGGGATCCTGTAAGAGGTGTTCAGTCACAACAAAAATAGTCTTCCTGCTCATTTTTATGCTGTTGATTGTGGCTTCAAATTCAGATACACCTGCTTCAAAGTCCCGTTCTTCTAAGCAAAACTTAATTTCAAAGTGGTTATTTTTTTCCAGAGACATGAAATTTTTAGACACCCAGTTCTTGTCCTCTCTTGCATGAATAACGTAGGCATCGTAATCATACCGTTCCTGTTGTCTCTCAAATTCTTTAAAACCAAGCATTCGATTGACTAAAATATTCCAGTAGAAAGCTATCCTCCACCCTTCAAAATGGATGGTAAGGACGATAAAAATGAGTAATGTCACAATAGTGGTAGAGACCACAAAAAGAAGTTTAAATGGTGCACTGTCTTTGCAAGCTGAGCTATCAAAATACAAAACCAGACTACCGTGATATTTAGGTGGGGTGTTGCAAATGTACTGGGACCTCAGTCCAGGTACATCTGCTTGGGTCTCATTAAGCCAATCAGCAAACCAAGCAATGCTTTCACAGGTACAGTCAAAGGGATTGGAATCCATCTCTAGTTTTCTCAAGCTCCTGAAAGGTGGGCCAAATACTTTTTCTTCAACTGAGGTTATCAGATTTTTCTGAAGGTTCAATGAATTCAGAGAGGCTTGGTCATCAAACAGAGTTGCTGGAAACAAATTCAAATTATTCGATCCTAAATCCAAGAGTTTTAATTGAAACAGACCCTTGAAAACCTGAACTGGAATTTCATCAAACCCATTTGATTTTAAATTAAGAATTCGCAAATTGGGAAGACCTTTTAAAAAAAGAACAGGGCCACCCGGATTTGCATGTTTCCAAAGCCGGGCTAAATTATTGTGTTGCAAATCCAGGATGTCAAGTTTGTCAAGTCCATCAAACAAGTCTTCTTTTATGTTTGCTATGTTGTTATTGCTGATGTCCAGGACAGTCAGGTTTCGTAAAGGATGAAAAGGTGAGGGAGAAAGTGCCAGATTACTGCAGCCTACCTTCCTCAGCATCAGTTTTCTAAGACTTGGAACAAAAATGAATGATTCACTTTGCAAAGTCAAGTTTTTATTATAGGAAAGATAAATGTCTTGTAAGTTATTGAGACCTTTAAACTCATGACCTGTAAGCTGTTGACTAATTTCATTGAGACCAAGATGAAGAATTTTCAGGTGTCCCAGGGAAGAAAATGCCCCACTTTCTATTGTAGAGATTCTGGTTTTTGTGAGGTTGAGAACCTGTAAGCTAGAATTAGCAAGTGATGAAAATGTTTTATTAGTTATTCTTTGTAAGTTTATGTTGCAGTTGCAGAGGCTCAGATATTTCAGGTTGTTCAGACCTGTGAACATATTAGCAGTAATTCCTGGAAAATTGTTATAATCCATTATAAGGTACTCCAGGTGGTATAGCCAATGAAAAGAAAAATCTTCAATTTTCCCAGTAAGTGAGTTTATGAGATTCAAATATTTGAGGCTGGATAATCCATAAAATAAACGTGAAGATATATTAATTTTATTAAGCTTCAGGTTTAAGTACTGTAAACTTGAAAGCCACTGAAATGAGTCATTTTCTATGACAGAGAGAGAATTTTGGGAAAGGTTTAAAATTGTAAGATTTGTTCCTTGCAGTCCCTGGAAAGTTGACTTGCCAATGTAGGAAAGTTTCACATGGCTCAATGAGAGGTTTTGAATTGCTGTGTTTGATAATTCTGTACAAAGTTTATTTGTGCGATTTTCACCAAGTTCAACATTGTTCAGTATGAGGCCAAACAGATTTCCAATTGTATGGAAACATCCCGTATGAAACTGAAAGGACAAGAAAAAAAAAGTCTTGACCTAAACAAAGAGATTATGTAGAAAGTTAACCAATAAAACAAAAACTTTTAAAGGTTTTCAAATGAGATTTTCAAGCAGAATAGAACTCCTACATCCAGATTACTTCACATCCAAATTCAGACAAACACTTTTTTGAGTTTAGACCTCTTGTGACAGTGGTTTTATCATTTATAACATGATTATCATAAATATGAGTAATATTATTTTAGAAGAAGATAGAAAGGTGATTATTGAGATGCAAGTTTGTATCCAACAACCAAAACTCTTTTTCTAGAAGTATAATAAAATTTTTTATATCTTTCTTCAGCTTTATGCTATTGGTATCTGCTAGGCATACTAATTTACTAGTTATTAGGTTTGCAGGCAGACAAGAAGAAACCCAGTTTCTCTGTGTAAGGAGAAGCTACTATGAAATCTAATACTACACACTTGCTTACACAATATGGATCACAAGCTTTTATCATAGCGCTGGCCCCTCATCTTGATTAAGATATCCACTGAGGGATTAAATATTCAATTTGTCAGAATGATTCAAATGCATAAGGCTGCTTTTTAAATAGAAGTACTGTAAAGCCAGAGCGGCTGAAAGTGGCACAAAGTAACAGTGCCCAAGAAAGGAGTAGCACTATTTATTCATCCACACCCTGTACCCTTGTGCCGGAATAACCCTACATGCAGTCACACAGTGGACCAGGTAGGGAACCAGTGTGACTTCAAGCTAACCAAGCCAAAACACCTGGAGAGTTTCCCCGGGGATCCAGGTCATAAAAAGTGGTATCAGAAAGAGGGAGGGATGAAGCAGCCAAGCAAAAGAGGATGGTGGGTTTCACTCTTAGCATTGATAAAAACTTATACCACCTTAAAATTCTTGTAGATTCAATGTATATATATATTTAGAGATCAGTCAACTGGGAAACAAAGCAAAAGAAACAAACAAAAAACAAGCAAACCAAGGAAATTCAGTGCATATTCAGTATTTGTATGCTGAGGATCAACCAGTTTAGAATTGCCACACTTACCATCACTCTTCAAAGAATCATGACACTGAGAAACAGGTCAGAGAGCACAGTGAGGTAGATGGAGGACAAAGCGCCCATGTGAGTTTATTTTTTAAAGGAGCATATGTTTCTGAAATTATTATTTCTCTGGGGTTCCCATTGAAATAATAGCCACAAGTGAACACTCTTTGATTAACTGGGAAGCGAAACCTAGATTGTATAACCAGACTTGCATAGTACCACACTTCTTACCCACTTAGAAAGTGTGTCAGCCCTTCATCTTCAGCACATCAAAACAAGTTCTGCACCGAAAATACCTGGTAAAGATTCTTAGAGCATCCCAAATTAGGTCTTGATTGATCTCTGATCTACATGGAACAAGCTGTGAAACCAGCCTGTGCTGATTTCAGTGGCAAAACAATAACGCTGTAAATCACTGCTGGAGGTCAGGAATGATGCTGCATAAAATAGAATGGGTTTTGGACCTCAGCAGATCAAAATTGTAATGTACATGCCATAAACCCATAAAGGATAAATCAGGATGGTTCCATTTTACACTTACACCTGTTGAATTTCTGTTGAAATGCTTCCTACCTCTTTTAGTGGATTTGATGACAAATCAAGACTATTCAATGAGGTGTTTCTAAGAAAATTGAAGTCTTCTTTTTTCAACTCAGTGATTTGGTTGCTACCCAACATGAGCTCATGGAGTTTCTCCAACTGTTGCTCCAATCCTAAATTGGCTGACTTCAAGGAATTATGGGATAGGTCCAAAATATTCAAGTTCTGGAGAGAAGTTGCAAGAAAAAAATTATAAAATTATTAATTTTTTAAATTTTATGTAATACACAAAAAATTAGAAATATTTAATTAGAGTATAATTCATTAGAAATTAGTTGAAATACTACACTTTAAATTAATTTGTAATAGAGAAATGGCAGCTTTCAAGCTCCTGCTGGAAGAAGTATTCTGCATCTTTCACACCAATAACTTTCATGGTATTAATAGTATTAACCTGATAAAATATCTACTACAAACCAAAGTAGATAAAGTTCCTTAATTCACTGAAGGCCCTCCTATCTCAGATTAAGTGTTATATGCAAAAGCCTACAACTATTGCAGTATTAAACATTGCATTCCATGCTTTTTCAGCGTGGTCCAGCCCCATAATGGAATGACAAAGGTGAAGTTCCCAGCATGGAAGCTGGCCGTACTTACTTGTATTTTGTTGTGTCAGCAGTCCTACAGTGCAAGTACAGTACCCTTTATGTAACTGAACTGGAATACTGAGTTTAGCAGAAAAGTTCAGACCTACTCAAAACCACATGCACACTCAGAACACTGACAATTAGTAGCCACACATTTTATTTACTTTTTTTGTCCTTAGGTTCTTCTTTTTACATAACTCCCGCCTGGTGCAAAGACAGTGAAATAATCCTTTCCTGCTTTCTGTGGTGGTGTCCCAATCTCTGCTACAGGCAAGAATATTTAACCACCTGTAAACTACCAGGGAAAGCAAAGGTACAATAAAAGCATTTTCACTCTTTCTCAGTTCTTAAAGTCCTGAGAGACACTACATTCAGCCTAAGCACCGGCCTTCCTGGTTTGAATATTTAAACCTGGACCTCGAGACTTTAGGCTACCAGCTATCCAGGCAGCTCAGTGTGGAAGTTATTCCCATCGAGTGGAGTAACTCACTGTTATTCTCATCACCTGCTGCTGCTGTTCACTCAGCACATATCCCACATGGAGAGATGCTTCAAAGGGATGCAATCACAGAAAGAAGAATGGAGAGCATTAACTCACAAACATGACTGAGACTCCAATGTGCTATAAAAGAAGAAGCCACAAGGCCTCTTCTTCAGCAAAAATTTAATTTTTCAGTGAAAGGCTGATTATATGTTGGGTATTTTGAGATACCAATGCAGCAGTTCTGTACACACACTGGAAAATACAGTGAATTCCCCATTTATAATTTACATGAAAAGATGCATTTCTAACTCTTACCTCCAGGGTATTAAAAGGATCATTTTTTATACTTAGTCTGTTGTATCCTAGATTGAGCTCGGTCAGGTTGGTGCAGGAAGCAAAGACTCTGTCAGGGAACTTGTGCAATTCATTATGTTCTAACTTCAGAGTCTGCAAGAGGGGCACATTTCGGCACAATTCTGGTTGCAGTTTAGAGATGCTGTTGTAGCCTGCATTCAAGTAAACCAGCTGGCTGTACTTGGTCAGATTTGCAGGACCTAGCTGTCTTAGCTGATTATGAGAAATGTCTAAACTCGTTATATTGTTTGGAAGATCAGAGGGAATTTGAGTCAGCTTTAGGTGACTGCAGTCAGCCATTTCATTTTGGATATGACATTGCTTTCCAGCTGATGCCCACGGCCAGAAGACAAACATCAGTCTGACGTATAAGCTGCTCCACCAAAGAAGAGCGTTTTGCATCATTCTATCTGCAAAGGCAAATTGAACACTGCAAATTACAATCATTTTGACAGGACTTGCATCTTCAACTGAAGGCTAAGCAAGCAAGGATTAAAAAACATGTGAGCAAACAGTCGGTGTTGTTAACTCATGAATTTTTTTCTGCATTTATTTCTGCAGAACAGCTATGTCTAATAATCTATCTAAATAAAGACTTTTATTTAAAAGTAGTAATATTATCTTACATAAAAATAAGTATGTTCAGAAAGGTACCAACTTTTATCTATTATTGATGAAAATTTCCAATCACTTTCTCTTTTCTGATTAATTTTGCATTGCTTCAACATTCATAAAATACATTACATATGACAAATTGTACATAAGCCTCTCTATGTTAGTAATTGATCACTGAGCTTAATTACATGTAAAATATTTATAGTTATATGCAGCAAAAATTCATAATATACCACTTCTTTCTTTTACAGTTTTTCCCAGTTTTTATTATACAAGTCAATCACACAGAATTCTGTCATTTCATCTTATAAAGAAAGAAGGAACACCAGGCTATAGAAACATAAATGAGAAAGTAAGAACACACAAAATACGTCAATACCAACCTAATCAGAGAAAAAAACAGAGAAAAGCCAAGGTATAGAGGAGACACTGCCCATGGATTCATTGTATTTTTCCAAATACTTTCAGGAGAACTCACACATTTAATAATTTATATACTCCACCCCATAACTTTTGGTCATTTAGATTAGGATATCAACACTGAAACTAATTTTCAATGATTCTATCTGTTTTGTCATTAAGTTTCTAATGAATCTTGGGCTTTTTCATATTTTGTTCATTTTCCATTTAGTATCCATTAGATTTAAATTCACCTGGTGATCTTGTAATGAAACTTTACTGCACAAGGAAGAAAATTATTTCCATATAAATTCTGACCAGAACAGAGCTGTAAGAGCTCAGAAGGGTTTGACTAGCCTTCTGAGTCATAGAGCCTGTCTAATTAAATGGCATTTATTCTAATCAAAAGAAGAGTCCTCTGTATCTTCCAGATTATTCTCTACAGAATTAATCTTTAGTAGAGGGAGAACATACTTCATGAGTGCTTGCCAGAACGTTTTTTTCATGCTTTAGCAGAGGACAGTAAGCTTAGGTTTCTGTCTTCAATTTTCTTTTTTAAAAAAATAGAAAGCTTACACTTTCAACCCTGATGCTTAAAGTGTCTCCACAGTCTTGATACACACATATCTGTATGGCCTTCTGCCAACAAACTTGGAACCTACCTACCAACCTCAACTTACCAATTAGTTCAGTCTCAGCAGGATGGGCTCCCAGGCAGAGAAGGTTATTATTGTCCCAGTGCATAACAGGCTGTACATGGGAATAAACCTGCCTAGACTTAACAGGAAGCTAGAAAAGCTCATCAAAAGGCTAACTCATGGGAAGTATAAGCTTTCTTACTTCTACAACTCTCATTTTCCTAGGAACCTAGGAACCTGTGTTTAATTAACATGATCGAGCTTTGAACATATTAGAGTATTGTGTTTAGCAAACAATATGAAACAAGAACTGAGAACAGAAATTAAACTAGCACATTTGTATCCAAAAAAAAAAAAAAATTCTTCATAATTGATGTTTCCTAAAGAGAAAAATTTCCACTATCATAACAAAACACTTTAAGGAATTGACACTGCAACCTGCAGCCAAGCAGGAGCCTAGCAGGTCAGATCCCAGCAGAGTTTGACTCCATAGCTGACCTGACTTTTCAGAGGTCATGCATTAGGACTGCTCCAGTGACAGAAAGTCACACTGTAGTGGCCAGAGGGGAACCTCGTGGCTGCATTTTTGGGAGCAATCTGGCCAGCTGAGACATTTGTATAATCCAGTGGGACTGGGGATATAAGCAAGGGATAGAGGGACATATAAAACATTGTAAAGGCTCACACACAAAGGTCTACAAAAGGTGGTTTAAAATAAACCTTAATGAAAAAACAATTCCCTGCTGGATGATATGTGTCAGGGTGGTCCTGCAGACAGTCTGGCCTGCCACAGCTGCCGCCAAACACAGCACCTGTGTCCATGTAGCTGAGGAAAATAAAGGACCACTTGTCCTACCTCTTTCCTCTGCACCTCGACTGCTGGAAACACGAAGGAAAACAGAAGGGAAGCTTATCTGTGGCAGAAGCTTGCATCCTGGTCTGCATCATTCTCAGGGGTTGTTTTAGGGTAATCAGACAGCCGCTGGGTTCTGCAGCAATTGTTGCCAGCTCATCTTTAAGCTTGAAAGGCAGAAGAAATGTATTGCACAATCACAAAACAGGTTCTTCAGGTGACTTCCAGGAAGGCACAATGGGCTGCCTTTTCCTGGTTTTTTCATTGCAAGAAATCCGGAATCAGCTTTAGGTGTTTAAGCTTTGTCTGAGGGTCCAGTGAAGAAAGCACATACCCGTTATCAAACTTCAGAGACAGCGTTTCAGATGGGCAAAAGGAAGAAATACAGTTTTAACAGTATGAGCAAGAACTTTAAAAACTGGCACTGACTTGGCTAGCTTGCAAGTTAAGAGAAATCCAGGATCAAGGAAATCACCCAAACTCCTGAGCAGCACTTTGCCTTTGCACCTCGATATTCACATTTATTACTATGAAGTGAAGAATTTTACCGACTCACCTCTGCGCGCTTTATCCACTTCTGTCTGGAAGCATCCCACCTCTGCGCTAGTTTCGCAGCACACGAGAAGCGTGAGGAAACACTCTGCTCAGATGCAGAAGTGAAAGCGAAAGCGTGGCCGGGCGCGGCGAGGGAAGCGGCGGGATGAGCGTCCCCCGAGCAGCGGCAGCCGCGGCTCCCCGGTCGGCACCGAGCCCTCCTGAGGTAAGGCTTTCAGAGGTGCTGAGGGTGGAGGTAGCTCCTAACCTCACAGCTGGGATGCTGCTTGTGGTTGCTGACCACAAGTAAACCGACAGAAACACACAGATGTGTCACAAATCAGCAGCAGCAGCAGCAGCAGCACACGATCCTATTAAAAACTCAGCTGCGATTTATTCCTGGCTATTTCCAGTGTCTCTGAAAAAGCTCGGGGGCGTATCCTAAAAACTGATATCCTGACCGACAGATTACTAACATAGGAATATATTAGTTTTTTAAAGTAGAAACAGCAACAATGTTTCCTCCAGGGCCAGGTACAGTATTCCTCTTAAAAGCGAATTTAAATATGTGAGATAGTAATATATTTAATTTCTAAGAGAGAAAATAAAATATTCTGTACTTTAAAAAAAAAAAAAACAAACCAAAACAACAACAAACGGACAAATTGTTTCTAAAAGTCCAAGTTAAAGTTGCAGCTTTCAGATACGTGTCCTTGCATACTGTTTGTGAACCTGTGTGTCCCTGCTTTCCAAGGGACCTGACCATCAGTTTCCTGGAGGGGACCTTCTCAGTACCACCTTCTGGACAAGAAGTGCTATTGCTTCAACTGCCTCGGCATTCATGAATATTCTGCAGAACTGGTCCAGCTATTTGTAGGACACACCAAAAGCTGAGGTCACCTGACATTTTTAAGTAGTTGTGTGGTCCCCTCTTAAGTGAAGAGGGGGTAGCTGCAGACTAACCCAGAAAATAATAAAGTTGGTTTAATTCTTCATTTATTTTAGTACAGAAATTTTCAAAGCAACAAAGCTCTTGCAAACATTTTGCAGTGTGATTTTCAAGAGCCAGCAAGATAGTGCAAGATACACTCTAGGGCATACAGAACCAGAGCAGATTCAGCAAGTACGGTTGGTATTTTTAAGGCAGACAGTAAAAGTGGATACATTTGTGCTTACTTCAGTGGTGTGCAATCTCATCAGGTTCCCAAGTTGCCATAACTCCACTGTGTAGCCTTCCTTACACTATACTTATGTTTTCAAGTGCTGGAAAGAATATGACAGCACCTAAAGGAGGGCGCAGCCAAGCAATCCACATGTCCAGAGAATAATTTAGAAAAAAAGCAGCACAAAAGTTAGGCACAGCTCTCATATTGTGGTCGGAGTAAGCTTGAGGGAGGTGGTTCTGAATGGTAACAAAACACAGTCAGGCAAAATACTGGAGATGTAGCTATTTCATTTACATGTTTAAGAGCAGAGTAACCAGCTACTACACAGACCCAGCTTAAGCTTATCCAGTCCATAAACACGGACGAGTGAGGATGTACTTGCAGTATCTCTCGGAACACTCCCAGAGCTAGCATGCCACCAAAACTGAGTCTAGGAAAAAAGGAAGTTGTTGTAGTCAGAAACTGCATGATCATGTCCAGGGAAGCTACATTTTCTGGGAACCAGCATGTAATACCAACGAGATGGGCCTCTGTTGATGAAACCATTTATTCAGCATGGGAACAAACTGTCCTTCAGAGTCTGAGAGCTCCCAACAAAGGCAGGGTGATGGGTTTTGAGGGACAGAACTAGGGTGGAGTTCAGGGTCAGGGACCACTAGAAACACAGCAAGGGAGAGACCCCCAAGGTCTCAAACCCAATCAGAACTCCTGGGCCACCCCTTACAAGGGGTTTAGGGTGGGACAACTTCATCCAGGGCTCACACAGCCCCTCCCTCAAAGCAGGAGGTCAAAATTCACACTAGCTTGGCTTACAGCCATGCCTCTTATGTGTACAATGCTTATCTGAAACTAAGTCTTTGCCTCCCTGAGGCACCTCACAACAGGAAGTCTGCTGATCTTACCTGATCTTCAGATACGAAAGTGTATTAACTTAGCACATGGCTAATGGGACTTCAGTGTTTTTGTAAACTGCAAGTCATGCTGCAAGCATCAGGGAGAAGACCTAAAATGAGAGAAGGCATTCAGACACTTCCAATGACTATCAGCCACTCAAAAGGTGAAAGCACCTTTTGTTGTGGTTGGATTCAGACATCCTATGCAGCAATGGACAGGTTCATGGAAACAGAATTTAAAGATGTCTGGAAGTGAGAACAGCTACCAGGAGAAAGAAAGCAGGAAAGAGCAGACCTGAACACTAAAGGTCTCAGTCAAGTCTTGACTGGGGACTTCCTGCAACATCAAGGCAGCTAGAAGGAAGAACAGTGTGACAGACACAGTTAGCTTGGATCTGCCTCCTGAGACAAGAATAGATGCTTCTCTTGTGATTACATGAATTTGGTTAAGTTTAACTGTGCTGTTGAAGTGTCTAGGAGGCCATGTGACTTTTGGGTGCAATAGTTCCTCTAAGGCTGCTCAGTCAATACTGCTAATTTACAAGTTGTAAAAATTAAATTACATTAGCTTTTTGTTGACACAAAAGTGGAAAAAAGTATGCAAAGTTTCATAGGCAGAATATGTTCATTACCATCTTCCCAAACCTCAAAGATGGAAGAATTTGCTTCCATGAATTTCTTTGTTTAATTCCTCTTGTGGAATAAAAGAAATGTTTGTGAATAAAATCTGGGAACATGACCTGGGAAGGTAGCTGAGAACTCCAGCCATTGTTTGGGATTTAAGCTATCTTGTAGCCAAGCCAAGAGCAGTGGCTCTGACTAAAGTGTTTCTCACCTGGAAGTAACATTCAAAATGCCAGTGAACATGCAGAGATAAAATACAGCATTGACTCATCAGCTTTGACACCGTAGTGTACATTTTTCTGATGTGTTGCACTGACTGTAAAGATCCACTGCAACTGAAGGTCGCAAATATCTGAAAAGAACAGGTATCTGAAATATTCTGGCCTGTTAAGAGCATTCACAAAAGCTCATTTCACTACAGTTAGGTTGTTTTGCTTAGCCTAGCCAGGAGGCAAATTAGAGAACTGAGAATTCCCCTCTAGGATGGATTCCTGTTCAAACACTACCTCTCCTCTCTTTATTGGTACAGTTACAAAGGCAGCTTTTACAACCCTTTTCACTGCATCTTCCACTGCTCCAGCAATGATGCATCAGTACTAGCACACATATTAAGTCAGTGCCTTTACTTTTCATCCAGGGAATTCTAATCCTAAAGAGAGAGCCCTGGAGCCGGACAAAGGAGAAGTCAGTAACTTTCAAGTTAAACTTTTAGACAGGCTTAGAGAAGGTCAAAATGTTTCACTTCATTATGTCACCATTTTATAAAAGAGGTTCCTCAATGTTTCATATTTGCAGCACTGGATTCATGTATATATAACTATTGCTCTTAAATGTTTTAACCTTTTTTCATAAGGAAGTAGTAAAGAAGCTAGAATTTAGGACTTAGATATATTGTGTTGTGGAAATATTTTTGTACCTCCAAGAACTCTCCCCAAAAGGTGACAGCCTTCTTAAAATCTTGTTCTTATCCAGATTTCACAAATAAGCATGCATATTAAACATTTTTGATTTACAGTAGTTTCTATTTAATCGTATCTCCCCAGAGTATTTAATTGTCTGGTTTCAGAATCCCTTCCTTTTTTGTTGTTCCCCCTTTTTCTGACACATTGCCATGCATGTTTTCATATCATATTTCCAACAAGAAATCTATATCCCAATGCAGGTCACATATAGTGGCTCCCATGCCAAGTGGTTTCACTGTGAACACAGAAATCTTCAATAAAGTAGAAATTCCATCGCTTGATTTACACTTATGCTTGCAACACAAAGAGCAAACGTTAGGACAATCCTACCACTTTTAGGAATATTTTCTCACTATGCTCTGAAGGCATTGTAATCTCTGGCTTCTGAAGGTAACCTGTATTTAAAAGAGTCACAGCTGCATTGTAGCTTTCCATGTACTGAAATATCTATCCAGTATCTTTTTTGCATTGATTTTTTTCCTGAGGAATTGCTGTGGCCTCAAAGCCCAAAATGCTCAGATTCCCTTTGAGCTCACAGAAGGTGAGATGCACAGAAGTAAGTAACTGTGAAAGCACAGCCAGACAGTCCACACTTTTTAATTCCTCATTCCCAAGAAGTACTTGGCTATCCTGACAGCTGACTTCAAATCCAAAATTGCTTCTTTACAACAGCCCAAGTACATGTCTTGTCCACACTTATTTTCTGATGTCTCTCATGAAAATATGGAAATAGCAGCAATAAGTTATTCTTTAGGTTGTTTTTTCCTCATGAAAATAAATATATTTTAAACCCTATCAAATTTAAGTGCAATGGAAGGAAACACTCTCAGCTGCCAAGGATTAAAAAGTTTCTAAGGTGTATCACAACAGCCTCAGTATCACAACGTGAGCTGCTACATCTAACTTCCCTTACAAGGTCGTAAGCAAATAATGAGCATGCTTTTAAATGCAGTGAATATTGATTGTGAGCCTTCCGGAAATCTCGCTGTTTACATGGACTCCACACAGATGATCCTTCTTCTGTGTATTCCACCTAACTGTGTGGGATTTTTGGCAATGCTCTGTTTTATTTTGAGGAATTCAAGGATATTCACACATTGCTCTCAATACAACTTTGTTTAATTTGCCTTTGATTAACTACTAAAATCAACATAATGCAATTTTAGTTACAGGATCGAGATTGCTGAGCAGGAGAGCCAAAGAAATTGAAACAGTCCTTATAAAACCAGATTCTGGTATCTGGGGAACAACTACTTGGACAAAGTTTTTGAAGAATACCAAATAATTTCAACTTCCTTATTAAATTTTGACATGTTAGAATTTGTTTTAGTAGTGGTAAACGTGACATATGTAATCTTAAATGTAACAAATATAACACAAAAATTATGAACTCAGTAAAAGTATAGGATGAAGTATACATGATGATTCAATGTTTTTAAACAAAACTTTAGTTCTACAGGTGTTTAAAATTTCTATTTTTCATTCTGAATACAAGTGAACACAACAGCTATTAGAATCCAATAAACAGCTTTTTTGGGTGCATTTTCTACAGAGCCTTTATAGCCCTCTCTTTGCAAGACGAGCAGAGTTATAAAATTGTTCACAGAGAAGAAAAAAAAAGGTCAATCATAAGTGCTAACAAAAATATCAGGCTTTAACTATGATCTTGTTAGACTGAAATATGTAGACCTGTGTGTTAGATTACTACCAAATTTGTCTGCAGACCTTAAACATCTGTTGTTTTTCTAAGATTAAGAATGTGAAAACTTTTATCTATAAATAAAGCATAGAACAATATGTTTCAATTCCTTCTCCTAGTCAGAACAAGGGCACAAAAAATGGAGAAGTGTGTCTTATTGTAACTGGCTAAATAAAATTCTAGGTTTAACAGTTGATACACATTTATAATTTCATTTAATTAGTATGTCAAGTTTTATGTAAGTAGTGGAAATACTACTGTTATGGACAGAAATGTATCTATTAAGATATGTGAAATTCAAGAAAACATTTTAAAAACAAGTTGTAAAGCATTGGGCCTGGTTCAATGTCTTGAAGCTAGAGACTATTACAATTTTTTTACTATATTGCACAAGATGCATTCCTTGAGGTCAGTTTCTTCTTGCCTACAGCTTATTGCTTTGAGCATACAAAATAAATTTGGAAACATTTGTTTGTAAACACAAATAGGCATTTGCATATAAATATGTTCCCCTGCATGGTAATAGCTCTGCTGTTCTCCATTAACCACCCTGATAAGTGGATTTAATTACCTAATGCTCCAGTAACTTGGCTGTAATTTTGACCCAGTGGGGAATTTAATGGAATAACAGCATAACATTCAGACTAATTTGCATTAGGGAAAGTAAAACTGCAGAACAATGTTGAGGAAGTGCGAGTCACCACTCTGTTTAGCACAACTAAAACAGCATGTCTGTAACATTGGAAACTGGTTATCTGTAGGGGTTTTATTTCATAAAGTATCAGGAGGTGCTTGATGATGATATACATGGGCAGTAAAGACAAGAAGAAATCATACAGTGTGTTGTGCATCTATGCAAACAACAGAAAATGAGATATAGAGTTTATGCACATAAAATATGGGTCCTTGTTGCAGTGACGAGACCACCCCAGACATGCAAAAAAATAAGAAGCATAAGGACCAGGGATCAGAACAGAGCAAATAGAAAAATTCCATCTAAGACTAGCATCTTGCTGCACATCAGTTTACATTGGGTGAATTCTGACCTAATTTACCAGAAATAAGGATTTATCATTCACTGCTAGTAACACAGGAAATATGCAAGATGACCTGACAATTAAAGGTCAACACAGAGACTGCTTGAATCTGTTTTTAATATCCATTTGAAACATTGTGTTATGCAACCAATTGCTGATAATTGTTAATTTAAAAAAAAAAAAGACATCTAGAGCTAGAAAGATTCTTCAAGAGATGATTTTACATTCTTCAGAAAATCTTGCCAACTAACACAGCCAAATAAACCAAATAAGTGAGAGTCCACGTCATTGGGATCTGCTTCCTGCTTTTACAGACAGTCTAGATCAGGATGATCTCCCAAACATCTGCACAAGCCACTGTCACAGACCATGAAACACTACCTACAATATAAGGAACCCCAAACCTGCAGTACAAAGTGAAAAGCAAAGAGAATATTGCACAGGAGAAGTGCAGGAGTGAAGAACACACATTGACAATGGTAACATCGCACAGTGAAAAAATTTGTTATAGACTTGTCTATAATGAGTACAGGGCAAAGAATTATTAGAAAAATTTTCACATGAATCAAGACATTACCTCCTGTCAGTTGATAGCTTGCTTATGGTTTACACATATTATACCACACACTTTTCTGAATCTCTGTATTGATGAGCAACTGAGTAATTAAGGCATTACTTTTCCAGGAAACGAAAGTTATTTTTAACAGAAGAATTTTAGATTTTAGAATCCCTATATTCCATTTCTCCAAAATGAAAATGTAACATGTATCATGTTAATCTACTGGTTGTGATCATGTCATTCACATTATGCACAGTTGAAAACTGTCTTTTAAAGGAAGGCAAGTTTATAGACTTCTTGCCATTTGATCAATAGAAAACAAGTAAAAACTAACACTCTGATATTTGTCTGGATATGAAGATACCCTGAAAAGCATTTACAGATTTTGTTTGTTTTTTAAGGTTTCAGTTCTGTCTTTTGTTTATTGGATGATGAAGGCAGGGCTGCTCATTTGGAAGGAGAAAGCAAGTGTAAAGCAACAGACAGCAACAGGAAATCATGAGAAGAGCATTAAAAAGTTCTGTGAAAATCTGTTGCATTAATGTTTTAGCACTGCAGTCTGTAGAAGCAATACACAGAGGAAAACAAAAAGGGGGAACTTGCCAAGCAGTGCTTTCTGGACTGTCTGGAAGCCTTCTGAAGCAGAAGTTTCTGCATGTGGTCTTGCATGCTGAAAGATTTGAGAAAGATTTGGTGAGTTTCACCAACCTGCAGCTCATTGCCCTGACATCACTACTGAAGATGAGGAAAGTAAACCCATAACATGTATTTGACCTTGGAGCCCTTCCCTATAGAATACAGCCTTTTTTGATTGCTTCAACCTTAGCGCAATTTCCTTAAAATCTTGGGCTTCCATATTTATACTGTTTCTGATCATATGCACATGTGAAAATAGGATTTGCACACAAAGATCATTGGCAGTTTAAATTTATAATATAGGTTGACCTTCTGAAGATCATGTATTAGGCTATAGGAGCATCTTACATCCTTTCCCTACTACTGGCCAAATGAATAAACAAAACACATGAGTAATTTCTTATCAATTGTCCAAAGATTAAGTCTACAATTATAATTCTGCCATTTTCTGCATCTGTCTAGTTAATAGCTCCAACGTTTTGGTCATTCTGGAATTTAGGTGAGAGATGAAGTCTCAGTATATCTAAGTAACTTCAGTTCAGCATGCATGGCTATGTCAAGCATAAAGTATAATCCATATTGTGGAAATAAAATACATTGGCTGTGTTGTCTGAAAGGGATTTCACATCAGTTTTTCCTTTTTAATTACACCACACAAGTTAGGTGTTGTCTTAAGTTCTTCATGCCAGATTGCTTTTGATCACACTGAGAAACACTGTAATATGAGGGTCATCTATCTATATAAACATGACCATAAATCAAATTAATTTCTCTTCAACTGAAGTTCAGCATCTAAAATCTATATACCTAATATTTGTACCTGTAATGAAAACAAGTGCATGTGTAAGTAGCATCAACCAGAGTGTCTCAAAACCGTTATTTGTATCCTCCAAACTACATAATTTAAGTTTCTCTAACTGCTAAGAATCTACTTCGGAAGTGATCTCCCTTACAGTACTTTATGAGCAGACAATGGATACTATGCATCTCCTCTGATTTGAATTTCTTGTGTTAACAGTCTTGGGGGGAAAAAAAGCCCAAACAAATCAAAACCTTAAATTAAAAATACTGAAACAAAAAACAAGCTTTTCATTTGGAGAATCCATAGGAGGTAGTAAAGACAGAAGATTTGATCCCACATAGTACTACTTGGCCAAATACATAAGCAAATACTGAACAGGTTTCTTGAAATTCCTTGAGATTTTTAGACCTGAAACTATTAGTCACTGCTTTACTAGGGCTAATAATTGAAATACAAATAGATTGATAAAAAAATAATAGATCCAGAATATTTTTAAATGTTTTTTTGCCCTTCATTATTTAGCAACTGAACTAATAATGGAACTATGATAAATATTTTATTTTAGGTACTTTTATTATAGGAAAGTTAGGAGAAATGCATTGAATCACCTTTTCTGTATAAGAGAGTAAAATAATTTCAAAAACATAGAGCTGCAATTGGTGATATTGGCACTATTCCACCCCACCCCTCCCAAAGAAAGCTATTTATAACAGGAAATGTCACATTCTATTATTTTGAAAGACAGCATTGAAGTATCATGTTAGCAGTTGCACTTACTCATGAAGATGTCAAATTTGTCAGGGTTTAGAATTCTCAAAGAACACCACTAGATGTCAGCATTAACTTTCCGCAAAATGCTAACCGACCAGTTGGTTTCTATTTAGAAATCAGTACCAACCCTGAAAGTAGCTCATGAAGTCCAAAGTTCGTTACGGAAAACGTGGGTTTTTTTAACAGTTTAGCACTTTTTTAGCAGTCTGTTCCTCCAGCTGCTTCAGAATCAGGGCTACATGGCTGGCACAACTCAATTTGTTGAATTAAATTTAGAATTACAAGAATTCCACAGTCTTATCCCTAGTAACTGAACATTTCATATGCATAGAATGAATAATTTTATTCAGCTAATAAAAAGAAATAACAACAACAAAAAACCCCCAAAAAACAACAACAACAAAAAAAAAACAGGACCACAGCCTATAGAATCTGGTATATGTATTGCAATCACTGCTCCTAAGCTGCCTGCTGCTGTTACTGAATTTACCAGAATTTTATCCAAATAACATAAGGAGTAACATATGGACAGAACTGCACTTTAACAGTTTTATAACAGACTACATCCTGTAAAATTCAGAGGTGCGTCATTATGACAGCGAGATACCTAAAATACATGGCTTATTATTCCTAAGATACCAGCCTTAACCTTCCCTAAGACTTCCCACAAGCTATTCATAGAACTTTCTGGTGGTGGATTAATTACAATTATGAAAAAAGCAAACAAACAAACAAACAACAACAACAGCAAACCAGAAAGTTTGCAAGCACTTGAAAGATTTTTTTTGCAAGCACCTGAGAATTTCTCTTCTGATTCAGCTAAGTGTCCCTTCTATCAGCTTTCTTCACTTCCTGACATGAGGATATATGCCTTACAAGAATGCCTTTGACCTGGTTTTTCCTTCTGAATTCTTGTACTAATCTGTAGAAGAAAGCAGATCTGAGCACAAAGTGTGAAAATTCACAGTGTAGGAACACTTGCTATTGGAATCTAGACTTTAGCACTGCTCATCAAAGCCAGCTATGAAATCTATTCATACACAGTAATGATAAGTTGTTTCGAATTGGCAGCATAGCAGGTAGTGGGACATCTTTGTACTTAAATTTCAGTACAGGTTACTGTATCTAAGAAGATATGAATTGAAGGCAGAAGTGATGAATAATTTTGATTTAGTACTTTTGTTCCAAGCAATGTCAGTAGGAAGTCACGTTATTAATTTTGTTTCAGATAAGAGTAAGGGAAAAGTGTTTTACAAATAGTATGTAGATCATAAGAAATTCTGTCCTTTGATGTTCCCCTACAGTGTAAGCCTGGGCTGGCTATTTTACTACCCTTTTATTATTTTCTCTATTCTATAGGAAGAGATTAAATTAGGTCTCAATATTTAGAGCAAACATGGGCACCTGCAGATAGAATATACTGCATATTATCAGCTGCATTTGTTTGTGCAGCCAGGACTGAACAGCCTAGAATAGAACTGGTTTTCCAAATCAGTTCCTTCCATGAGATTTTTCCCACCTGTATTGAATTGACCATGAAATCCAAGGCCTTAACAGCTTGCTTAAGCAGATTATTTTATTGCTATTTTCTCCATTCTCTTTTGTTCCATGGAAAAGACTCTTACAGGTAGTTGGGTATTGTGTGAATTAAGTTTTAATCCTTTAGCACAGAGAGTATCTGAATTTATAGAGCACCTGACAACCTTAAATTCTGGACAGTGGTGTTAGTGCTGGTTGAAATATTCAATTTTGAAATGCAAAAAAAATCTGCATAAAATCCCCAATGCAAGTTTTACAGTCCTTGCAAGTTCTATGGTCCAGGAGCCCTTCAGGGTGCGGAGCAGCATTGAGCTGTCTTACCTAAGTCACAATGGCTGGACATACCCAAGCACCCAGCAAAACTGTTGGAGTCAAACAGTGCTCCCTTGAGCTATACTGTTTAACTTCCAAATGTTTTCTGCTGCCAAGGCCATTGCAATAGATACTCAGGAAACAAAAAGTAAGAGACAGCAAGTCCTTGAAACTGCAAATAAAATCACTTTTGTCAAGAAGCAAGACAGTTCACGACAGAGTTCTGTAATTTGTCTACTTTGTAAAAAAGTGCAGAGGTGAACTGCAAAAAAAATTTTTAAATTATGGAGGGAGACAAAGTATTTCTAAACATAAAGGAGTTCAAATCTTTTAATTGTCTATTGAGTTACCTGGATAAATTTTTGGCTACAGTTATTAGGAAGAAAAAAAAAAAAAAAAAAAGATAAATTTCACAGAATCCAGGATCTTAAAGCTGAAATGAGTGTTATGCCCTGAAAAAATGTCTTTTCAATAGGCAATATTTACTTTAAGTTAAACAAGTACAGAGAGGAATCTAGTGCAGACCAGCAGATCTCACCAGTATTGACAACTGGAGCCATGACACACACATAATTTAGATTCTCAGAAAAACTTAGCTTGGCTTGAAATTGACCTTACATCAGGAGTAAAACTTTGGGCTAAGAAAGCCTTCTTTTGCATGTAAGTCCAATTAAGTTGACAGCTGGAAGCTCTTACATAAATATGACAACTAATGAATAACCTTCCCTCCAAACAAGCTGAGATTGTTTTGGGTTTTTTTTTTTTGTTTGTTTGTTTGTTTTAAAAAAAAGATAATTATTATTAAAATTATAGTTTTAAACACAAAACAGCCAGACAAGCAAGAAAGCTGTGGATCAGGAACACCAAATATACAGAAAATTTTTGTATGTTCTTTTTATGTTTTAAAAATCCTCATGTATTTTTAATTATCTCATGCCTCCTTATTACAGAGATACTTGTTTTTACATTCTCAGAGCAGCTATTCAAAAGCAATTTCTCTCCATCTGAAGCCATTCCCCTCACAATATTGACAAGGTCAGTGAGGTGCACAGGAAGTCATTTGCTGAGTAAGTGCTAGTCATGCAATTTACAGCTGCTTGGATGAGCTGTTTTAATTTACAGCACAGTTTTTTGAGTTGTCAACCTGCTTTAAAGAAAAATGCTTGAATGATTCCTGTCAATATCGTTGTATTCTCTCCACAAGTGAGAATGTTATCCAGATTTTTAATGCCAGATATAAGTAGGATTGTAGTTTTATGTATATCAGAAACTAGAATAGGAAGTAGTGCCCACTTGTTTTTTACAGCCACTTTTCATTCCTGTCATGTGTAATATGAGATGAAGAAATAATATATTAGAGCTCTGGAAGCAGTTCAGGGACATAATTTAAAGAGTGATTAATGCTGTTGCACGGACAGGATCTCCTTAATCACTTGGATACAGAATAGACCGTGACTCTTCAAAAATACTTATATCAGACATTAGAACACTCTTCTCTGCCAGTTACCCTGCTTTGTTTCACAGAATTTTTACATCAACAACTTGAAAATTTGAAAAAGGGGGGGGGGGGGAGGTCAAAGGATATCAAAAAAATGATTAGTTCTCTTAAGCAAATAAAACATTGTGTGCATAAATACATTCCTGAACAGTGCCTGGAAACACATCACAGAAGGGTCCTCTAATAAAGTAATCATATTATTCATTAACATTTAAAAACTATTCCAGCACACTGCTCTGTGGTATGTTCTCAGCCTGCTTTGCTGCAGTTAAGAAAAAGGTCCAGGGTTCATAGGGGAGGGCTTGTAAGCAGCTCACAAACAACGTGCTTGAAATTCCTTCCTTTTGTAGCAGGAGTGCAAAACTACAGTTGAATAATCAAGCTATTGAACTAGGATTTATGCCAAAAAGACTAATTTGTAAGCTGCATCCAAAGTGTCTGGGTTTGAAGTGATTTGCATATTTCTTCCTCTGTTATTCTAGGAATGCTATGGGAAACTTGCTACCCCAGGTCTCAGCAGTAGGTTTCTCATGCATACCTTTCCCAACTGGTCTTTGGAAACATGAAAGCAATGAGTGTGACAAGCATCAATGTTATATTCGTGTAGCTTATGAATACAGGTATTCATGGATTCTAACTTGAAATTTCTTACAATGTACAATGGGATTCTGTTTATCTGGGTCACATTAAAAACCAATCATAATGATTTATGCAAAAGCATAAGGGCTGTGATAAACATAAATAATGAAAGTCTGCCGAATGTTTATGTGCCAAGATAAAAGGCAGTCTTATAGCTGTGAAATAGGAAATAGAAATGACACTCATCAAATGCTGGGCAGCCCTGGGCATTGCCCAGCACAAACTTATTATTCAGTACCTTCTACAAAGCCTGCTCTTGTAACTGTAACTGAGCAAAAGTAGAATTTGACTGTGACACTTCAGTATTCACATTATGGTCCTTATTTTCACTGCATAATAAATTCACTAATTTAGTCATGGGAAATCATTAAGCTACCAGCTTAAGTCACTCATCCCTATGAAATTACTTTCAAATGCTACTTTAAAGAACGGACAAGAATTATGGCAGAAGTGTTCACTTAGTTCCAGTCAAATTGTATTGAATGGGAAAGTTAATGCACTGCAGTGGATATTCAGTTTCAGTAAAAGAAACAAGCAATCTAGGCACTAAAGGCACAGTTGGATATGTCTTTTTTTTCTTTCCTTCAACCCATACATACACACAAGATGCATATTTTTCCAGGGTTTGACATTTTACCAGGATGTTTTGCTTTTGATGTATTTTACTTCTTGTGTAAGCTATTATGTTTGTATCTCCTACACAGACTGAAGCAGAATCCTTTGGAAAGAGAGTGGAAGATGTGCTGAGGTTCCTGTGCTGGAGGACAAGTGAGCATTCCTAATGGAAAGAAGGTTCAGGACACTGCAGAGTGTGTCAAAGTGCTGCCTCACTGCACTGACCTGCCAAGCACCAAGAGCAGGGAACCTTTCTAGTGCTGAGTGTGGTGGGGAATGTATTCAGTCATCCTTGGTGGGTCCCAGGGATGCTAAAAGATAACGTTTTCACTCTCCTTGTCACCACCTCTTTTCACTATCAACCTTGTGCTGTGAAGAACCCTCCTTTAGCCACAGTCCATTCATGGGGTGGAGTTACAGACCCTTAACTTCAAAGCACAGTAACTTTAAGTTAGTCCTCTGAAAAATCATCCTAATAAGACTTATACTGTAAAGACAGCCTCATGCTGTTTCCTTATAACTTTGAGTAAATATACCCATTAACTGGTTAAAAATGCAAAAGCTTCTTCCTCTGCATTTAAACTGATGCTTGAACATTTCAATTTTCTTGGTGGCATTGTTATTTTTTACTTTAGAATGTCTCAGAAAGATGCTTTCACAGAGGTTTGATACCATGTTTATCTGCAGAAGAGAGAGCAATATAACAATCAAATTCTTTGCAGCTGGTACAGTATTTGATGAATTTTTTCTGTACTTTTTTATTGATCAGCAAGTTTTTCCACAGCTTTGCTGCTTAACCAAACTTAGGCTTTCATCAATGTGTAATGCATCAAAGTGAATTTAGGGCTCTAACATAAGAACAATCATCTTGTTTCTTGACAGCAATGAAGCCATATTAAGTCTTCCCCAGCTACTCAAATCTCTGTTACAAATCTGTTGTTGCAACAAATACATATGTTGTGGTAAATGCAACCTAGATGGCTTTTAAACTCTTTAACTTTCATTTTGAAGCTTGAAATGCTCTTGCAATGACATACAGCAAAGAAAGATTTTATTTATGACTCTATTGCTATCCTGGATCAAGCATTAGTAAAAGGAAAAATATCTTTATAGATGCAGCATACACACATGGCCAGCAAGGATAGAACAGTGACATTACAACTAATCACTCGGACTGGAAGCATAGCCTAAGATCATGACCAATGGCTGCATGAAAAAATAAAACAATCACAAGAAGCTGATTTTAGATATCCTAAACAGGACATTTGGGGGTTTTTTTGGACTGAATTTTAAGGGTGGTTTTGGATAAACATAACCTTTGCAGAAGCCAAAAGCCAGTCATGAGGTTTGGAAAGAAGTATTCAAAGATCATTGCTTGAATGGATTTTGGCAGGGTCAAGGCAAAATTCCAGCAGTACATACCACCAGTGCCACCCACTTGCAGCACTGCACAAAAAGTTTTAGAAAATAAAATCTGGGAGAGGGACTTTGTACAAAACTACCAGCCTTCACTTGCAAACTGCATTTTCCAGGAAGTATTAGGGAAATACATGGTGAAATTAGGATACAGTCACTGTCTATATAAACTCATTTTACATCTGTACTTACCCACAAGTTTTGATTTAAGGTTGCAGTATTTAGAGCTGGCAAAGTCATGATTTGCTTTTCTGATTCCCATAGTCCTGCCCAAATCCAAGCCATTTTGCTATTGAAGCTTTATGTAATCTCTAAGAAAAACAGATCCTTTCAGTAGAAATACTTTTTAAGGCTAATCCTGATAATCCAAGGGATGTGCAAAAATCCTTCACCTGAGGAGGAACAACCCCAAGTACCCAAGCACACAGGGGTGCATTTGAATGGAAAGTGGCATGGTAGTGGAAAACCTGGAGATCTCCATGGAAAACAAGTTGAATCCAATCTGTGCAGCAAAACATGCCAACATCTTGAGTTGCATTAGCCAGCAGGCTGATGAAGGCAGTTCTTTCCCTACACTCAGCACTGCTGAGACCACAGTCTGGGTTCCCAGGGTACAAGACAGACATAGACATACCAGAGCAAGGGCAGTAAAAGCAATTAAAGGATTGCAGTGTTTTTCACACAACAGTTTGAAAGTACTATGAATGTTCAGCCTGGAGAAGTATCTGATGGGAGCATGCAGATTTTGTACCAGACTGTTAGTGGTAGCCAGAGAAAGGATGGAAATTGTTTAAACAAAAGTTTTTACTTAGGGTGATGAAACACTGGAACAGCTTTCAGAGGTTATATAGTCTCCCTTGCAGATATTCAAGATCAGACTGGACACAGCTAATGTCAAGCTCCTCTACATGACCTTCCTTTGCACAGAGCTTTGAGTAAATAGTCTTCAGAGGATCTTCCATCTTCAACTAGGACTTCACAGGATCCATTCCAGAGAGATCAGGCCAACTTAGTTTCTTTTTAATGTGTTTTACTTGGTCAAATCTGAGTTTGATTAAAGGAAAGCACCAAATGTGCCACTTACTATGAAAGCAAATTTCAGGCTCCCCTTTACTTTATATGAGATACAGGAAAATATTTGCTGATAATATTGTTAGAAAGACATGAGCCTTAACTGAGATCTTTACACAGTACTGATGAGAAACTGAAACAGCCAATGCCAATGCATTTATTTATACATTTAAGCATTATTAAGCATGCATTTAAACAGAGACTGGACTACGCAATACTGCAGAAAACTCAAATGAATTGGTGCATGGGGTAGTTTACCTTTGTATTCAAATTTAGATTTTAAATGTACTTAGTCTTATTCCACTAGGAACACGGTAGAGTCATTAATTTGAAATCAGGGATTAGCATCTGCTCCAACAGAGTCTAAAATTTTTGCTGTAACACATTTGTATTGCACTGGTAGCCTAGGGTGGAGAAATAAATACCCCTTACAATGTCTGGCAGTAGGTAAGAATTAGAAATACGACCTAAAGTGTGGTATTTTAAGCTCTGCAGTCTTCTATATAATTTAGAAGAGGGAATAAGCTATATAGTGCTTCAATTTAACTAGCCAAAGCTGTTAATACTCTTAATGTCCTGAAATGACAGCTTCTGTTGACTGTTCTCTCTGTCAGAAGTGCTGGATCCAAGATTACTTTGCCTAGGACAGCTTCTGATCAGCTCTGAGTATAAATGCCAAGAGGACTCATTAACATTCTCTGTCTTATAGTGTCACTCATGTAGAGGTCTTCAGAGTCATCTTTAAAGAAATTAAATATTTAAGAACATACAAATTAACATCAGTAAAAGAAAATATCTACTGGCATTTTCTTGCTGCAATTACCTGTGTACTAGGAAAAGGTGAGGGAGCAAGAAGGCTTCCTCCACTGTCATTCTGCTCATCCTTCTAGCTTTCAACTAAAATACAGGGAAAATGAAACTATATAGTACATAACAAACCCATAAAATTAGTGTATTTAAATCAATATTATAGTATTAGTAGACTCTTAGATTTTTTTGCTTATATGTAAGTGAAAATAAAAAAATAAAAATTTTTTTAGGTAGCAAATATATTCAAATAAATTATGGGTTACATGTTTAATTTTGACACTCTTCCAAATATACTTATTATGTACTCCAAATGATGCATGCACATATGGGAAAAATATGATCATGTAATGGAATAAATTTCTTATACTGGCAAAGCCAAAAAAATTACTGAACTTTAAACACCTGATGTTTCAATAGAAGCAAACATATTTACTATAGTTTTCTTTACATCCTTTAATTCCTCCTAAAGAAACTGATAATGTAACTCCTTCACAGGAAACTGTAATATGGTTGGTCTTCTTAATAAACAGCAAATGTTTAACTCTGACTATTCTGCCACACAGCAGTAAGCAGCCAATGCATGCATAAGAAATATAATGCTTGTTTTAGAGCTGGACATCTCTTGTTCCAACTCTTCTGAGCTGATATAAGCTATTGACTCTTCATGCTGGACCTGAGAGTAAAAGTACATGAAACAGAGCTTTTCTCAGGGTTCTGTTGCTCTAGAACTTCATGGATGCTCCAATAAATGAAGAACCTCATTTCAAGTGACTGATAGTACTGACCAGGCTGACAATACTTACTGAGCAGAGATGAAAATTAAAACTATTTCGTTCATTCAGCAGCATTTACTGAAGCCTGTTGCAAGCAGTTCTACAGGACCCCAAGAGAAAACTTTGCAAGACTTCTTTTCAACAAAACCTGATTGTGGGATGGTAATAGCCCTCTACCCAGTACCTTATTGTATTGTAAAGGCTCAACACAGCCCTGTTGGAATCAATGGAAGTTATACCCATTTGCATCAGCAAAGGATCTGGCTGCAACTATTTAGTGATCAACAGCAGCTCAAGTATATTCTAAAGAACTTGTTTGTTTTGCATTCTCTCGACTTTGAAAACCGCTCAGTTCATGTATAAAAACTTGCACTGTTCAGGAACATGGATCTATTTGCAAGAGGTGACTCATGCTTTTGCTGGGGACAGAATTAAAAGTAAAACAAACTGAACTTAAGTTAGAAAGGAAATAAACACTGGCAGACAAAACTAAAAGGCTCACTGATGTCACGCTATTAAGTCCTAGAAAATTACTCTATCATTCTACTGCCTGAGCCTAGGATTCTTTCCTTTCTTCTTAATCTCACTTTTTGGACATTATCCAGCTTACTTGATTCACCTCTCAACTTGTATCCTCTGACAATCTTTAGAAAAATAAGCCCTTTGGATTTTTTCCCCCCTTTCTTCTTGTTGCCAAGGATTCTGTTTAAAAAGCATGCTTGCTTGACTTTCAGGAATTTGCACCAATATAGAATAGCGATGAGTTACAGCATGTTCAAGAAATGCACTCACTTCCAAGCACTGAAAGAACTGATGACCAACAAGGCAGCTACAGTATTATGGTGCATATATTGCACCATTGCCTTTTTATCAGCAAGGAGGTTTATAAATATTTAGTTGTATTTGTTTGAAACTAACCAACTAAGATCCTAATAAGCCTGACAAACATTCCACTGTGTGTTACGAAGTAAAATATTACAAGCCAGGTGGATATGAAAAGTATGTCTGGAAAGTTAACAAACTCCTGCTTAAAAACAGTACTGCAAAGGATTTGGGTAGAAGTAATTTTTCATGATAATCCTCTAAGTAATTGGGCATGCTGTCAAACATTAACTTTCAAGGTCATGTCTATGTATTTTATATTCCAAAATTTCTCACTAAGCTCAAGCATAAATCAGACTTTCTGTCTTTAAGGGAAAGGAGGAAGGGAAAGAAACCAGAAGAGACAGACAGAGAAGCAGCCTTCCTTCAATTTTTTGCATCACCTAGGACAGCAACCTGTGCCTTCCATGAAGTGGGATTATCCTGTGCACCTCACTTGACTAAGGTTTGTCCCCATGTCTTGTCCTGGAACTGTCTTTCCCTGTGGAAAGTTACTTAACATTTCCAGCAGAAATTTTTGATCCTGAAGATCCCAGATCCCTGGACACAACTTGAAATTAGATTAATATCCTCGCCAGCCATTATTTTACTTCTGACTGAAGTGCTCTCAGACTTTCTATCTTGACATTCAAAGACTCCCTGAAGAACAAATTTTTTTTTAAAAGTCCTTTCAGTTTGTTGTTTTTTTTTTTTAAGTTTGCATTTTCTGTTGGAAATTCTCACTAAACACACATCCTGCTTCATATTTTAAATATTCACTTGCATGCCATGAGGAAAAATGTGCTACAAGATATCAGATAAGGTGTGTTTTTCAATGCATCATTTCTCCAGTCACTCCAATATATGAACAACATCATCTAGTGTAAATTTCAATAACATCCCTTTGGTTAATGCTCACTGCTGTATGGCCTTTGGCCACTAAATATGTTCAATGGCACATGCTTGGTGCATGGACTTAGGTGAAAGGCACTAGCAAATTCCTTGGCCTTACAGCTTCTCATCTTCATTAACACAACTTCCCTTTCCCCGGCATCTATCTTTTTATAATCCTGATTCAGAATAATGCTTCAAGTTTATGGTGCAATTAAGACACGGACAGTCAAATGGATTTCTATTGGGTTAGAAGCAGATTAAAAATCTGGTTCAGAACAACACTCTAGTCTAAAGAGAAAGTTTTTAATGTTAGTTATCCCACTGTCAGATGTATTTAACTTCCCAACACCCTACCCACCTCAAGAGTTTTGTGTAGGTAGCTTCCCTTATTGTGAACACAGCTTTAATGTAATAAAAAGGAATCCACCTTCCTGCTAAAATTGCCAGTTATGGAGATTAGAATAATATACCTCAGTTTTTCTCCCATCATGTCACAAACTGCTATGTATGTACAGTACAGAACATTTACAGGACATTTTCAGAAGAGATGTGCTTACTGCACAGGCTGCAAAACTCTTCACTACTTCATTTTGGTCTTTGGCAGGGACAGAAGGTCAAGACTCAGTCAAATATGCAGCTACCATCAGAATATGGATTTGGCCTGTGGCTCATTCCTTTGCCAGGACAAGAAATTCTTGGATGGTCAA
This sequence comes from Pseudopodoces humilis, assembly GCF_049639895.1. NCBI lineage: Eukaryota > Metazoa > Chordata > Aves > Passeriformes > Paridae > Pseudopodoces > Pseudopodoces humilis. The sequence continues at coordinate 31,246,075 of NC_142205.1, forward strand.
AAGCAAGGTGCAAGCCAGGTGAATTACTTTGGCAGCCTGGGATATGGTCCGTAGACTATTACATCACTATATTTATCTAAGTAAAGTTATGCAGGGAGTACAAGCAAACACCTGGGCATAGATAAAGCCTACTAAAAGCTAACAAAATCTTTCCCTTTTTGCTGGACTCAAAGCTTTCATATTTTTCTGTTGTCCAAATTATATAAAATATTCCAGATTTCAGTACTACAGGTTATGAATGTTTTTTTTTTCTTTCCCATTACTCTTGAGGAACTTCAATTTTTCCTTCTAAATAGAATCTACTAAATTAAGTGTTGTGCAGGAAAAAACCCACTAAAATCAAAAGCACTTTCCTACCCAATATAAATGAACATTAATTTACTTCATTGTTGTATTTCACTTGCTACTTCTGTCCTTGAACATGACAACATTTCATTCAACATTCATTCTGGCTGCTTGATGTCAGACAAATGTGCAGGAAGGGTTTCATGGAAATAAATAGCTTGTGCATAAAAATGTACATTACAGAGTATCTCAGACTACCAGAATTTTACTTGCTCTGAGTTTTGGGGTATTAAACTACATCCAGAAGTTCTACAAACTGTTTTATTTTATGGGTGACAGAGTGGGTCAGCCCCACCTTTCAGGTAAGCAGGTGCCTGCACTGTCTTGCTAAATGGGGTTAAACCACAATGCTTGGCTTTAAAAACAAGACACAACACACTGAAAAAATCAAAACAACTTAGAAGCAACCCATTGTGAACAACACTTAATCTTGTTTTGCTCTGTGCCAACAATCACTCTGGAAAATATTTTGAGAATAATAAGCCCAGCTGTGAATTAGACAATAATTTAGGACACTGCTCTCAAATCATATTATGAGTTATGAGGATATGTTTCACAGAATTGAAGGAGTCAAATATGGAAGTACCAGTCGACTTTCTGTAGAAAAAAAATGAAGCTGATAAATTGAATCAAGATGGACAAATGAAAATATTACAATGTAACTATTCACAAAAAAGTCTTCTATTATTCTTTAGTGGGAAATTTTCAAGATACCATTTAAGATTAATCCATCATCAATAGAAAAGTTTTATGCAGAGAAGTGCTTATAGCAAAGTCACCTTTATCTTTCATAGTGAGAAGGCCAATTGTCTTGAAATAAATGGCCACCAGTCACTATTGTTTTTAGTCTAAAAATCTCTGAACCTTGTTGCCAAGCACCATTTTTAGATACACCTCAGCAAACACGGCACTCCAACTGTTAAGCAAACATTATGATGTCTGTTTTAGTCTTTTAAAAGCAATGTACAACAAAAGGAATCCTGATAAAGAATCAGGACACCAACATAAAGGTAAAATTGGTGTTGCGCTTTACGCACTTTTTCCTCCTTGTGTCCTCTTATTATCTCTGCTGTTACTATTCGCATTACTTTGCAGCTACTAGCAAAGGCAAGAGAAGTAATCTGGAGATGTAGGCAGAGTCCATTGCTTTCTAAACATGTAACTAAACACATTCTAGAGATTTGATCTGCAATTATAACACATCACTTAATCTTTCCTTTCTGTTATGAAATTTTTACCAAAATATTATTTAACTGCCATGTAAATACTTTTAATCAAGCACAAACAATTGTAACTATGAACATGAAATTTTGTCCCTCACTTGGTGTTTCTATTGGCGCCTGCAATCTTTTACATGCTAAAAGTTCAGGCTGGCAGAAACTGTTACAGTGCTATACGGAGAGTTATTGCTCTTAAGAACAGTCACTACTTGTGGTATGAAAAAGTCAAACTGAAAGTGATACATTTGAGGGCAATGATCCTTTTCATCTTAATCTAAAAGATTAAGCAGGACAAAACACAATAGACTCTTCAGTTAAAATAGGTGATGCCCAAAAGCAGCTTTCTATGGAAGTTATACTACTGCAAAGTAAAGAATCTCTAAATCAACATTACTCAGCTCAGAAGGGATTATTTTAAACTTCTTTGGTAACAACTTGAAATTCTTAAACTTATTCAGTATCATAAAAACCAAAACAGCTACTGAGAAACAACAGAGAGCCTACTTTCTTACCAAAAATAAAGTAAAAATGGTTGCAAAATGTAAGTATGAAAACGTCCTGCTTTGAGAAGGGAAGACACCCTTAAAAGATGGCATAAATTTCTAAATTGCCTGAGTTAAAGGTGTTTAAAAGATGCCTTCTGTCATTTATGCTTCATCCTAGCCCCAGGAAAGATGTAAAAGTTTCCGTATTTTTATGCTGGGCCACAAAGAAGGGGTATTTGTTGCAAATCATTGATTGCTATAGGAAGACATCTGGGTGTCTCAAGCACTATACAGTTACACCACTTCTGACCCGTTCACCAAGACAGGATGGCTGATGGCAGCAATATCTCATAAGCTCATAATTTCATAAGCTCTACTTTGCCATGGTTCCACCTGGGTCATCCATAGACTGCTCTCTTCCTAACAGTCAAGAGTAGACCTCCAAGGCTGGCTTACAGCTTCCTACCTCTCAGTGAAAACCTTAAGAGTATAATGCAGGCAACAGATTGTTCACTCAGCTCCTTTCCAGATAAAAAATTCTGCATGATGAAAGCAATCTGTTCCAATTAAAAAAAAAAATCCATGTTAAACAAAACCATTGCAATTCTTCCTACTGACTGCTGTGTCACCAAATATATCTGCAGCCACTGAAGTTGCCTGAGTGTAGGTGTGCTTACAAGCCCACTCTATGAGCAGAATTACCATAGCAATCACAGCTCCCAGAAGCACTACCTTGAGGCATTTAAAGATAAACCTGGTTTGGGTGGAATAAAAATTTAGCACTACGTGCCAAGATCACAGCAGTCCAGAGTGCACCACACCAGACAGAATCAAGCTTAACACCTCACAGGGCACTTCTACATTTCAATAAACTGGGTCACTATCTGCATTTCATAATCTAGATCTACAAACACAGCATAGCTGAGTAACAGCCCAGCACAGCAATGCTAACAAAATAGTGCTGTTAAGACAAGATAAATTTAAAAATTGCAACAGGTGATGGATTCTATCTTTACCTGTTCTTGCAGTCAAGCACCAACATCTTAATTATGCCTAAGAGAATTCTAAATAGCAATAAAAAATAAATTAATGTAAAATAATATTATCTTTTAACTGCTATGACAGCACACGCAATAGCTCTCAAAATCAATAAATCCATACAGTTATGAATTTCAACATTCAGCATGAAGACACTCTATAATAATTCCTCCAGTGCTATTACTCTTGATAGGTTTCAGAAGGATAAACCTATAACCTACATCTCAGGTAAACGCTGTTTAGGTGTTAGAGTACCCTACTCATTTATCAGATTTTCCTCCTTCTCTTCATTTCATCTTTTGCCCACCACCTCTTTCCTCTACAGCAAACAAAAAAATTTGGACATTATCAGTCACCTTTACCCTGTCTCTGAGCACCCCAAGTATAACAGTGTGCTTGGCACAGCCAGCAGTATTTGGAATGAAAGTAGTTTCATACCAATCAAGTTAAATTATAACCCATACTAGCCTCAGTCCAAATTCTAAAAAGACCACCAGCATTAGACAGAAATACATCAGGGATTTCTGGGAACTGTAGCCAGCTGTAGCACACCAGTAGAGCCTTCCAGGCATCACAAGTACATGCAGCTTAGAGAATCATCTTCCACAGCTTTATCCTTTTAGTTCCATCCGGACTGTGCATTAAGACAACAGCAAACAAAAATCCCTGCTGAATTGAAGTGACTGGAAACAGGTAGGTGCTGAGAGGGGATATGAGCTAACTGGGCACTGGGTAGCTTGTGTCTCTGCTAGACAGTAATAAAGTAGAGAAGGATGGGAAAGAGAAATTACAGATTAAAGTGTAATAGTCCAAAAACTGTGTGCTCTAAAGCAGGGAGTCAGAAGAGAATAGTCAGAGTAGAAGCTGAAATATGAGTTAGGCTACAGCAGTTTTCTGTGAACTTGTTTTAAAGTGTGTCTCAAGTCTTTCCCAAGAAAGGCGGTCAGTTTAAGCCTTAAGGAGGTAGCTAAGAAGAGTATCACTAAAAAAGTCCATAGATGGTAGGAAAACACATAATTTTAACATTTTCTAGGGTTGGTTTTTGCTGTAAATAAACCTAAAATGTGGGGAAGGGAGGTGGGTAGTTAACTAAGAAGGTCATGCACAAAAGTTCAAGTCATCCCTCATGCAGCTTGTCATTGTTGCAGGCACCTGCCACTTACAGGCCATCCCCACTAACTGGAATGGCCTTTTTTCAAGATGGGACACCCTCAAACATTAATCACTGCACTCATCACACTCTTGAGGCCTACAAGGGCCACACAGCAAATGAAAGTTGCACAAAAGCAGTGGTCATTCCAGGACAAGGCTTTCTCCTTACCCCACAGAACATGCCTTTTTGCATAGCTACAAGCCTGCCCTAACAGGATTCACTTTGCTCACAATCACCACAGCAAGCTTTTGCCCACCATGTCTTGCCTCACAATCCCATGTCACCCCTAGACAAAGCTCCTCCCCACATATCCCCAGTCCTTTCTCGACCCCTTCTGTCACACCTAGTGGTGGCTGCTGCTCTCCAAACAACCACTTTTCACGAGACTGGAGGCCTGCTCCAAACACGAGGCACTCCACTGATGGGTAAGGGCCCCCCCACATAACAGGTCCTCTCTTGGAAGACAAGCCCACCAAAACATGAGGCATTCAGCCCATGAATAGCATCAGCGCACCCTCCTGCCACCCCCACCACCTTCACACCATATGGGAGCTGCACACATGCATGTGCAAGTCTTTCAGTGGACTGTCCTTCCCCCAACAACTCACTGCTCACAAGCCCACAAGCTTTCCTCAATCCCTTAGCCTATGGACACATGCTGCCACAGCACACTTCACCCTGCCACCTTCAAAGGCATCTTCTCCTTCTGGACAAACTCATTCATCTGTTCCCAGCCATCCTCCCCACCCTGATCCCTTTTCCATAGACTGCAAGCCCACCCGAATGCTTACACAAGGCCCTTTGCTGGTAAACACCATCTGGTGTGCACTCTGCCTGTGGAATGCATATACGGCTTTGTACCTTTCCTGTGGGAACCCTTCCCGACATCATCCAGTGAGTACTTTCTCCACAAGCCCAAAAATGTGCTTCAGAGGAGACCCTCAGCCTCCTGCAGCCTGGATCCTGCTGGTCCCACAGCAGGTGGAAGCTGCTCACAAGCGTGTGTTACTCTGGAACAAGGTTGCACTGTTCACTGGCAGCTCACTTCTCGCAAGAGTGCTAGCCTGCCCAAAAGCTATCCCCTCACTTTGGGAATATCACCATGGAATCTTCCCACCTGTGAAACCCACACAAGCATCTGCCAAGCCTTAAGAAGGCTTCTGCCCACCCCTGCAGGGCATACCCACCTCGCCCGCACAAGGCCTGCTTTCTCTGTTCCATACTCTTATTTCTCTAACTCCACAGTTTACTTCAATTGTGAAAGCAATTGTGAGCAACACAGGATTGTTGATCCTATGTGTGCAGTTGCAAAATAGCTGTCATTACAAAAAGCGTGAGAAGAGACACAAATGTTTATTCTTGGCTTTTCTTGGGGTGCTAATGATTAATTCTTAATGTTTCACACTTCCCCCCTCAGAAATTGTAATACAGGCCTGATAACTAGAGTGGAATGGATAATCTTTGATTAGTATTACTACGTATGATAAAAGCCATTAAAAAAAATCAAGTAAAGGCTTGGTTTGAAGATTATTTTAACTTAATTCCTAGAAAGGAAGGTTCCCATACTGCTTCATTTTATATCCTTTTTCTCTCTTGGCAACCTTTCGAAGGTTTCTTTAGCAGTAATGTACCAAAACTGAAGAATTGGTTTCTGTTAGAAAACAGTAATTTTCTAACTTTTTATAATTTTTAAAAAAGTTTTAATCTAGTAGTTATATGAGGGGCTAAGATTGTGAGACTTAAATATGGAGAAAGAGAGCATACAGATATTATTTGAGATAAAGAGCCACACCAATTTCTATGATCTAACTCTATCCTTTACTTTCTGCAACATGAGAGAAGTGAGTTTCAGTATTTTTAAGGAACAGTTGAATACCTTAAACCCTAGAGAAACTGAATTTCTCAGTGAAAATGTAGTGGATGTTGCTATAGTGTTAAAATAAAAAATCCTGTTATAGTCTACCATAAAGCAGATCATTTAACTTGGCAATATTTGTTCCCTGTGGAAATGAGTCCAACTGTTTGCTGTAATATCTACCCAATGGCACACAAGCTTTGGAGCACTAATAGCTATGAAATCTTGTTTTCAAACCAGAAAAGCTCTGGACCATGGGGCTGGATTGTAGGCATGATTAAAAATCTTGTTCTTCCTGAAAGTTAATTCTGTGGTGTGAATGAGTCAGTCTTGTTTCTGCCCAGTTCCCTTCTGTTTCAAGGTTCTTCAAATTATATGGATGTGTGATTTTTACCTTGCTTCTTTTTTCTTGCACACCTCCCTAATTACATTGCTTATGAGATTGAATAGAGTCGTATTTTTTCTTAAAAGGAGAAAAAATTTATGCATGAAATTTAAATGTATACCATACTAAGCTTTTAGTTTGCTTGCCCTGGTAGATTGTCACCTACTCAACTTTAATATATTTTAGTTGAGCCACTTATTGAGAAACTGTTTCTGTGAAAAACTCACTGAAACTGTGATTTTTCATTTCAGTACTGAATGGAATTAATGATAGAAGCCTTGAGCTGGCTTGAGAACATGGTCAAGATGTCTTTTCTTTAAAAATACCAACAAAACAAACAAGTGTTTTATGCTTACTACTGAGGAGAAGAACAGCTTCAGTATCTCCCCTAGTCTTTTTCCAACCCTTTTATTGCTTTCATAATATTGGATTAAGGAAAGCAGAGTCAACTAAAATAACCCTAATTGTATGCTTACCAAAATACAGTAATTCAAATACAAAACCATGTTGCACAGAACATGGCCAGGCTTCACACTAATAAAAACTCAGTATAGAAAAAGTCACTGTAATATGTCAAGAAATAGTGAAAATTAGAATAATAATGAATTTGTCTTCACCCTGAAGAAAGAATCTGTAGATGGATTTTGCTACTGTGAAATAGTTGTATTTTCTGTGGCAAGTGTGCTTTAAGAATTACCTGATTAAGAGTGGTAGGGTGATTTTTGGTCCCTGTGCTCCTGAGTTTTTGACAGAAGTTAGAGAACTAACTTGTTTTGCTGTGGGAAGTTAGTGAAAATCCAAACTCTGCTTGGCTCATAAATTAAGGTAGAAGTTAGCCACACAACTGGTCTTAAAGTAGCCTCTCTGCCTAGTGCTGCTGGGCACAGCACAAGAAGTAGAGTGTAACCCATTTATTATAAAACTTGTGGAGTGGAATATGAGCTGGAGTTATTTGCACAGTTTTATTGGTGCAAGGCTAGAGGCGAGTTTGCTTTTCACGGAACCTGTATCAACTTTGGCAGAGGAACATAACTTGAATTTCTTCAGAGAGTCTTACAACTTTAATATTTTCATTTTTTGAGGAAACAGCGAACTGTTTCAGTGAAGATTTTGAAGTGTAATGTATGTGTAAAAATATCGAGCCCACCAAATACTGACTAGATGCCAAAATAAATGATAGTTACAACTGCATTTACTACAAGAAATGTGAAAGTGACCTTTCAAAAACCAACTGATAAGTGAAAAGACTCTGTAATAGCACTCAGAGTAGGTCTTTTCAGATTTTTCTGCATGTATGTGGTTTAACTGAAGAGTCTCTAGGTCATCTCTGAGACTGATGTTACAGTGATACTGCTGTAACAAAGTTAGTTAGATGTCTCCTTTGCACTTGTTGGGGTATGTCCTGGAGTTACATTGGGTGCAATCAGCAGTGAGGCAGCAAGGTTTAAAGCTACAGTGGTAAAATATTTTCTCATTAGATGTGATAGGATAAAAAGTTACTTTTAAATCTTGGAATCTGCCATAGCATATGCTGACAGGTGAAGACGAAGAACAGTTGGCAGTCCTGATTGCCTCAGGTAGTCCACTTCTGTTTAACAATATAACTAAATAGTTGAAATAATTACAACTTTTATACTGTTTTCATTTATCCCTTTTGAACATCACCTGTCTCCTAGGAATTTCCAGTTTAAGTCATTGCTGAGATGAGAAGAGATAGCAAAATGCATCTGAACTTAAGTTAGGAAATACAGTTCTGAGTGAAAGAAACTGTCAAGTGTCTACTGTAGTATAAATGGTATTCCAACACAACTGGCCAAAACCTCAACTAATTTTCTGCCAATGTATTATTAACTGGGGAGAAGTGCTATAAGTAGTCTTATCTGCTCTTCCTGTAGTTTCCCATTCTGCTGTTACAGTCTTTGTTAACTCCAGGGCATTTTTATCTAGATTGACCCAAAGCTTCTTAGTGATAAGGGAAAACTGACATAGCAGAAGAGAGGAAGTGTCAGGAAGTGTCAGGAAGTATCAGGAAGTATCAGGTCTGGCCCTTCTGCCACCTGAGTTGTGAATTGAGAGGTAAAGATGTTTCTGTTTTTCTATTTACACAGTTTTATTATTGTGTAACATTCTGTTCCAGACTCTTTTCTCCTTTTTCTTTCAGAGACAACAAGTTTGCAAATGCTTCCAAGACTATGTCAAGTTTGAGGTAGGCAGTGAAGACTGATGCTATTTCTGCCCTGGACAGCTGCTTGCCTTCTGCCTTACAGTACTCAGCTGTGACTAATAGTAAGTGGGGGGATATAATGAACAACTGGAAGCTTGCACAATAATGTTATTCAAAGTAGTGTGTGCCATTGTCAAGATAAACTCAAGCATATTGAATACTATCATAATAACTTAGCAGCCTTCCAAATTGCCTAGTAGACTCTGAAAGCCCTCCTTATTGAGACTTTGTAAAACCCTGGCATACTATATTAAATAAATGGATGTTGTGCTCTTAAGCTTTTCTAATGGGGATTAAAATCTTTGTCAGTTTTGCTTTCTACAGTGTAGCCTTACATAGGCCCATATGTTGTACTTGAATGTGCTAAAGAGTCTCGCTGAGACTGGAGAAAATGCCAATCCCCTGAGGATGTGTGAGCACCTCCTAGGCTTTTTCTTTAATCTCATAGTTGTACTTTTTATTCCTTCTTTGAAGCAGCTGCTGTTTTTTCTGACATATTTCATTTCGACATATAGGATGCTAACACTGACTTCTGGTCAAGGCTTTGCATTCCAGCAGTGTTGAAATCTGGCCGCTAGTACATCACGTACTTTGAGGTTGGGTCCCGTGGATAATGTACAGAAACAGTGTATTTAGTATCAGAGTGGTAGTTCCACTAGCTATTTACCTTTTTGAACAATAGGTGCTATGAAAATAAATGAGGATTGTTTAGAACTTGCCATTTAAGAACTACACAACTTGGTATTTGGTAGCCTGAGGGTACGGGAGATTGAATTTATTTGTGGGAATGAGTTTGCAAGTGATGGCTACCACAGAGAAAGGAGGTAACAAATTCTCCATTAGTTGTAAATCTGTTTGTGCTTTCTTGAAGCCCAACTGCCTCTGTCCCTCCTGGCTCTGGGAGTGCCCCAGATCTACAAACAGGGCTTGTTCTATGCGGAATTGAGTTTGCTGTAGGACTAATGCCTCAGATAACAGCAGCATGTCAGTGTCGGTAGCTTTTAGCCTGTTAACACACTAACTGGTATTTTTCAAATGTCCTTCAAATAGCATACAATATTTTTCAAGGAAAAATATTAGAATATTGAGTCTACTAAATATTTGTAACATTTACTTGATCAGTGATTGTTTCAACTCAGTAACCTGCTAATTTTTGACAGATCTTGCTTTCACTGGAAGCAATTGGCTTTTTTAACAGTCAGAGTTTCTAGAATCATATGACACTTGACAGTCTTGCTTTCTGTCTTAAAGATAATTTCTAGTTCATGAAAACATAAACCAAAGTGCACTGCAAAGGTGGTGCAAAGACTGGGGTTAGCGCACACTCATTATTAACTTGACCAACTTGGCAAAGGTAAGTAGCTGATCTTTGTTTTTAATGTTGATATTTTTATTTAATAATGCAAGAAAATGAAATTGTGGCACATGGGGTTTTTTGTTTCTGTAATGCTTTTTTTGTGACTTGAGACGTTTCCTGTGTTCTTCCAAGAATGATTATAGCATTACCTTTACTTCTTCATGCTGCCCTCCAAAATATTGCTTAAAAAAAAGTAAAGCTGCTTTACATGAAACTCTTTAGATTCATTTTCTCTTAGACACATTTAAGAAAAGATACTTTTCTTGTTTAAGGGAACTTGATGAGGAACTCTGGTATAACTTGCCAGAAGACACTTAGAAGTCAGTATCTAAGGTATTTACAAATGGATATATATCTGCCATGCCTAAAAAATACCTGTGCCAAAACTTCTACCATATATGAAACTATTTGAAAAACACTTTTAAGTAGAATAATGAAAAATAGCAGTGTACTGAGATTAATATACTAGCTCTTTCTTTGTTAAGGTTTATTGGAGAGCTTTTATGGATAAAGCTCTTCTTTTGTCTTGATGTTTGATCTCTTTAATGAAACTAATGAGCCTAAATTTTCTTCTGGTTCTATAGCTGCTGATATTATCTGAGCTATGCATTTTAATTTCACATGATATGCTTGCCTTGGAATTATGTATTTTGTCACTACTGAAGATTCCATTTCATATTCTCCACTGAAACTTTCTCTACTGAATAGAAAGTGTATATGTGATCTAACAAACACAGATTTAGAATGGTAATTCTAATCCCCTTTCCTTCTGAGTGCTGATTGAATTTAGTCTTAGTGAATTAAACTGCTGTTAGATATCAGTTCAGTTACTTTAAATCCTGGTGGATGGTTAGAATGTACCCAGAAATTGTTAGCGCCCTGCAGTAGGGAAAATGTAGCTGAGCATTTCAATAGGTGATGGTTGACCTAGCGCAGCTCTGTTACACATAAAATGCACAAGGAAAACTTCAATTATGTAGATATCTTTAAATAGTTGGATGTAATCTGTAGCTGAATAAAAGCTTTGTTTAATCTTACAAAGGCCATGAAGTAGACAAGTTGATTCCTGATCACTTTGCATTTTCTGGTGCAGCAGAAGTAGTAAAAAATGTCCAAATTATTGGATTATTAGCAAATTGTATATTAAAAATAGGTGTTGGGTCATTTACTTTAAAAAAATAGAGGCATTGAAAGATTTCAAAAAGCCTCAGTCACACTTTCCAAATTCAAAGTTTACGGTGACATAACTTTAGATGTTAGGTGTTCCAGCTGAATTAAACTGTCTGCGTATCTTGATGTTGGAAATCCTTGAAAATAATTTCCAATCTGGTTGCAAATTTGGGTTTACTTCAATATAGGCATCTAAATTCAGAGAAGTGATTCTGAGAGCCAATGCTGTTACTCAATCTTCAGTTAACCTTGGGAACTGGGATTTGTTAGTCTGGGGATTGTCAAGATGGGGGCAGGGAAGGTTAAAAAAGGATATTATATGGCCTTTGTACATACTGAGATAGCATTGTAGCTTTGACAAGTCTCAGCACATTAACACCTATTCATCTCAAAACCCAAATAGGATTCATGAATCCTTTCTCTGCCTGGAAGCTGGTTCTGGCACCTCTCCTCAGAAAGCGTGTTTAACACTAATTCCTGGTTGGGTTTCTGAACAGCCTGTTGTATTCCATGGGGAAGGTCGATAAAGGTGCCTTTACAAGACAGCCCAGTGCTAAGAATTTACCTCGTGCGTGTGAGTTGAGGTTTTTCTCCCTCTGATGTGAGCAGGCTCTTAACCTTAATATTTCCCACTTCATTCCTATATTTAACTAGAAGGCTTTAAGCTAGTTTGACTGCTTGTTGAAAACTCCTTACTCAGCTGAAAAATGTTTCACAGGAAGAAAACATTGTATTGGTACAGGAGTGGAAGCTTGAGGCAAGACTCCCACTCCACTTGTAAGAGGTATCACAGACGTTTTTATCATAGCTATGGTAGTAAGAACAAGCCCTTAAAAGGCATGTTAACAGCTGTTGCATATATGAAGACAAGATTCTTAACTTAAATTTGTATTACACACTTTGCACAGGTGACAATAACAATGTGTTGTAAGCTTTGAAGGGCTTGGGGGGTTTGGGGTTTTGTTTAAAAGACCACCTGAGAAGTCTGTACCACAATATTTGAGGGTTTTAGTGGTAGAATTCTCATTCTCTCTACATAGATACAATATGCTGATTTTTAGTGGGCTTATATATTGTGCTGATTGGTGAGGATTCACTATGTACTGCAACATCAGGAGAATTATCATCTTCATTCTTAAAAGATCTGGATGAAAGCCTTTCAAGATCAGGAAACATCCTGTTTTTTTGCTCAAAACTGAGACAAGTAGGCATATATAATATGCATGCCATTGGTTACATTGTGTTAGTTGTTTCATTTAGTCATGTAAAATCAAAAATAGATACAAGAATGCTATTCTTACTTAAGTGATGCAATTCATAATACCCTTCTAAGATGGATTAGGTAACCTTATTTAACTCTATCCTTTAGAGGTCTTTAATAACCTTAACATATCTGTCATTCCCATCTGTTTTAATTTAAGGCTGATTATGCTAACATGCTTTAAAACTGCAAACCACCTGACCATTCAATATTGTTTTAAGCAGATACAGCTTACAGTATTTTCAGAATATAAACACAAAGCTTGTTATTGTGAAGCAATTAATTTTATTAGGCTTGTCCTTGTTTAGTCTACATGCAAGCTTGGAAAGCTATAAACCTTTTTTGAGAAGCTTTACTTGGTTTGGAATTTCCCCTCCCCCAGGCGAGTTCTGCTAACCTGCTACTGTTCCTGTAACTGTCATTTTCCTGAATGTGTCTCCTGGGAAATAAATGAGCCCAGCTGAAGGTTAAGGTGTGAGCAGTGAGCTCAGCAGCAATCCTGTCAGATGGGCCAGGAGGTAAAGGTTTGATGCTTCCTAACAAGTAACAGATTTGATTGTGGTTCTTCACTGTGCGTGAATGCCGCATGTATGTCGTAAACGCCTTATGGGGTAGTAAAGGCTGCCATGCAGGACAGAGGAGAAAGGGCAACACTGGAAGGGTACAGGAATATGCTGTATTATTACCCTGCACACTATCTGGCAAGCAGGCTGCAACCTTTTTTTGCTGGAGTGTTCTCATTTCAAGGTATTCATATTTTCATTGTAATTGAATATTTCCTTCAAATAAGAAGTTTTATTGGGATTGCTGGACTGTTGATGCATTAGGTTAAAGGATGTATTGCAAGAAAGCACTTTTATAATGTAAGCTATCATTTTTTAAAGTGTTTAAGTTGTATGTATTACTAATTGATCTCCACTGAGTATTTTATATCTTGAAATTTAAAATAGGCTGCAAAAGTTGGCTAATTACAGAAGCCTTTTTCTGCTTCTATAACTTGGTTTTGTGTGTTGCTGTGAAATAAATGGTACTTAAATACATAATCAGAATTGAAGAGAAACTGCTGCTGGGGTGACAAGGCATATCTTATTGATGATCTCTATGAGTATATTTAAGGAATAGTGAAAGGAGACTGTAACTTGCAGACTAAGAACTGAATCAGACCATGGCTATGCAGTGGAAATGGAAGTTTGGTGGAAGTGGGTTGCTTGAAATATGCTCAATGATACCACTGGCTAGTGACATAAGTGCTGTCATAGTAATGGTGTTAAGAGTTATAATGAAAAGGCTGGTATTAGTATGTTGAATGCTTTTGTTGGTCCCAGGACGATTTAAAAGCCGAGTCAATAAGCTGAAGCTAAAGATGTAAAGAAATTTAATGGATCAGAAACTCTACAGGATGTTTTTTAACTCTGAGTGAATGTCATCTTTTGTCTTCTGTCTATAGCATCTATCTGTCAGCACAGATAGGTGTAGTGTATTGAATAAATACTTCTAAACTGAGGCTGGCATTCCTTGTTAGGATAGTTCTGTTGTTGCAATACTGGAAAGTAGCAACAATGTTATTTAACAATTTGTAATTTGTGTTTATTTACAAATAAAATGTGACATATGGTTAATTATGGTCAAGTCAGTCCATGTGTGCCATGTGTGGGTAGCATGTATAAGAGTAATACAGAAACTGATGGCATGTTCTGAAATCATAGGGACAAATCAGAGTTCTGATCTTTAACTTGCTAGGATTGCATCTTCAAAGCTCATTTATGTTTATATGCTGATATGAAATGCAGGAACAAATTGGTTAACTGATTGTGTCTCTAATTTTCTCAGCTTGAACAAGTTCATATTTTTACCAAAGCACTGGCACGTCTGAAGTTCAGTGGATGCAGGTTATATCTTCTGTTATTGGTCAAACACCTTATATGTGAAAAGCTCAGCAATCATTATGATAGATTCTCAGTTCCAGATGCCATAATTACTTTCAAAGGCTCCCAAATTAACAAAAACAAACTCTCTAATACAGCTGTACAGTTTCAGATAATGTGTTCTTAGATGAACTGCTAAACACAGGCAATTTTATTTATTTCCCTGTCAATACTCTGATCATACATTTTTGTTACCCTGCTTTACTTTAGCTGCCTATCCATTTCCTCATGTTTAAACTTTGTGCTTTGCACATACTTTGATTTGTGGATTCTCTGCAGAAAAAAACCCAAACAACAACAAAAAAACCCAACAACTTGTCATTACAGTAATTAAGGCATGAAGAGTTAGATATAGACAGGAATTCAAATAGCTTATATCTAAGAATTAGATTATCTAGGTAGTGAAACCTGGATGATCAATTCCTTTCCTTCAGACATCTTTAAGTGGAAAGAAGAAAAACAAAGGTCTCAGTGTTTTTCCAGCTGTTCTGGGGCAGTTTGGAGTATTTCTGTTTCATGTATATGAATATAACTATATATATGAGTGTATAAATATATATATATATATATATATATATTCAGATAACAGGAAAACTGGGCAAGTACTCAATGCTTTTTTTGTGCCAAATTAAAAAAAGTCATCAATGATTTACACCTCATAAAAGCGGTGCTTGGAGAAAAATTTCTTGGGGTTAAGTAACTTTGAACTGTATATTTATGTGAAAGAAAAGCATTTGCTTTAAATAAATTTTTAATATTTTTTTTAGTGTTCAACTTTTTCTAAGGATAATGTGCCTTTGGCACTGCGAAAGGGAAAACCTGATCTTAAATAAACATTAAGGTGTGCATGTGCGTGAAAACTGATTTCCTGGAGTGAATGGGGTAAGGGTGAAGATGAGTTCTTTAAAAGAACAAATGGGAGAAAATAAAAGTACCAGTACCACTTACAAAAGTTAATGCACTTAATTTTTGCAATTGTATTTATCTTCAAATGTTTTTCCTTTGCAAGGGGACAAGGTTCATGGGAAGTTAGTTCCAGAAAAGTTGCAAAGACTAACGGACTAGAGGTGACCTTAGGCACTAAGTTTTACTAGTTTTATTGGGGAGACTCCAAAGCAAAAGATTATTTTACAGCCATCTTACGAGTGTGTCTTTCTAGATACAGCTTCTTCAGCTCATAGGATGTTTCAGTGTCATGAATGGGCACCAAAAGGGACTCCATTTCCTATAGACCTACAAGAAGATACAGAACCATAATACTGCAGTCATAGATGGGGAGGAGCATGGGAATATCTTTATTAAATCCCTTATTAAGAGACTGCACTAGAAAAGAAAGTCAAGGCCGGTGTTCCTATTTCATCTGTAAATGCTAAAGATGTTTCTTTATAGTTCTAGTTAACTATACAATATTTGCAATACAAATTCAAGGTCCCTCTCTTAATGGCACATAAAAAATCATTCATGGAGGACCTTCAGGAGTTTCCATTAACAAATAATATAGTTAGACAAGATGGGTCTGTAAAATATGTGATGCCATGGATCTGTTATCCACACTGCACTTAGGGTGGAAATACTTCACAGGATCATGCTAGAACTAGCCCAGACTAAGTGAACCAAGATGGTGTATCTACCACAAAAAAACATGTAATTTGTGTTCTTGAGGGATATTTGTCAATATAGCTAATAAAAGATAAAATTCAGACTTCAGAGCACATCACACCCTAGGTAATCAGTTCTGTAAAGTTCGACTTTTTAGATTTCCATGTTTTTTACTTGTGTTGGCCTTTAAATTTATTATTTCTCATACCTTGATATATATACATCTAAACTGATGTATTAGAGATTAAAATCAGTTTATAATGTCAATTACTTAAACTCTACTTAAAACTAGAATATCACCTGAAAGAAGTACTAGAAAGTCACTGTGTAATCAAATTTTAAAAAGCTCATTAAGAATTACCAGATAGTTATTCTGTTCTCTTAATATTTACTGGATTTTAGCTGTTTGAGTAGGCAGCTATTGGACAGACCATTTCTATTAAATGCCTTTGTTGAGAATATACAGTCTTTAAGCAATTTAACTATTACTGGTTCGGAAGGAAAGGTCAATTTTTATATAGAGCAGTGAAGGATGAATTGGCATAATCATCAATGCCTCAGGGCTATCACAGAAATATGTTTCCTCAGATAAAGTAAAGCCAGACTTTTATAAAATTTACATTTTAATTTCTTTTGCTTGCTAGACTTAAAAACAGGCAGTGTTTTTTATAGACATATAGGCATTTTGTGTATACTTATTTGGATATTGAACACATGTTCACTTTCTGTAGAAATGTGTTTTCTTGCAAGCCTGATGGGTATGGCATACAAGATATGCCAAGCTGGTTTTATATAAAGGTAGTGCTTGCAACTGTGCTATAAAAGCTTGAAAACTGAGCCCTGTGTTTCTCAGCAACAAACATGGGGAAGAAGAGGTTTGAAGCCCTTGCCAGGAAGTCTGTGAAACACACCAAATACTTCATAAAACTATCTGAATAATATTTATATAGACTTAGAGTTCTAGTGCTTCAGGGAGTCCTTTCATAAAATCCTGTTTGCATTTGGCGGCAGTGACACCATAGTGCTGTAGGCATCAAAAGAGCATTTAAATATCAAGGAATTAATCTTCAATATTAGTTTCTAGAATAAC
Source organism: Pseudopodoces humilis (assembly GCF_049639895.1). NCBI lineage: Eukaryota > Metazoa > Chordata > Aves > Passeriformes > Paridae > Pseudopodoces > Pseudopodoces humilis. The sequence continues at coordinate 31,263,182 of NC_142205.1, forward strand.
TACTAGGAATAATGTAGAAATGTTACTATCACTGTACAGATGAAAACTTAGGTGCATCATGACAATTTAGATGTAATAATCTGAAACCCAGAAAAACAAAATTGCTTTAGTAATCTATGCAATTGCTGTGTTCTACTTGAGGTAAAACTACGAGTAATCTTGCCAGTATGGGTCAGAAATTTATCTGTGTCAAGGGATTTTAAAAATATTTCTTAATTGTTGGATCACTTTCCTCTGTTGGAGTAGTTAGGTAAAAGTGTATTTGGGAAGACCAGTGAATGAATGGTGTTCCTGATGAATAGCACAGCAGTGCTTTCAATTTTCCCGTGTGAAAATTGATGAGTTTATTCTGAGCTATAAGTGATCTTGAGAATGACTCAAGTGTGAAATGAGGTGCTGCCATAACCTGGTGAAAAAGAAAACTGCTGCTTTTACTGGACTTCAATGACTGAGGGGGAAGGTGTGGTGGGGAAGAGGGTGTGTAGTGCCTCTATATACACCTCACTGCTCTGCAACAAGACAATTCTTGCCAATCTCCACTAAAATGAGGAAATGTCATTTGAATTAGCTTGCTTTTTTAGCTCACTCTCTTGAAACAACTGAAGTGTGTTTCACTGAAGTAGCCACGATCCTTGCAGTATTGCTGAGAGGAGGTAAAACAGACTGAACCTATACCATATAATTATAATATTTTTTATAGTTCATTTCCCATAAAATGAATATAATCACATCTTGTCAAATTAATGGAAAATGCTTTTATGAATTACAAATTCATTAGAAATGCTTTTTTAATAACCAGGTTTTTTATTGTTTCTATTTCCCCAGAAGACATTGTTTATTTTTCATTTCTCCAGAAGACATTTTTTCCTTATGGTATGTTCAAAAATAGAAAAATTGTTTGTGTCTGAGGGCTACTACTTACCAGTTGTTGTGAAATACAGGCTGACAAAATTAAGAAGCAATGTCCTGTCTTCTCAGCCATATTGTTGCATATAACGACATTGGAGTGATGCAGTGTGGCATTCATAAATTTGGAGATCATACATATGCATCTTATGTAGAGTGCCATAGAAGCATGCAGGCTGTGCACAGGCACTAGAATTTTAAGTTCTTGCCCTTTCATAATGTCAGCATGGCTTTTGTTATAGAGTGTTTTGGCACTTGTAGATTTTGTTTGATGCATTCAGAATAATGATTGCATATCTTCCGTGAAGAATTTGGCTGAGATGCTAGATCAGAAAATAAAGGAAGTAGAATATACTTTGTAGATGTACTATGATTTAACTAGAATTTGCTATTTTTTCTAACAAAATATAATTTAAAACAAATTTATATGGCTGTAGTGCTCAGTTTTTCTGATGGAAGAAGAAATGTATGTTAGCCAGTTACCCTAAACTACCTACTTGGCCATCCTGTGAGATCACATTAGATGACAGGTTTAATTAGAATAATGCTGAAGAAGAACAGAGAGCTCACTTCCACCTTCACCACAGAATTTTGGACCTAAAACCATTTAGGATTAAAATTTTACAATGGCCTTTGTTACTTAGAACTGAACACCCTAGTCTTTGCTCTAATGCCATTATATTTAGTGCTCTGTACTTGGTTTTAATTCACAGTGTATAAAGGAGAATTTGAGGCCATAGAACTATATAGTTTTACTTAAAATAGATAACTATTGTATCCTGCAAATGAGTTGATGTAAACACATCCTAAATGTCCTGTAAAACTGATTAGGTTTCCAATTAGCTGTTGCTCTGAGATCTTTTGAACATCCAAAAATTTTACACTTGCCTTTTTAAACTAGAGTAGTTGTAACTCCTTTAATTTTCTATGGTATTTTACCTTAAAAGACTCAACAGAAATAATATTCTGCAGTTTCCCATTAAATGAGAAAGATCATCTTGGAAAGCTGAGGCTGAAAAAAATTTGCTGCTTTCAATTCATTGTGAATTGATGGATTCAGGTTACTTTAAGTAGCTATGTAATATGTTGTAAAGGTGGAGAGCTAATGAATACACAGAATAGGAGATACTGTGTGCTGAAGTAAACTGATATTCTTGAGCTTCTATTAAACTATTCCCCTGAACAGACCTGAGCTAACATCCGAAATTGTGGGAACTGGCTTGCATTCAGGATTCTGTTTTGGTCTATTCATATTTTGTGAAAAGGGGTGGATTGGGAGAAACTCTTTTATATGCAGTGTAATGTTTAGTCAGAAGGTATGAAAACATGAATAAAGATTTTCTGAATTGAGATGATTGAGTGAAAATACTCATGCCTTTGAGACTGGTGGTCACAAGCTTCTTCTAGCCTTACATTAGCATTCAGATGCACTCAGAGAACAGACTTAGCTTCACGCAATCTAACACAGAACTAGAAGCACTTAAACAGCATTTAGCTGCATTTGTGCTAGACCAATGAGTCTTATTGACATCCTTACACTGTGTCCAGTCCCAGAACACCTGACCTCTGAGAACCACTTTATTATGCTCTGGGTATTTCTAATGATATTTTTCTGCATGGCCCTTTTTAATGCAGCATTCTTAAGACAAGACATGAAGTTATTTCAATCCAGAGAATAATTCACTTACAGTAAGTCAAATGACATCCTGGCCTGTATCATCAATAGAGTGGCCAACAGAATTACAAAAGGGATCTTTAATGATTCTGTATTCCAATTGTACTGACTTTTTTCCATGTATAACTACATATAGAAATACAGTTGTTATTGTAGCCTGCTGAATTTTTCAAAATGGTGTCCCATAGGTGAAGAGTTGCAGCACAGTAATATCTCTTTAAGCACGGTCTCTGTGCAGAGAGCTTGATAGAAACACAATATCAGTTATATATCAAAGTCATAGAAATTAATTCAAACACTACATAGTTTGGCCTCACTATTAGGCTATTCATGGAGCTGGATGAGCAAGATACTTTCCATGGAAATAACTACTTTTCGGGATTCAGGTTATAATAAATACTCTTCAGGATTCACATATGTAATAGCTCTGTAGTTTTTAAAATCTTTAAATACCTAGTGTCTACTCCTGGCCTGCTGAAGTTGTACATAGAAAGTTTAGTTATACACAATTTCAGCATTTAGTATAGGCATCCAGACAGGTGAGCCAGGAGTTCTGTATGTCACTCCATGATTAAAATAAGTCAGAAGCACTGCAGAAACAGTCATATCAATATCAGTTCAGTTTGAGTATCATATTCCTGAGCTGTAAAAAAAGATGTGTGTGAATATTTTTCAGTCAGCCTATATAATCTGAAATAGTGTCACAAACGCAGATGTGGAGTTGCTTTAGTCAGAGATCTGCCTGAAAAGCAGGAAGGGCTTAAAGATTGCATTCAGACTAAACAGCACTTTGAAATGTACTTTATGCAGAGCACTACATGTGCCATCTGAGCAGCTAAACTTGCATGGTAATGCACGGACTGACATACACTGGTGATGCCACCATTATACAAGAGTACTGTGAACTGGACTGGAAGAGAAGGTTCTTCATGTGTGACACTGAGCCCATGAAGGACTCTCTGCACCTGCTGCTCTAGCCACTATTCAAGTCTGCAGAACCTAGCTCCCTTCCTGGAATTTAAATGTGTAGACACCTGAGAAAATCCTGCCTGCCTGACATGCTTCTTAAAAGGACAGAACTTGCAGAGGCCTGTAGGCAGCCTGCCCAACTGTGGTACTTGTCTTTGTTGTTATTTGAAATAGCTTGGTAGTCTTCAAAATGCATGTCTGCTTAAATCTGACATTTATGTCCTTAATAGAACACAGGGAAACTGCAGAAGATGGTTAGTATGCCCATCTGTTCCAGAAGCATGGCAGGGCTTCAAGACAGTTTTAGCTTAATATGCTGCCTAGGATGTGTATTGAAGGGTTAAAGATATCGAGTATCCCTTTCTCAAATAGGAGGATCTCTTAGAAAACAGGTGAATAACTGTGGAGATACTAGTTTTGAGTTAATCTTCTGCTTTTCTCTAAGATCCAATATTAATCAGGTCAAACCCAACTATTTTCCTCCTACTTAGAGTGGGAAATTGAGGTTTACTTGCTGATGACTACTAGAAGTAGTCATTGTAGCTGACTAATAGTCTTTAAATTTGGAGCATGACCAACTTCTAAATACTTTAGGAAGTGAGCCATTTTTTCATGAAAAGAAAGCTTTATAAATGATGTTTCAAAGCCTACTTGTATGAATTCATTGAAATTATTTAAACCAACAGGTAAAACTATGTATGTGTAAAAACAAAGAGTATAATGCTCAGTCTGCTGTCTCAAGCAGATCTTTGTTTACATGTGATAGATTTTTTTATGAGTCAGATTTCTCTGCAAGGGTGAAATCTTCAGAACTCTTTGGATAGAGAAGTTGAGGCATTGCTTTTTTGCTCTCACTCTATCAACATCACTATAATTCAGAAATTAGCTCTAAAAGTGCTTTTGTCAGGAAGTTTTTATTAGAATTTATTTTTTGTTATTATTTATTAGAATTTTTAATTTGAATTAGGATATCACTGTAGGAAAGCTGTATTTACCATGAGATTCATTGGTGTGAGTCATATGTTAGGAATATTGACTATTTTGTAATTCCATATGTAATAACACCTGGCAAATCTGTTCAGTAGCTTTTTCTTAGCTTAATTCCAGCAATACTAATTATCTGCACATTGCAGCAACCACCTGTTTCCAGGTTTTTGAATAATATGACTGTACTCATTTAAGTGCAGTATCACACCTCAGTACCAAAATACAGCACACCCTAATTTCTTCTATAATTAAGTCTTACCTAAGCTTTAACATTTAAAACAGAAGTGGCATCCTACAGTTGTTTATCTTCACAGCACAAAGGAATAGAACATATGTTGATATAAGTTACAATACTGTAAATCATTACAGAATTTCAACATCAGGTGTGTCACCAAGAAAGCTGTGATTTATAAGTCAGTCTACACTAGTTTTTCTACTTTTCTATTTCAAGGACATGTGTACCTTCGTAATTACATGCAAAAGATGAATCTAGTGGAAGCTAACTCAGAATTCTTCAGCACTAATTAGGAGGAATAGGCTTTAAAGAAAGCTGGGATCAATGGCATCATGAGATTTATTTCCCCTGGGTGCAGTCTCCCAAATGGCTACTTGATTGTGATGATGATCCTGAAAACGCCCTACTTGAAAAATGTATCTATTAAAGACAGAGTGAGTTTTAATGTTATTAGTAACTTATTTCAGGATCAAGATTGTGTCAGGATTGTGATCATTGTGACATTGATGGTAATGAAAATACAGCAGAATCTGTGAAAACAAATAGAGACAGTGGCAGCCACCTGTATGGCCTTTCCCCCCTCAGTAAATTTTCGTGCAGTGATTTTTCAATATAAGGTAAATTCCTAGTGAAAAGTGAGGAACTTGTCATTTTAGCACAAGTTGTCAGGCAAAAGTTGAAAGGCTGCTCCCCAGTTCAAACGTTTCCTAATTAGTTGAAATGTTCCCCATTTTTCCAGTATTAACAAAACCCAGAGCACAGTCTGGGGAAGCTGAGAACAAGGAACTGAGAAAGAGAGGGAAGGGGCCTTATTTTATTGTATAACTTTCAATCTTTCAACGAATTTATGATTTCTTGTCTGTCTTACATAGCAATGAGTGAACTGGGATCTATAAGTATTTGTAAAATAAAATGTCTCATCAATAGTACATTATTTCAGGTATTAACTGATAATTATAACCAAGCTGGTGTCCTTCTCTTGAATCTTCAAATTTATCACCAACCTCAATCTCATGTTTTCTGTTGCTTTTTAATATTTTCATTACTGCGTTCCATCTTTGCTGTCTTCTGTGACCTTGTTCATCCTTGGATGATCTGAATGTTTATGACCCTATCTTGCTTAACAGGGAGCATGCCCTTTATGTCTGCCAGTTTTCTTTGACCTCATCTCAGTAATGTCTAAAATATTTTTCTGCTGTATTTTTGCACAGCTCTAATAAAGTGGCTGAAATTGGTTCTGCTGTTGCTAACTCATCTGTAGCTTTTTGTTCGTGCATCAGTGTGCCTTTAGGAGAAAAGTGACTTACCTTTCCTGAAATGAAACTTCTTTGCTTATTATCTGATTGTCCTAAGCTTGATAGAGACCTGTAAAGTATTTCAAGTAGTCTCAGTTCGAAACAAAGGGCTACATTTACATTGCCCTCAAAAAGGACAATTTTTTTTTTTAATACTTTATATGAGTGAAAACAAAGCTTTTCTTTCCCAAAAGAACAATGAACTGTATTGGGACTCACAAAATGGGATAAGAAGAATCCCTAAAGAGTGATAAACTAGAAGCTCTAAAAGGAAAGCTCACAAGTTACCAGGTTCTCAGCTATGTGTGGTTAGGACCTTAAAGGTTCATCTGGAACCTTTTCTTCTAGATGAGTAGAATGCAATCTCTCATGCTGTCTGGAGTGACTGGAAATCTGCATTCCACAGCTGCTGGTAAGGACATAAGCAGATTTCTTTGATCTGAGAAAGTTCATCAAAATCAAAATATTATTGCCAAATATTAAGGTATCTATTTTTTGAGTAAGAAACTATGTTGCAAAATTTGAGCCACTCTGGTTTCATAAAACCTGTTATAAACTGTTATTTGAAGGGATCCTTGGGTGGCAGTGTGTTGTATTTATGTACTGGCATTTTCATTTCTGTGAGTTTGTATGCTGCTTTATGTAGTACTTATTCTGTAAAGCTTAGTCCTGAATTGGATAGCTGTTGGACAGCTGCTAGTTACCCATCTTTATAAACTGGTTCACCACTGGCATAACAGTGGACTTAAACCATGTATTTTTCCCATGACCTCTTTATCGTATGTCTCCTACTATTACTAACATTTTATAATTTGTCCAGAATTTAATTTCATGTTGATAATCATGTCAATTTTTTAATGTAACTCCATTTGCTTCTTTGCAAAAAATCAACTTATGACTTTCTACTGAAATTTTGACTACTTATTCAAATGAGTTTCATTTCAGCACAGCTGGATGCATCTGAAATTAGAACTCAGTTGTATGTTGAAAAAAGATTTAATGTTTCCCCTGTGTTGCTCTAGGAACTGAGGTCTGTTATTTATAAGGTATTGACGGCTTTACAGATGAAATGAAGTCTCACTATAAGAAGGTATTTCTGCCTGCATTATCCCATGTCTTCATTTATTATCCTTGAATAGAAATGTAATATATGCTTATATTATGGTTACATTCTAGATTATGAAGGCTACCTAACAGGTAAGAGTTCATAGCATGTAAAAGGCAGGCTTTACAGTCAAAATGGTCTAAACCAAAGCAATTGTTAGAGCAACTAGTCCACTTGATTTTTCTGTGTGTGTGTACTTGGGACTTTTTTTTTGCTTGTTTGTTTTGTGGTTGGGTTTTTTTATCTTGGAGGTTTTGGGGTTGGTTTGTTTGTTTGTTTAGTTTTTTTGCTTTTTTAGTCTCCTCCAGCACCACCATGTGATCATTATATTTAATGGTGTAGGTAAGCTTCTGGGGACACTTAACTGAAGCTCTTGCATTGATGGAAAAATTCAGTGCTTTTTGTAGAACCTTTGAAAACGCTTTTATGAAAACATGGATTTCTTTTCTTTTTTTTCATTAATGAAAATGAAATATTCACAATTAGAAAAGTTTTGACATAGATTTTTACATCTCTGTTACTGTAGAATTCAGAGTTATCCAGAGTAGAAACAGAAGAACCTTTCAATACTTGTGGGTTTAGAGCACAATTACTTTAACCTGAAGTGTGAAGCTGAAAGGACAATTTTCCAGCTTCAGTTTAATTGTTTGTTTCCTTCATATGCACTAAACTTGGCAGCAGTTCCTATAATCAGTGTGTCAAAGTATGTTCTTGGCTATGTTGACCCAGCTGTGTGCTGTTACAGGTTATGTGGAAATTGGAAGGGAGAAAATAATCATATCAACTTGCTTATGGAAACAGTTCATTTCAAGCAAGATGACTAAATTGCAAATGCACAATTCATTGCAAAGTAGATCACAGTTCCCAGTACGGGTATAAGGAACAGCCTTTAAAAAAGGGAAACTGCTGCTGAGGGGCAGAGGTGTTCTCTGTTACTACCACTGCCAATTGCCTGAATTTTTCTTCTGAGCAATTAGCTGTTTGTGAAGCATATGGTAAGTGGTTTATTTTCAATATGCTTGAGGAATTGTTTTGCTTAATGAATGAACAAAAAGCTCTGCTCATTTAGGAGTAGTGATTTGGTTAATGAAAGTAACTCCTAAATAAAAACATGTTGAGGAAGCAGTTACACCAATCTAGGCCTGTTCACCAAGTGTTGCTGTATGGAATTGCTACAAAGAGCTTTTGGGAGTCTGGGAGCAAGAAAGGATCACCAAGGCTAGCAAGAAAAATTGCCAGGAAGGCAAGAAGTTTCGTGTAGAACACTGACTGATTGATCAGACTGGCAGTTTGATGCATTTGCCCTTCCTGTGTTTGAACACTACACCAAGTGAGGAGAGATCTATAAAACAGCTCTGTGACATGGTAGTAGGGTTCCTTCATATTCTAATTCAATAGTGAGGAAACATTCCTGTAGCATCTCTAAGTAACTTTACAGTAATTCTTGTGTTAATTTTTATTCTCATGCAGTGAAGTCTGAAAGTCACAGGTCTGACTTAAAAACCCAAGAAAGTGTGTCCTGAGAGGAATCTTAGTCATAGTAGCTTTGTTCTAAGAGTGAAAGTAATCCATCAGGACTTCCTTCTCTGTATTTTCTACAGCTTTAAGAAAAAACAATGGATCACAGAGAAATTTAACAGCAAAACAGAACTACAAAATGTATATTGTCTCTACCCAGCAGCACCATGAATACTGCCATCCTTCCTTTGCCTTTACCTTTCCCATTTCTGGATGGGATAAACACACAAATCACTATTGTTTAGGTTGGTCTGGTGCAGAATGAGGTGCAGGAAAAGCATCCTGCAATCTTTAGTAGCTGGAGGTTTTTTACAAAACATTGGGGTTTTTGGGTGGGGTTTTTTGTTTTATTTTGTTCTGTTTAGGTGGGGTATTTTTTAGTCCAGAAGGTAAATATAGAGTATAATTACAGAATGGCTGGCATTGAAAGGGGTATCTAGAGATCTTCTGGTACAACTTTCCTGCTGTCTGAGCACATACAGCTAATGCAAGTTGCCCAGGACTTTGTTATGATGGGTTTCAAATATTTCCATGACTGAAGTCTCCAAGATCTTCCTAGGCAGCCTGTGCCAGTACCTGATTACTTCTAGAATGAAGAGTGGAGTTCTTGTCTTATGTTCAAATTGAATTCCCTGTGTTTCAGTTTATTCCCTTCGTCTCTTGCCCTATTCCTTGACACTGTTGAGAACAGCCTGGCTCAGTGTTTGGTTTTACCCCACTGGGGACATATGAGATCCCAAACATGAATCTTCTCTCCAGGTTGAGTGGTCCCAGCTCACACTCATATGAAAAATGCTTCAGTTCCTTAATCATTTTCCTGGCCCTTTACAGGGCTTCTTCTAGTAAATGAAGAGCTTCTATGTCAATGAGGGACCCAGGACTGGACACAGGATTTCAGATGTGGCCTGACTAGTGCTGAGGGGAAGGTTCCCCTCCCTTAGCTTATTGACAGTGCTCTTTCAGCTGCAGACAAGGATACCGTTAACCTGATTTGCAAAGATGACTTGCTGTTTTGTGTTCATCATGTTCTCCACAAGGATCACAAGGCAGTTCTCTGCAGAGCTGCTTTCCAGCTGGTCAGCTCCCTGTGTGTACCAGCACAAGAAGATAGTCCTCCTCAAGCACAGGACCTTACTTTTGCTTAATAGTAGGGGAGGGATAGAAAATAAGAAATGTCTGTCAAATGAAATTAAAGGCTGAAAAATCAATGTTACAAACCAGTAATTTGCAAAACATATTTACCTTAAAACACATAAAAATCAACAGCATTGGGCTATCAGCTCTGCGAACAGTGGGAATTTTTTTATATAATCTGTTGATTTTACCATCCACTTACCTGCTAGCCTACCTTGAAGACACAGAAGTTGTGCTATGAGGAAGCTTATGAGATATTCTTACCATGGGTATTTTACAGCCCTTTGGTCACCCATATATACCTTTCCTTTACAGAACTGAAACCCCTATTTGTATCCTTGAGTGGGACCAGATGACATCCAGCAGTACCTTCCAGAATTTTACCTGGAGTTTTTTTGGTAGTTCTTTCATTGCTGCATTGAGGGACACAAAAAATGCTGGTGAAAAAAATCCCCTATAATTCTCTGCATGGAAAAGCAGGCATGCAATAACCAGACAGCCTGAACAATACTTTCAGCTGATTATTATTGAGTAATTTGGGAAGGCTGTGAGAGTAACAAGGATGTTAAAATAGAAGATGTAGTAAATGTTGGATTAGACAGGCAGATAAGGACTGATGTCCAGTGTGCAAAATGTTCAGGACTGTATCTTATGACATAGTTCAGTGGAGTTTTGTACTAGATTCTCCTAGAGCATTTGGCTTAAAAGTTGTCCTTCAAGCAAAACTTTCAAGATGAATTTGAATACTGCTCCCACAGACAAAAATACAGAATACTTTGGTCTTGGGTTTTTTTTGATACTGAAGACTTCTGCTCCACTTCAGTTAGTTGTCCTGAGTGTTTTCTGTGTGAGATGGAAGACAGTGCACTTTTTCAGGCTCAGAAAATATCACTGTTTTGTAAAGACTTAAGGAGTTCTGCTTACTCTCTATGTTGAGTTTTGTTTATTTGCATATATGTTGAGAGCTAGAAAGAATATAACACTAGTACTGAAGAGAAACCCTTTGCAGAATGGGAAATCTATCTGTGTTCAATCAAGCTCAAAAACTGGGAAAATTCCCAGCAGTAATTTCATTTAAGTTTTTAATTGTAGTCGTTTCCATTTTTGCTTGTTGCACATTGACTTTTTCAATGCAAACAAATGAACTTTTCAACTCCTACATATAAGGAAAAATCTAATGATGTATATCTAGGTACCACTGCTCATGTTGCTATTTGTCCATCAGCATGTTTTTAGCAAGAAAATAGAGCAAAGCACTCAACATTCTACTTTACATACAAGAAATTGTTAAAAGTAAGTGGCTATTAATGTAAATGAAATAATTGAGGAATTACAAATTGTTCTTGTTTCAAAATAAGGCTCTCAGATTTTATCCAAGCAGGTATTCAAATTTTTTACATGCAAATATTGCATTAAATCTGTCACTGTATAGATGTGGGCTGAACACCATTACTATTGCACTGCATTCCTACTGTGCTTCTAGTTTCCCTAGTTGTGTTTAAGCTTATTGTGGTGGTTTTTAATTGGAAAAGACAGTTTTACCAAGCCCAAGTATTTCTGAGAAATATGGGTCCACAAGATGCAAAGGGAGGACTCTTGTCTTATCATCAAAACATTCAGGAGACAAGATGATTTCACCCAAATATTGCCACCACTGTGCATGTAGCTCAGTGTTGTATGTCTCAGTTTAAATGTAGGTTTAAATAAGTCCATTCTACCACCCTGACATGGGGAAACGTGTGTAGTCTTTTTGAGAACAGTGTCATATTAAATTATGTTTGTTTGGGGTGTATTCCAGAAGCCATTCTGTAAAAACAGTTCTTGAATTTTAAAGCTCATGAGATGCAATGAGAAGGAAATGAAAATTACCCCTAAAAAACTTGTAGCAACTGAGTTTCCCTGAAATGTGCTCTCAAGGCTTATTATTCAAAAGAGAGAAGATCTTAGATAATTCACTTTTTTGCTTTATGCAAAGTACACTCGTGTTTCTAAGCAGACCTTGTGTTGATGGTATATTAAAGAACTAGTAATATTAACAAATTCTGACAACTGGTGGTTAACAGTATAAATGTGTTTTCTTTTGCACCACAATGCTATGGTCACTTAAACTGCAGTATAAAATTCTGGAGTTCAGCACTTTGAACATTCAGTAAGTAACTTAAAATTTATTATAAGCAGCATTATAAAGAAATGTATCCTTCTTTCAACTAGAATTACTTCATAGCATCATCTGAAATTGCTATTCCACAGCTAAAAAATCTGCTGGTTTTCTGCAATATTGCCTTCTGCAGGAAAATATTTCAGCTACTCTGGACTTGGAACCTTTCAGTTAACTCTGTGCTGTAATGTCATAATTATTCAGGTCAGACTAATGTGTTCCCTTTACAAGGAATTTATAGCAAGGAATTAGTACGGAAGATTTAGATAACCTTCATTGGCTGATGAAAAATATAAATGTAGGAAATGTGAAGGTGTAGATCCTGCCCTGGAAGGGTAGGGCAGGAGGCTTTACTAGCCAAAAATTTACCTAAATGTCAAGTGGATTGAGGAAAGTGTCTGGAAGATTATATAGTGCAATACTATTGTATTTTACTGCAGTCTTCAAACTGAGGATCTCTGGCTGATTAATAAACACTGAGCCCATTCTAAACTGGGAGAAAGTATTTTAAAAGGACATTTTATGGAGAGAAATTTGGGATGTTGTTGCTGTCTTGATCCAAAATACGTCCCCTTTCACTGAGACTTGTGATTAGAGCTTTGAGGGAGGAGATGGTACTGGCTGGGTTAATATGTATGATGAAGTATAATTTGTTAATATAAGAGAGAAGGACATTATATGCATCAATAACTGGAAAATGTACTGTTATGTAGAATGTAGATTAAAGTATTCTTATATTAATTCTTCATAAATTGTTATATTAAGCATGACTTGTGTCCTTTTTATCATGCCACATGCTTGACTACCCTGAATTTCAATTAGCTAGTTGCATTACAAGCTTTAACTTCATAGTTTGTCCCAATTTTCTTTCTAAAGAACTGATTCTGTGTGTTTGCTAAACTTTGCAAAGTTACACTTTGTTCTTTATCATAAATCAAACATCTCTGCTTCTGGCACTGTGTAGCTCTTTTATTCCAGCCTGAATAGTCTATGTACTCTCTCCTTCCATTTATTTAAATAAATGGGAGAGCTTTCTTTTCATCTGTGGTTTCTACACTACTATAATATTCCCTTTGGCTTTTTTAATTAACTTCAGAAGGCTAAACTTTTATCCACCAGTTCTTTGGCTATCACTTTTTTTTTTCATTATTTGTCCTAAAATCTCCGGAAAAGCAGTATGAAAACTGCACTGCTGGTATCTGGGTAAAATATTTGCTCACTGCCCTTTTTCCTAGTGCTGATTCGTGTTTTATAAATTGTACAGTTCATGTCAACTGTTTTTTAAAGCTAGTATAGGTGGTCAGCATAGAAGCTTCCGTTGCTGATGTCTTCTATAACAGTGAAGGCTTTCAAAACTTCTTTTCATGTAAAATTTTATCTATAGCTTCTGAAAATCCATTAGTCTCAAAGAAAAGCCAGTAACACTTACAGGGCATATACAGTTGTTATAGCCTCCAACTACAGCATGCCTATGCCTTGCATCATATGTATGCCTATAGTTGAACAAAATTATGAGAGTTCACATAGCAGAGCAGAATAATAATAAGTAACATCAAAAATACAGTCTAGTTTCTGAAAAACTAAGGAGGAGGACTTTGATCTGCAGCTATTTTAACTGTGTGAACACGTGGGCTGAGATATTCTTGTCTAATCATACTGGAGGTGATTTTCCAAGGGTGGTCACAAACTATTTGAAATAGCTAGAATGGACAGATCCTAGAAAAGATAAAGCATAAATGGTAGTAGCAAAAGTCTTTTGTCTCAGAGGTGGGGATGATAATACCCAAGACCAGAGGTCACATTCTGAATGGAGAATTACTCTTTCTTGATAAAGCTGATTCTTGTTAGTGGCTCAGCTCTTAAAATAATCCTGGGAAACAGTGGGAACCAGAGCACTATTGGAAAATAGATTTGGATGTACTCTGTGAAGTATAGCAAACATACTACAAATATAAGCAAAAGGCTAATATTTATCAATCTGGTTCTTTTTGTTAAAAATATCTTTTAAAAACAAAATAATCTAAACCCACAAAGATACAAATATGAAAAACACCAATCTCCTTATCCTACTTACAATTATAAAATAACAGCTTTTGTAACTTCTCTATGAGTATCAGGAAGGGGAGACTTTTCTTAACATAGCACTGAACTTCTTTTTGACATATTTAATTAAGCCAATAGGGTAGACTGATTCTCAATAGTCCACTTCAATGTAGACTGAAGTTTTGTGATGGAAAGACAAGCACAGACCCTGGTCTTGAGAGAAATCTACATACATGCAGTATTTGACCAGCTCAGATCCCTGTACTTAAGATGCTGACAGGAAGGTAGGAAGCACTGACATCACTCTGTTCAGACAATCCTTTGTAGGGATTCAGTTGAACACTGGAGAAAGCTGTTTTTATTTAGGGTAGTATGAATGTTAGTGTTAGAACAGAAATGTTTATACAGGTTGTGAACTAGAGATTTTTGTGGTAGGAGAGTTTAGAAGCTATTCTGTGAGTTTCTAAAGCTTTGAATTTTAGAACAAAACTTTACTAAATTCAAGCATTAACAAAAGAGTAAGCTTTTGCCTGTAATGATAATGCAATTACTGTATGCACCAAACAGGCCTTTAAGCATGTCTTATGCTAGCTTCTTTACAGTCCTGTGTATTTATATTGCTCTGTATCTTGGAATTTTAACTCTAATGCCTCCAAAATGCAACTACATTGATGATCTGGACAAGGGGATCAAGTGTGCCCTCAGACACTTTGCAGACAACACAAAGTTGTGCGGGAATGTTGATCTGCTGGAAGGTGTGAAAGCTCTGCAAAGGGATCTGGACAGGCTGGATCAATGGCTGTGGCCAGTGGTATGAGGCTGAGTGAGGCCAAGTGCCTTATTTGTCCAATGATCCAAATGTCATGCATTTGGATCACAACCCCCTAGAGCACTACAGGCTGAGGGCAGAGTGGATGGGAAGAGACACATCAGAGCCAGGGCCTGAAGGTGCTGGTTGACAGCCAGCTGAACAGGAACCAGCTGGGCCCAGGTAGCCAAGAAGGCCAATGACATCCTGGATCGTATCAAAAATATTGTGGCCAGCAGGACCAGGGCAGTGATTGTCCTGTACTGGGCACTGGTGAGGCCACACCTCGAGTGCCATGTCCAGTTCTGGGCCCCTCACTACAAGAAAGATGGTGAGGTGATGGAGCAAGTCCAGGCAAGGAGAAAGCAGCTGGTGAAGAGTGTAGAGACTGAGTCATATGAGAAGGGGCTGAGGGAGCTTGGGGGTTTTTAGCCTGGAGAAAAGGAGGAGACCTTATTGTTCACCACAACTATCTGAAAGGAGGTTGGAGTCAGCCTTTTCTCCCAGACAGCAAGTGACAAGAGGACACAGCCTCCAGCTGCACCTTGGGAGGTTCAGATTAGACATCAGGAAGAATTCCTTTACAGAAAGAGTTGTAAAGCATTGGAATGGACCACACAGGAAGGTGCTGGAGTCATCTTCCCTGGAAGTGTTCAAGGAACAATTGGGTGTGGCACTTATTCTTATGGCCTTGTAGATGAGGTGGAGGTTGTTCCAAGGTTGGATTTGATGATCTTGGATATTCCAACCTACATAATCTTATGATTCTATACATAATTTTATTTGTACTTTTGATGGTCATATTGCCAGTAATTACATAAAATGGTTTTGTTTTGCTTCATCATAAGTTACAAGGTATTTGTGTGCTGTTCGCTGAGGTTTCTGTAAAATTAACAATTACTTGACTGAAACATAAATATTAAATATATCCAGATTATATGTATTTACAGATATCGTAGCCCTGTGCTTTTAGTTATATAGGGAGAAACAGAAAACCATCTGTATGTTGAATGTAATAATTCATCTGGCTCTCATCCTGATAGTAGTCAAGAGGAGAGCACTTTAACAAAATGAGGGTGAATTCTCAAATAAAAGACTCAGATGAAGAGGAAAAATTATAAGAAACATCAAGAAAAATATTCACTTGACAGGTTGACTAGAAAGTGGATCAGGGCTTTTGATGAATAATTGATGAATAATGACCAGAACATGAACTCCCTGGATAATGTTGTGGTTAAAAGCTTCATCTCCTTTTAAGTTCTGATAATAGCAGATGGGTTTATGTCTTGTTTGTTGCAAAGACCTACATTTTATGAAAGAGCTGAAGTGTGAAGAGGTAACTAACGTGCTTTAAAAACAAAAGATTTAAAAAAAAAGATTTTCCTCCAAGACGGTTTTTAAGTCTACTGCTAAACAGAGAAATATAATAAAGTTCTGTCTTATCCAGAGCCTGTATATAATACCTAGCCTCAGGGAATTTGCATACATATATGGGCTATGAACCTATATACATACCAAAATAATATGAAAATACCTGATAATGGCCTCATCAAAAATGCATATATCAAATTATCTATATCAAATGCAGATATCAAATTATCATGAAGGAAGTGTTATGTCATGTTTAAATGTCATTGTTAAATGTCTTTAGTAGCTGTGGACCAGTTGTTTATGCTGCTGGCAAGAGAAAACTTAAACTCACGACTAAATTATGATTTATTTAAATATATACAGGCTCTTGTCATGGCAACAATTTCTGTTTTATATCACATGTATAATGAGATAATGCAAAAATTCAGTGAATTGAAGGTTAAATTCCCCCAAATATTTTGGCAGTACGCACCTCTGCTTCCTTTCTTCTGACATAGAATTGTAAGTGAAACAGTCAGCAAAACTGTGGGATGTCTTAATCCTTCCTTTGCAGTAATTAGAAATGTAACCTTAGTGTCAAACATAATGAAAATTGAAGGTGGCTATAATTTGCAAAATTATGCTTCCATTTACGTTTGTTTGCAATTGATAACTGAAAGAAAAAACTCATAGCTCCTTATACAAGTATTATCTAATGAACTTTATTAGACTAAAACAGGCACAAACATGCATATATTTGACTGTTTTTCTATACTTTTCTACATGTACCACCTACTGGATATAATGTGCTATATTATTGAGAATGTTTACATAAAGATAGAACAATCCTTAAGATATCCTCCACATGGGCAGATCAGAGAAGAAAATTATTTTTTATTGTGCTTTAGATTTTAAATATTAAAATTTTAAAAAACAAATAAAAAACCATTGTCATAGTTATTTCATGAGACTTTTGTAAATACCTTTACATCTCCACACTGCTTCTACTACCACGTAGCAGTTTAGAATTGTGGTCCTGTGGTACTAAAATCCATGATCTTAGAACTCTTTTGACAGCTTGTAATTGACAAGGTCAGCTAAACATTACCTATTTGATCAGCCAATCAGACATATTTGATTTAATCAATCAAACTATTATTTGTTCTTCACACTATTATGGAATACAGTAAAAGATGTGCACAAAAATTTTGTCTTATCAATACTGTAATTTCAGAAATCCCACCAATGTTAAAACCATTTTTCAAATTTTATTACAGCTTTTCTAGTTCAGTGCCTGTTCAAAAATACTGAATATGTAAGACTATATCCCGAAGAAGGATGTAAATCAGGCTTTTTCTTGAAGCCGTGATTCCTCTAATGAAGCACTGTTTTTTCTACACTTCTATAAAGAATCACTTGCCAAACCTCTTGGTCATAGACATTGCAATTCTTAATTTCTAGGATAAACTGGATTTTATTAAGGCAAGTCCTGTCTTCTGCATACAGATCAATATGATTATCTACACAAGGAGAATAGACTTTCTAGGTCAGGTTTTCACTCAACAGAGCCAATAATAGAAGCATTTTCTGTGTCCTTGCTCTATCTAGGCCTGAGGAAAGGCAGCCTTTCCTTAGCTTGTAACACAAATGAGGGGTGCATCAGGAGGGCAGCAAAACAAGACAGACCTTGAAAGCCAAGCAAACAGCATGACTTAATTCTTTCTAAGCACATACTGAAGTCAATTCTACTGCATGTGCTAGAATTCATACTTAGCAGCCAAAGAATCCTGTCGTTTTCTTCAGTGAGGAAGAGCTACCCAAAGGACAGCTCTACTTGATTCCCTGCACTTCTGAGCAGGGAAAAATTCCATGTTTGTTGACACAGGTTTTTCTAGTACTGGTCGTTTAACTAATTTCAGTTGAATAATAGAACTTTTCCTTAATTTTTTCCTTAATTAAAGAACGTGTCTCTGTCTCCCCTTGCCTTCAGTTTTAATTCCCTGTTTTATCTTACAGAATACTCTGTTGTGTTTTGACTTCTGCAAGACAAGTTCTCTTTGCTGTGTTCAGGAAGATGTCCTTTCATGTTTCCACAGGCCAGGAAAGGAGCAAGAGCAAGGGTACCTACCTGGAAGGGCCAGTTCCAGGTTTCAATCTGATTGAAGGGCTATGCGTGTATATTGGAGCTTTGAATACTTGAGAGAATGAGCAGGAGTGTCCCAGAGCCTGTGTCTGAGCTGTTCCATATGGGCTGACATCTCAGAAGGCAGTGCTGTCGTGCTGCACTGTGGGACTCGGACATCTGTGTGTATCAGAGTAAGTCAACTGTCTCTAGCCCCAAGCTGATATGCATGTAATTCTGTCTGAACACAAGAAAACTTATATAGAGTGATTGGACACTGGAAAAGACTACCCACAGAGGCTGATAGTCTCCATCCTTGTAACTGTTAGACCCAACTGGCACAGACCAGAAAAATCTGCTCTAGCTGATCCCACTTGAGCAGGCTGCTGCTCTGGATGAGCTCCTGAAGTCCTTCCAACATCACTGTAGTTGTGATTACGTGAATATGTTATAGAGACCTTTGGGGTTGAAGAAGGAGTGCAAAATGATAATGCAATGTATTAAAGAAGTGCAGTTCTTTCATCTAGTTACTCCTGTAGTTGTTTTTGCTCAAAATCTTACCAGTGGTAGAAACAAAATTAGTACAGCTGATGTGAGAATAAAGCAAATACTCCAGTATGTTCATCTGGGGATGAATTACCTGGTAATATTTGACACGTGTAACCACAAAACATCACTGTATCTACAATACTCGTAGGTATTGCTGGAAAATTTCTACACCAACTTTTCATATTATGTTGGAATTTTGCACCTTAAAGATATCAAAGTCAATCCTTAAAACATTCGGGAATGTAATGTACTTTTTGAGTTTTAATAGGAGAGTATGTTCCTGGCTAAATTTTTTTTCAGCTCGAACTGTTGCTATTGAACAGAAAACTATATTAAACCACTCTTCAGAATTCTAGTCCTTTGAGCTCATGTCTTCAAATCATCTTGTGTAGCTTTTTCTAGCTATTTCAGTGCATATGAGCATCAAGCAGATGCTGTCTGCGTTGTCTCCAGTTTCCAAAGGCAATTATGGAATTTGTGCAACAAATTTTAAAATGTAATACCAATATGTATTTTTGACAATGTGTTTGACATATTATGTTAGTACTTCTAAATGGCACTGTGTGCCTCTTGGGGAAGGCAAAAAAATAATTTGTTTTGTACAATAACAATTGTGTTTTTAGTACTTGGTGATCTGAATAAACAAAAAGTTAAATAATCTTTAAGGATTCATGTATAGAACAGTTGGCAAGAGCATTATGTTCAAGCTTAAATTATTTTAGAGCACTTGTGAGGATAGAAATAAATAATTTTAATTCACCTTCTGTACAGCAAACATGCTCAGCACAATAACTGCACTCTTTAAGTAGTTCTTAATTTTATAAAGTACAGTTTTAAAGGTATTTGTATGTTAAAAAACATAGCTGGGTACAGATGTCTCTAAGGTGGCCCTGCTGCTATACTTAGGAAATGCTTTCTCCTGGAAATAAAGTCTAGATTTCTCATTTCTGCTACTAAGTAATTATGCATAATTACTTTAACTCCCAACTGCTTTTCTTGCATAGTCTATCCTTAAAAGAATAGCATTTCAGTTCCCAAAAGACGAAGTGTAACAGCTTACATACCAGCAGTAATTCCTGTGTAGATTCTTAAGTTTCTGTAACAGCTAGGAAGGAAATACTGATGTGTGAAAAACGGAGGGACATAAGTATTCTCATGCCTTCCAGGTTTTTCCTGTCATCGCTTTTTTTCTCTTAGGCTGACATCTCCTAATATATGAGGTCTGATTATATTGCTTGGCTGTGACAACTTTAAAAGTATGAAAACTAAATCTGGTTTAAATGTGATAATTTTCCAAAACTTCTAAATAAAATAGAAACGTACCACATGCCATCTATATTCCTGCTCCTAATGAGACAAAAACAGTTCTTCAGGGTTTACTAGAAGTGGGATTTTCTGTACTTGTCATCTGAACAAATATAGTTTATAGGCTGTAGAATTCAATAACACTATGTGTGTTCCTTCCAGAAAAGCTCTGCTTCTAGTTCATGAATCCTAAATGCTTTAGCAAGGATGTAATATGCTTTGAAAATGTAATTATCAAATGTTGTTTCTGTGTGAGAGTGGCTGAAATGGCTCCCCTGTGAGGCAGCTGCTTCTATTGTGTTTGTTCATATTCCTGCACAGATTGCATACAGGCTCTTGCACACACTTGCACACACAAGTGAGAACACTGACTGCACATACTCTACTCTCCCTAGCCTTGGGAGTAGGCAGGTGCTTGCTCAAACCCAGCACTTCCCCTGAGGTGCTTCTCTACAGTCATTTGTCTGAAGCAGCAGCTTTATTTCCACAGTTCAGAGAATTCAGAGAATCTTTCATTGCTACTGTTCATGCTGATTAGTGTAGCTAATTGAAATTCATGTTAGTCACTTGAGCTTATTTTTCACAAAAAAAATAATAAAAATCCTGTCCTCAGCTCATGAATCAGTTATGTCAATTTAACGTTTTCAGTTTTGAACTCAAAAGCCCCAAAGCTTCTGTAATAAATGCTTGTAGTCTAATAGCACTTTTGTAGAAAGAAGATTTTTTTTTCATTTCTGTACTTTTGGTGAATCTTAAATGCGGTGAATCTAGAAAAACTGACAAAATCCTAAGAAACAGGTCACTTGTAAAACTGAGTTTTGAATTTCTCAGCTAAAGTCATTGGTAGTATAATTAATTCCAAGGTTATATGTCCTTGTTGCTGTATTTTGTTTTAATTGAAAGGAACTGTATAATAAAAGATACCATATATGTACTGGAGCCTTTTAAGTGCTTTAAGGTTTCCCTGTTCTCCGTGGAGGATTGACAGTTGCTTGGTCTGAAGTGGATCTGCTCACTCCCTCTGATACATAGACCATGGGCTGGAATGAACTTTGTTCTGCTTGTAGTAGGCATTCCTTAGAGGACACCTATTTCCAGGCTGGCTGTCACTCTGTAGTGTACTTACCACAGGAACTGAGTTTATGTGCAGTTCTATGTTACTAAGCTGTTGAGTGAAACCATCTAGTTATCCAATGTCTTGTATTTCAGCTCCATATAGCATTTTTCACAAACTTGTGATGAATCCCAAATTGTGCTCTTGAGGAATGATAGATGTGCAGTACAAGCTGAAGGATGTCTTGTAGGATCAGTGAGACAAGCAGATAAATCTCTAGCCTCACCAAAATAATTACTGAGACTGAACCTGGTGAACTGAGGTTCAGACCATGTTAGTACAAAGGCACTTTTTTCATAAGCTTGAATCATGCTGGTTTGCAGTACGAAATTTAAACATATTTTCTCTACTGACTGAGGACCAGGGGAAACTGGTAGCCACAAAGAATATCAGGATTTTTCTCAAGAGTATGGTTGTGTTTATATTGGTATGGGTTGACAATTGGACTACATGATTTTAAGTTTCTTCTGAACTTGATTCAGTGATTCTGTGTGCCGACACCGATATCTCTGGTGCCAGACTAACCTGTTCTAAGCTGCCTTATTTGGCCTGCATATTTATAAGATGCGTGAATAGCAAACTGATTCTAGAGCATCAGGACCCTTTTGAAATTTCCTACTATTTGCTTGAATCTAGGAGAGCAGGAGGGAAAAAATAAATAAAAAGAACCCTGAAAGTTCAAAATCAAAATCTTTTTACATTTTAGTCATATTCTAAAGTTCTGTAGAAACTCAACATAGTGAAAACAAACTATTCAAGCTCCATTAGGAAAAAAAAACAACCCTCCTGTGTCTGGTTTCTAGAATTCAGACATCCTCTTGTTTTACTCTCTGCTTTTTCTTCCTAAATTGGGTTAAGGTATCCACACCAAATCCTCTGTTGAGATGAGTGGTTTATTTCTATAGTGACAGTACAGGAACGGTGTAAGTGATGAATCAGGATAATCAGGAGTCACTTATCATGGGGACACTACTATTAATGGGGATTCCTGGTGAGTAGTAATGGACATTTTATCAGTTTCTGGAAGCATTTGAGCATACCATATAAGTATGAATAAAATAATATTTTCACATTTTAAACATTTATTAAGATTGTGCTCAGAAGTTACAAGAACTATTTAACTGTTTAACTCTGAACTGGAGTATATTCCTATAATGAAGTATCCTCTACTAAGTAAATTCCTGTGGTTTTTGTAATTATGCTGGGTATCCATTAGCCTGAAAGGTGATCTTGACTGTGGTTACTCAAATGCACTGAACGTCTCTTCCCGTATCTGCACCTAAAACTCGGTCAGTACAACTTTATCTGTCTTCCCTGTGATATTTATCTACAACTCTCTGGTTTTGTTGTCTAATTTGAGTTCTCTGCATTGTCACAATTCATAAACTACTTTGTATTAATCCAGATGAAGATTTCAGAAAAGGTCTAGCTAGAAATTGCTCTCCAAGCATATAATACAAATACTACTTTCTTTAGAGTAGTTCAGTTATTCTAAACTACTTGGAATGCCTTCCTCTTGAACAAGTGAGCGGGCTGGTGCACTATTGCTTGTATTGCATCTCAAAGTATACTGCTATCTCATGTGAAATTAGTTAATTTACATTTTTTTAAAATGCCTGTTTGAATATCAAGCTTCACTCAAGACATAGGATCACGAATTTTTAAATTGCTGTTTTAGTGCTTCAGGTTCAGAATTAGAAAAAAAAACATAAAGGTAGTGCTTCAACATCAGGTGACCCCTTATGAATTTATTGGGTAATTTTTTGTGTGGATTGTTGGTCTTTGTCCTTAGGCACATCTTATTTGCTAAGCTAGGAACATTATTATAAAAAACAAACAAACAAAACTATAAGTTTTTTAACATGCCTGGGCAGATCAATCAAGAACTATTTGAAACTTGACTTGTGACACAAAAACAAGTTAACGGCATAACTGGTTAAAGTTACGGTTCCTGGATTAGTAGAAAGAAGAGAATCATCTTCTGAAACTGCCCCTGAATTTGATCTATAGTTGATCTTGACATAATTTCATTCTGTGAAAGGGACCTATATTTGCTTTTCTTTCTAATATAAATAAAAATAGAAGTGTAAAAATTGTTTGCTTTACAGAACAGTTTAACTGCTTAATGCTGTATTGAGTGTTATACAAAAGGAAAATCTGCCTGTGGAATATGAAAGGCAATTTTACATTTCCTAGATTACTTCTGTGCAATATATGCTTGGTTTGTCAACTAAGATGAACACCTGTAAATCACAAAAGTTTGCAACAGATGTAGTAAATTTAGGTTTTGTCTTGGTTTATTAACAGTTTGATTAAACTGCTGTCTGCTTTAAATATAGGGGCATATCTTCCGCCACAATTCGACGTGTTTTCTGTCAATGCTCCAGTTACTTAACCTGATGAATTACAGGCTTGCAACATAACTGGGGTTTAAAAAGACTTAGGGAGATTGTCTACTCCAATTCACTCTGCTCAAATCTGGATAAGCTGCAGCAAGTTGTTCAGAACAATGTCCAGACAGATTTTGAGCATCTCTAAGACTGGAGACTCCACAACCTCATTGGGTGACTTCCTCATAGTAGTTTTAAAATGGAATTTCTTGTTTCAATTTGTGCTTTTTGCTTTATTGTTCTTTCGCTGGATGCCACTAAGACAAGGCAAAGCAACACATACTTAGCAAGGTTAGAACTTGTTATTTTTCAAAACCATGCATAATACACTTATGTATTTTAATGGTCAGTTACAGAGTAAATACTCCCAGTGCAGTGCTTTCTGTCTTGCAGGCTCAGCTGACCATTTTATATCATTGATGCAGGCTTCATCTTTATAATGCAATACTTCAAATCTACTAACAGTTTTCAGTTCTTGTGAGAGCAATGCCTGTGTTGTAATGCAGACTAAGGACTTCATCCACTGTCATACTAGGGACAATTACTACCTTTTCTAATGCTGACTCTAGGTGGTAGATAGTTTTGCATGTCATGAATCTCCATTCTCATGGCATGGTCCTGAATTGTGAGTTCTTTACAGTCTGCAAGATTGCAATGAACATGTCCAAGGAGGTATGGGTACAATATGTTTTGAGATTACACCCTGTATGAAAATGACAGCCAAAACCTAAAAGCAGACAGAAAACTTGTATCACTGCAGAAAGCCTCAGAGATGGACCTAGCATATCATAAAATGGGTGTGCTGGTATATTCATGTATTTTGTCCCTGCAATTTAACTTACTGTTTTGGTGCAAGTGAATGCTGTCATATCAAATAACTATGTAAGAAGAATTAGGACTTACTATGCCAAAACAAGTATTCTTACTTTTTGAGAAATGCAGTCCGCTGCATCTTCTGTTGTTCAAACTACCTTTTGTCAATTTCTAACATTATCACTGAAGCAATTGCATGTAGAAATACACCTGGGGTATTTCAGATACGAGTGGTATTTTCAGGATTGGGAGTAGAGATGTGGAGTTGCTGCCATGCCACTGACCACCTGCTGTGAAACCTGGCATGAATTTGTCTTCATCCTTGGAACTGCTTCTGTAAAAGCTTGCTTGTAAGAATGGTTGGAATGAGCTGCCCAGCCAGGAATGCTGATTTGTCCAGCATAGTGATATACTCCCAAGAAAAGCTTCTTTTGTGTTTAAGGGATGCAGATTAACACAGATAAGAATTTGTAGCAAGCCATCTAATACCAGTTGTCTGTTACTTACTTAAACATTTATCACATGAAAATGCAACACACTTAGAATAGTCAAAATAAAACAGGATATTTATCTTACCTCAAACATTCAAATAGCCTGGTTCTACCCAAGACAAAATAAGGACTCTCTAAGTTCATATATGTGATTGCTTGAGAATAAGCAAACAGACTTTTGTGCATTTGATATTTGTGTTTCAGTGTTCTAGAATGTCCATATTCTTTTAAAAATGTTTTGAACCGTATAATGCCATTGTGCTACAGTAATTACTGGAAGCCTTCAGGATTGCTTAATTTCCATGTGCATCACTCACCTCTGGAAATTTGCTGAGGCTGAAGCTTGTTAGTGAGTGTAAACGTGTGTTAATGAGATTAACTTACAAATAGCAGCTATGGTTTACTAGAAAATCCTTCTTAAAGCATTGCTTCTTAAATAAAGCTCTTAAAATATCAGCATGAGTGGAGGAGGCCTACAAGGATCCATCTTGAATAAGGAAACTGCCAAACATCTGCCATGTCAGTATTACAGTTTATGATGCTAAGCCATAAACATAGGACTCTTGGCCATGATTTATGATAATCACTGGCTGGAGCTACCTGTCAGAAATTATGCCTTCAGTAATCCAATTACATGAGTGAAGATAAGAATACATGGTCAGGGCAGTTTCCAGCATAGGAAAAGCTTTTTCTTATGGCTTTTGTCAATAATAATTATTCTTGAAAAATCATTAATAAACAGCTTTGTGGTGGATTGTACCAGTGTGGCTATATCTCTAAGCATAATACTGGGAATCCTGTAGCAAGACCTCAAGTCAATAGAAGAGGAAGCTTTCCCCTCATGGGAGGGGAATGTTGCTTCATTACTTTACACTGGAAAGGCAGAACTCTGGAAGACAGTTCCTTTTTAGCAGGACTAAGTGTAGTTGCACACTTGAGGCTTTGTCTAGTGATGTTTTACATGTATTTTTTGAGCTTAGATTCAAGACTAACTAGGTTGAAATAATCAGTGAGGAGGTGAATTACCTTTATGCTTAAAGCTTTTCAAAGAGGAGAAAGATATGTCTTTCCCAGACATATCCTCTTCCCTGAAACAGAGAGAGGTACTGTGCATACAAAAGAAATGCTATATTTTGATGTTGCTTGGTAACCTATTTGATGTGCTAGAAGTCATAATAGCAAAATCTTTGTGGCATCTTAGTTTGCTGACCCATAACTTGAAAAAAAAAAATAAATATAGTTCAAATTCTTAGTAATTTCATAGAGCTAAAAGTATTTGTCTTATCTTAAGGTTTGGGACCTCTCCTCTTGGGATGAGCAGAGAAGCAAGAAATTTAGTTAATTGCTTTAAAGAGAATAATTAAATTCACAGCTGAAGTTTGATATTTATTTTAATCTCATTCTGAATGTGCAAGCTCTCCCAAAAATGAAGCATTGAGGCTTTATGCAGCAGGTCAGGGATGAAGAATACATTTAAATTCACTAACTGATTTAAAGTGATTAATTTATCTGGTTTTGTGATGTTTCAGTAAATGTCATCATTTCTTTATTAATACAATTAGATTTATTTTTCAGATCTAATATAGTCATACACTATTTTTGTATAATAAATAGTTAATATGCAATGGTTATGCATATTAAATAGACTCCCTATTTTACAATTGTTATTGAGTTATGAGTGTTGTGAGAAAGTGAATATTTTTCTGCATCTTAGATCAATTGATTCATTTGAATTCAGTAATACCTAGATCAATCTCACTACTTAAAATTGTACCTCATTACACACAATTGGGAAAAAAAAAAGAGTAAATGCATTGGTTAAGGGCACAGATTTTGCACAGATGGGACCTGGGATGGTACTGGGACTGTAGGATGTTTTCTATGGTCATGTGAATCTGTGTGACCATAATCGTAGTTTCAAATCTCACTGTAAAATGAGACCTAGCATTTTCGAAAAGAAATTTACTGGTAAAATGTGGTGGAAGTCATCCAGAAAAAAAATAAACTTTACAATGTTACTTTTACAAGCACTTAAATAACTCCTGCCCTTATGAAGGCTGGATATCCAATGAATGTTTTTCATTGTATTAACAATCCAGATATTTTTAAAATAACACTATAACTGTTTCAAGTGTGTATGCAATGATATTTAAGGGAATTAAATTATCTATTTGGAAAAAGACAAACTTCTTCTTAAGTTTAATTTAGGATTGCATCAGCTTTCAGTTATGCCACAGCTTTTTATAGCTTGACTAGTGCTAATGATCTCATTCTCTTAACCTGATAATAAAAATAATGGAATACCTTGATTAACTTGAATGGCAGCTCATATTTGATATGGTGGTTATAATTAACCACACTGCAGCAAGTTGCCACCCAGTGCTTTGTCTTACCTTATACAACCAAATAACGAGAATAAGATGTTGGTCTGGTTAAAAACAAACAAACAAAAAAATTAATTGGAGTGTCATAATAGGGCAGTGTATAATTTCTTTAAAAAGAAATGTGTCTTCTTTGTTTTTCAGAACACTTAAAAATAAGTGAGACCAATCCAATACAGACAACGTGGCCAAAAATACCATCAGAATTTTCACATCTCTCTACAGACCATATATAGTGCAGGCAGGAGAAGCGTTGCTGCTTTCAAGGATATCAGAACTCCCCTGAGAGGGAAAAGACAAATTTTTCTGTAAAGGCACATTTTAAAATGAGTACAGTGAGATGTAGATAACTCCTTCAAAGTAGATAAATAGCTTTAGAGTTTAGAGGTCCGTTCTCTTTGGATGTCTTTAGCTCAGTTTGACATAGGTGGGGAAACATTAGTGTGCTCTTACCAGTTCTTCAGGTTGACTGCTTGCCCTGACGTCTGCTCCCTCCTGTTCCGTGTCCCGACCAAAACAAACAGGCAAGACATGTCAGACTGGTAAGATACCTGCTTATGTTTCTGTATTTGCTGCAAGCTTTGAAATGCTGGAAATATAAGTGTGTGAATATAAATTTATACACTTTATTGTGGTGGAATCAAATTCTCATTAAAATAAACAGGACACTATGAGAAGATACTGTTGTAGCTAAGCTTCTTATTAAAATGCCTTTCTGCACCTATGTTTCCTTTTTACCTTCAGGATGATGCCATTAAGAAGTGCAGACTCTTCAACATCTAGTAACTAGCAGAATGAATCTTAACTGCATCATCACCTGTTTTACTACAGTATAAGTATCCTCATAGTGATATGTAAATCAGCATGAAATTAGGGAAGAAAAATATGATGATACAGTTTTAGAGTATCTGGAAAACTTGCAGAAAAGTGTAAAAGGAGACACTGATTACTCTTGATGAAAGAGGAAACTTGTGAGATCTTAATGATAAACATGAATTAATACAATTCTGAAGTGTGTGGAACTTGAGGCTTTTAAAACTAGTGCAAGACTTGTAAAAATCCAGAATAGGTTCTTTTGAGTTCAGCATATCAAACTGACTTCTCATCATGCACTTTTCTATACACTGAGCTAGCTACTTACATAGTTAGGGCTCCTACCTACCACTTAACCAACTGTTAGTGCTAATTCTGGCATCTCCTGTAGGTGGGAGCCCAGGCAGTAGAAGAGACTGAGTTGTTTTTCTGTTCTCTTCTAAAGTATGCTCTTAGCAAGCCAGTCTTTCAACAGACAGTTTAAAGCTGATGAGTCTCAGAAATGTACATATCACTCTGTTTATAGACCTTCAATGGATGCTAATTCATTGAGCAAGTGTGAAAATGTAACTTTTCAGCTAAAAAGACTAGGTGTCATCTCATTCGTTTGGAATGTACAGTATGTGATTATATAACTTCCCAAACTGGTGACATCACTGATGACCAATCAAAAAAACTATACTTCTGACTATGATTTCTATTTGTAATATTCTAAATATCAAAGATGAGACTAAATATTTGGCTTAACATATTTTGGGTAGAATTATAAACAAAAACTGCTTTAATGTTTTTTGAATATGTCTGATTCTGGTGACTAAAAATGCTATAAAGTTTTGAAACTAAGTTCGGACTGCACTGGGCTTTCAGGAGGAAAAGATAGGAAATTGGAAAAAAGGAAACTGTTTAATGAAGTAGCTATTCCCTAGAGTCTGAGTGCTTGAAAGCAGGGACATGTTTTAGCTCAGCTGATGTAATGGACATATATTCCTCAGGATGTGGCTAGTAATGAATGGATGTTTTTCATAAGTACCTAGTGTTCTAAAATAGCATCAAGCTACAGCAAGTGATAAGAAAATAAATTATTCAGTTAAGTTAGAGCTTCAGAAGGTTGGATTTTACTTTAGACTTTGGCTTCCCTGGAAATTCCTTATGTTTATCTCTAGATTTAATGCTACTATCATTTAAACACTAGTTTTGCATTGTTCAGACCACAGTAATAGATTGAGAGTTCCTTACAAAGAAGGCATACAGAATCACTTAGATTTTATTTCCTCATTTTTGAATGTCTGTTGTAGTCCCAAAGACAAGAAACTAGCTATGGATATTATCAGCCTTCAGTGGAAGTGTTGGAAGGGCAGCTAAATTCTGTGTTCCCACAAGTTTTTGGCTCTTAGCACTGTTCTTGAAGTGTATATGTTACTGCAGTGTAAATCTTCAATTCCACAAAGCAGATGCTTGTAGGCAGACTTGGTCACTGGGGCCCTGCTGGTGGTACCAAGGGCATAGTAATTGGTAGAATATGAAAGAGAGAGATGGGATGGCTGTATCCACACTACATACATTTTGTGCAAGGTCTGATGCTAGCTGTTCCTCTTCAGGAAATAAGGAGCAAAGAGCTCATATTAGGAAATACAGTGACTTCCCTGGTCTTCCTATGAGCGCATCCGAGTGAAAAGATTTATCTCTTTCCAGTGTAATTTATCTCATTGTTTGATGTGAGATCTTTCTCCTGTCATTTATCTGTCCTAAGGGATAGAAATGGCTAATCCATAGACAACAAACCATTTTGATGCGGCTTTATCCAAAACAATTTACATGCTTCAGGGTAGTCATGAAAGCTCCCTGATAATTCACCCTCCTGCAATTGTCTAGAGCATCCCCTGGCAAAGGCAGTTAACTCTCTTGTAAACTTGTTTTCAAATGCTGCACAGGAGAGAAACGCCAGTTCTCTGTTTTTTGAAAATTGTCTTGCATCGGTATGGAACAACAGTAAGGTTGTTTTATTTGGAGCCTGGGAATACACATACACCTACCCAGTACTCCCTTGAAAGGTGTTAACTGTGGAGAATTAGAATAACTGCTCAGTTCAGAGTTATTATCAGTAATTCCACTGTAGCTCCTAATTATGACTAACAGCTCTTATCAAGAGCTATGAAAGTTCACACAGCTACTCTTGTTGAACAGAGTTCACACTTACATTACTCTAGGAACACAAATCCTGATCCCTTATGGGAATATCTAGATCTTGATATTTATTTTTATACTTTCATCAGATATGACAATCAGTGTAAATTCTATCATTTCACCTATTTCTGCTACTAGCTCTGATTAATAAAGGTATATAAAATCTAAAGGCAAATATAAAAAATGAGAGAAGAATCCTGACCTGTTCCAAATTTTTTTTTTTCATGTGCTACCTTATACACATGTAAATTTACCTCTTCACCAACATAGGTACACGGAAAATAAATGTCTGTGAAGCAGTAAAAGAGGTTACCACTTAAAATTTACTGATGTGACCTCTGAATGCTCTATGGGGATTTCTTGGAACTTTTTAAACGATACTTTTATTACTGTTCAGGAAATCAAATGACTAAAACCTAATAAATTTAATGAAAAATTTAGGAAAGCAAAAAGAAACCAAAACAAAAAAAGTCCAAGCCAAGCTTGTCTGATTATTTACCAAGGTGTACCCTTTAAGTATTTTGCAGCTTGAAATTTTTGTTTTATAGGAAAGCTTAGTTAAACTAAGGACCTGATAAAAATTTACAGCTTTGGAGTCTTTTTTTTTTAATTTCCCCCTCAATTCTCTGCCTAGATTCTAAATCCGAAAGAAGGAAATCTTCAGCTTTATACAGTGAACCTCCACCTCCCTCAGGCTCTTGGAAGTTGCTTTTCTCATAGTGAAATAAAAGTCACCATACTATAACTTTGAATATTCTCTATTCTGTGAATCATGCTTTTCAGATCCTTTTAGTAACAAAGAATTCTTTTTCTTTCAATAAATATAATTGGTTCCGCCTACATTTTCTTTGGGGACTCCACGATTACTGTCAGAACAGAAACTTCAAGTGTATCTCAAGGTATACCTCAAATTCTTGTATTAATAATAAGCTGTAGGTAAGGTTCCAGTACAGAAACACTGGAAACAGTTGGCTGTGAAAGGTGTTTTTCATTGCAATCTACAAAACTGTATTGAACGGATGAAACTGAAATTATTTTGTTTTGGTGTGTTGTAAAACTGACTCTCTGCCACTTCTTTTCTTGATACTACAAGTCTTAAAAGAAATTGTCTAACAAGAAAGTGTGTAAACTGACAACTGAGATTTGTCCTTATTCAAATCCCATGACTCATTCCATAGGCAATAAAATATTCATTGTTCTTGAATCTGATTTTCTAATATATTTGCATCCTTCATCATGTGATGCCTCTCTCCTTCCCCGCTACGGAATGCTGACACAAGGTGCACAAAAGAAATGTTTTTGTTTTCCATGTATGGATTAAAGACTTGTACAGGCTAGAGGTGGACAGAGAGCATGCTCTATCTTTTTCTTCTGTATCCTTGAATTTAGAGCCAGAACCCAGTAGTGTGAGGATTTGCACAGTGGAATTTGAACTAGGATTGCACCTCACAGTCAACTGAGCAAATGCAAATTGGTTATGTGCTCCTAACTGGGGAATGGAATTCTGTTTTGTTTTGGACTGGTACACTAGAAATACCAGTTCTGTCTCCTCACACATTTTCAAAACTCTGGGCTCTTTTTTCACTTAGAAGTTTGAACATTTCCTCAATTTTGACCTTGGCCAATGAAAAAAATACCCAGTTGGTATTTGTAAATGTAATAGTGTATTCAGAGTTTCACTGTTTAAAATATATGCCACTGGAGAAGGAGAAAGTGACAAGTCATTAAGTTTTCGGGTAACTCATTAAAAAGAAGGAACTTATTTGGAATTCCTTTTCACACCAAAATGCAGTAAGATTTCTCCTGTGTGTTCCTGACTATTTGCTTTAGTCAAGTTGAATATGAAGTCAAGTTTATTGACTGTTTATATACTGTTTTCAAGCAGGAAGTTAAAATTCAAAAAGCTGCCACTGGAAGCAGTGATGGTTTAGAGGAAAACAACTGGGCCAATCGGTTAAGGCTTGACCAGGACTAAAGACAGTGACAGTGAAAATCAGGTATCTCACCATGTGGACTGATGGAGGAACCTGAGGTTGGCACTGGTGTGATGTCAGATCATAGGATATGTCTGGGAAGCTGGAGAGGAAAATGCTGGAAAAAGCAGGAAGGTGAAATTTCTTGACGTTGCAGCCATTGGCTCCTTAGATGATTCAGGGCAAGTTGCTTGTCTATGCTTGATTACGTACCTAATTTTTTTTTGTCTTTGAAGAGCTTCCTCATTGTTCTAACATTGTTTAGATTTTCTTCAGCTTCAGGCATTTTGAAGTCACTGAAAATCTTTAACTCTAGAGAAGTTAAGATGTTTTAATATTAGCTAGCTAAACCCAAAAAAAGTTTGAATGAATGTTAAAATTGAGTTTGAAACACTGGATAGCTATAAGTATGTTGTAGACACATATATTTTCGCATCTATTGTAACCTTTATTTTGGTAAATTTTAGTTTGGTAAATTGAGTATTACTAGGATTAGCCTGACTCTGGTGAATTGCATGGCTTTAGAGTCCCAGACAAGCTATGGAAACCTTGCACCCTCATCCTGATCGTCGTCTCTCAATTCTAAGTCAGGTTTTTCTGTTAATCTTTGGCACTGAGACATCTTTCTATCCCTAAATAAAAGATTAGCTATTCAGAAAGGATACTAGGATTTTCATATTTCTTGTCTGGTTTTGTCACCCCTTGAACAACGTAATAACATTCTTCTTGTTCAGATACATTCAGTATAAACCAGATGAAAACATGACATTTGTAATGAGTTATGGGTAAATTTATAGGCCTGTCACAAAACAGTAGTGTCATGCTGGGCCACTGCCCTGTAGTCAGTCAGAAAGATTTGTTAACCTTTCTGCTTTTAAGCTTTAGTGTTGTTGCACTGGAATTAAAAGTAGTTACTCTACCCGGTAAGCATGAGAGTCCTGTGGCTTACACGAAGCAAAGTGCTGTCAGCTAAAGGTGGTCAGTTATAAATTAAAAGCAGGGTAGGTTTTTTTTCAGTTTGCTTGTTGCAGTTATTAACACTTGTGCTTCAGAATGGTTTGGATTGATTCACAAATAACCTTGTGTCTCTGCTGAGGAGAACTAAGAAAACTTTTGGGGTTTCCCTTGGGGAGTATCATGTTGCAAACTACTGCATACTAACTTCTGCAAAACCAGGAGCCAGGATTCAGTGTGGTTTCTGAAGCTTGAACAGCACAATTCTGCAGTGTACTAGGTCAAGAAAGGAAAGAAAGCTGATAACTGCTATGCACCAGCATAGCATGACAACTGCATAACTATTTTTCTCCCTGTTTTGCTAGTCTAAATTCTTACTAATCAAAACTACCATTATCTGGAGAGCCCAAGTGATCAATTTCTTTCCCTGTCAAAATTCATTCTTAGAAATGTCACCCTGAAACATCTGAGGAAATCAGAAATTTTCCCCAGAGCTGCTGCTTTGGCATGAAATTTGTAGTACTACTTAAAGAATT
Source organism: Pseudopodoces humilis (assembly GCF_049639895.1). Lineage (NCBI taxonomy): Eukaryota > Metazoa > Chordata > Aves > Passeriformes > Paridae > Pseudopodoces > Pseudopodoces humilis. The sequence continues at coordinate 31,296,990 of NC_142205.1, forward strand.
TCAGAGAACTGGAAATGCCCAGATGGGTGCTCTATTAATCCTCTGGATATAGCATTCCTCAGCAACAGGAAGAGTGGTGGTGTCAGGATTCTGCACTGCAGTCTCTCAGCATTGTTTGACTACTGAATGTATGTACATGTAGGCAAAAGCCACAGCTGATGGCATTTAAACTGGCTGCTGCAGAACTGCATAACATAACTGTAAATAAACTCTTTATATTAAAAAAAAAATAAAAATAATAAGTTGATGAATAACTTTAATTACAGACTGGTAATCACTGCAAAGCAAGGGTTTTTTACTATTATAATGTATATATCCAAAACTGCACACAGTGAAGTCTCACTGAATTTATTACATTTAGCGATTTTGTTTGTAAAAGCTAACTTGTAGCTTTTTTTGTTTGTAAAAGCTAACTAAGTAGGAGTACATGGGCATATGGATTTCTTCCTTTCTTACAGTTCTGAGATTAAAATTTGAGCCAATGCTACTTGGGAATGAACTGTCTCATCCCTGTAAACTCCACTTTCTGAAAAGCAGTAAGAGGATCTCAGTGGTGGAATTTTCATTTCACTTAATGCACAGTAAACTTCTCCAGGGACATACTAAATAACAAACAACGTTTTCTTGGAGTAGTATCCCAGTAAAAAATCAGTTATCGAGCAATACGTATCAGATCTCTGGTTGGATTTTTCAGCAACAATAATAATTATAATATGGTATGATAATTTTCAAATTTTAAAGGGGTATTTCCTGAGACTCTGAGACAAAATTCCCTAATTTTTGAGGTAATATATATTTTTAAACTACTCAATCTAGTCTTTATTTTCCAAATACCTTGACATATGTCTTAAACTTTTATGTGCAGTTTTTGTTCAAAATGGTGTTAATGTATCAAATAAATTAAATTACATATCCTGTAGAAACTGAAGACTTTCTGAGGGAGTTCAAAACTGAGTTGGAATTTTGTGATATAGTTGTTCTTTTTAGCTCTTCAAATGCTGAGGAGCTCATACTGCCAAGTCACCTATTAAGTGCTTAAACAGTAGCTTTTATCGACGTTTTTTCAGCATTACCGATATCTAGCGTTACACTATCTAGTGCCTTACAATTTACCTATTTTAAAAAGACATCTGCTGTGCTGTGTTGTTGAACGTTGCCAAGTTTGATTGCTGGCCAAGGCCTGTTTGTCCTTTAGTCACTGACAAATTCGTGACTGTGTTCCAGAGATGTGACTGATAATCAGCTGCCTCACAGTGTTGGTAAAAGGTAACCCTGACCTTTCCTACAAATAATTAGTGTCAATTATTGTCCCCACCTACATCCTTTTTACCACTGTAGTGGCAAAAAAAAAAAAAAAATCAAGCTTTTTCCTTATTTTGTTCTAATAACAAAAGTAAATTTTAGCCATCCAGTGCCAGAACTTTCTGCATAATTTGAATATTGAAATAGACCAGTCTGGGAAACTACTGTAGGTTTTGTTTGGTTATGTATTCTACCTCTTGTATGGATGTTAGGATACTGATCTCTACAAAGATAAGGTACTTGAAAGAAATTCCAGATGAGGAACAAATCAACTGAAGTGGTCTTGGGTAGATGTTGACTTTACCTGTTGATTATTGGCAGAACACTTGAAAATTATTATTACACCAAACCAAGTATTTGAAAATAGTATGCTGAACTGATTCATTTCATAGATGTTAACTGCGTACCTCTGAAGATCCCAAGAGTGCTGTTAGCACCCCTCTGAAACGTCAGGCTGATCTTTCCATGACGTTCCCTTTTTACGATAAGCAAGAATGTCTTTGCGATCCTACTCCTGAACAGTCACTTACAAAGGGTAGGAGTCTGGCACTTGTGATTCGGAATTCCTTTGGTTTGTGTCCCTGGACACGTGTGACGATGAAACTGCATACAGCTATGCAATGTGGCTAATTAGCTTGAAATTGCATTTTGCCTCCCAAGTAACTTCTATGTGGTTGAAAATTCTGAAGTGGTGCTATATATCAGATGTAGCCTGATGTAGTATAGAAATATACTGTTCATAAGGCTTTTCTGCCATTGGTGCAAAAGCCATTTATGGAGCATAGATAGCACTTACATTACAAGCCTATGCTATTTTATTTCTCAGAAATGGTGCTAAATGGAAGAATTGTATACAAGGGTTTACTCTTTTAGGGGTCTTATGCATTTTTTTAGTATTTGCTGTGAAAGAGACCAGTTAAGGCCTTGATCCAGCAGAATTATAATTTATTACCTTTATTACCAAGCATTTTCCTACTACTACATATTATTGCTAGAACTGGCATTGTCTTCCCTAAGCTCAAAAAGTATAAATTCTCTTCTTAGCTTGTATTTTTTTTATGGAAAGGGTAATTATACCAATGCCATCAACTGCATGGGCAAGAAGCTATAAAAACATAAGCACTGCAAACCAATTGAGTCATCTGATTCAACTTAGTGCAATGCATGCTTCTTCTTATCTACTTTGTCCTGTACTTCCTTGGAGTCACATAGATCATTCATTGTGACTACAGAGGGAAATAACATTGGACACCACCTTTGACAGTGAGTGGTGAGTGCCCAAGGCACAACTTTATTAACTGGTAGTGTACTGTTCTTGTTTTTAGCTGCTAAAGAGTTGGAAGGTAGGCTGTCAAGTACCAGGAGTGTTTCACTGTGCTGTTTTTATTCTTTCACTCTAATTTTGTTAGTGTGGTAGTTTCATTGGATCTTGACTCTCTTAACAAGTGATACTTCTTGTTATAAACTGCCTGATTTCATCAACCCAAACGTCAGATTATCAGTGGGTGGGCAGTATCTGCTTTTAATCTGTATGTGGTGCTGTCCTTTAAAATCCTCACCCTGTTTTTTCCCTGCTTTCAAGTATATTAGTTGCTATGGAAACAAAATCAGTGTTGTGAGCTTCTAAATCTTGAATACATTTGAGTCTCTTGTTTTCTTTCCTCTTGTTTATATACAGTGGTTCTTTTCCTCCCACACTAAATCTGCAGTTTATTTCAGAAAGGGATGCTGAGCAGACTCTCCACTGCTGCTTCCTTAAAGTTAAATGCTAGGAATCTGTCGGATCCAACCATTCTTATATCAGAGATTCTGATACTACTTTTTGTGTTTCTACTGATCTGAGTCTGATTCTATTTGCAGAAAATAAAATATCTAAATTTTTGTGCCAGAAAGTAATAAATATCTATAGTAATTGAAAAATGAAAACTTGGACAACTGGTTTTTCTTGTATCACAGAATGGTTGAGGTTGGAAGGGACCTCTGGAGATTGCCTGGCCCAACCCACCTGCTTTAGCAAGACCATCTAGAGTCAATTGTCCAGGCTGACATCCAGAAGGATTTTGAACATCTTCTGTAACAGAGATCACAACAAACATCGGCCAGCTTGTGGCAATGCTCAGTCACCCTCACATTAAACAAGTGTTTTCTGATGTTGGACAGACTTTTCTTTATTTCAGCTTGTGCCCATTGTCTCTAATCCTGGATACCACTGCATGCAGCCTGCAGTCAGTGTACACAGCCTCCTTTGGTGTGTCCAGGTAGAGATGCTGGCCCCTGCCCTCCACCAATCCTCTCCCAGCTTTCACTGGGATAAACAGTACCAGGTCTCTTGGCTGTTCCTACTAGGAGGGATGGCTCTCTTCATCCACTGTGTGTCCCTTTGCTGGAGTCTCCAGTGTGTCACTGGCTACAGGGAAGCCCAGAATCAGACACAAAATACTGCAGCTCTGCAGGCGTGGCCCCACCAGCACTGCATAGAGGAAAAGGATCACATTCCCACTTGAATATTTCACCTTTCCCCTTTCTAGTGCAAAGTCCAGATGAGGTTTCTATGATAAACTCTTAATGTAATGTAATGATGGAAAACTGGCAGGAGACATTTTCATGTAGTCATGTTTTGTAATTTTATACCTATTGCTTGAACATTGTTCAAGACCAAAACTTAAGAGAGTTGAAAGTCACTTCAGGCTAAAAGGAGGAAGTGAATGTTAAATTAATTTTAAGACGCCAAACCAGAAACCAAATGAGAAGGCAATTGTAATCCAGAAGTACTGTGACAAAAAAGCTGATTCACTTCCTAGAATAAAGGGTGTATCTGGCGGGTGGACTGCTAAAGTTCCTAATGTGTTATGTTATACTCTAGAGAAAATAAATAAGCTACCAAAAAAGTACAAACTGTTGACCTCTAAGTGGAGGTAGATGCTGCTATTTGTTTAAGCAATTCTGGAATGCTTTGGCATTGTTTCACTTCCTAGCACAAAAGAAGAAATGACCTCTTCATGAAAAGAATGCTGTGGATAAGCCGGTTGCTACCTTATCAACTCTGCTATTGTAGTTATGCCAGCCAGACATGTTAGTGTGACTTAGACATACCCTGCTATGGTATTTATACTTTGTCAGAAGTGTTTGAGATTGATTTGTGACCTCATCTGGCATAGAGAGATGCTGCCAAGTTCTCAGAATTGATAAAATTTAAGTCCCCTTTCCAAGTTTATTTAAAATTTCCTCCCTTCAAAGAACTTGGAAAAATATGGTGGTTTGCTACCTTTATTGTACTTATTTGCTGCTGGTGTTCCCATTCATCTGCTCTTTCCAAATCTTATTGCTATCTGAAATACCATAGCTACTGGCATTTCTTTCTGATATGTTTGAGCTTAGATTTTAAATAGTGATTTTTCCAGGAGGACTGTGAAGGTAAGAAATGCTGTGTTCAGGGTGTGTGGAGTCTCACTGTAATGAAGGGCAGATCTTTAAATGTTCTCTGGTTAGCTCTGAGGAGAGTCAGAGACAGATTGGACTAGCCCAACATGCTCTCTATCACTTAATAAGCCAATCTAATCAGGCAAGAACAACTCTTTTGAGATGAGAGCCACAAGTATGGTCATGTCTAGGGAAGTGCTCTCTATTTTTAGTAAGCTGATTCTCAGCATTGTGCGATGTTGAAAGTAATGGGTGTGGGAGCTGTAAAGGGATCATTCGGGGTTGATTTTGTTACTTAATTTCTTCTTTGTTTTTCCTATGTCAGGCTGAACAAAATTATATTGGTCAGAAGTATATTAAGAAGCATACTTATTGTTTGTTGGGTAATTGAGCACGAGATAGAAAAATACAACTAAATGCAGGTGGCTGAAAGAGATTGAGGCTATAAGGAAAAAAATAATATAGATACAGACAAACAAATCTCTTTTTTTTAAAGAAATAATAACAACTCCCCACCCTAATTATTAGCAATGACTCAGCTATCTCTAGATAGTTCAAATCGTACAGATATTTGTACAGATATCAGTTTGAAATGATTCTTGTTGGTTTAGGTCTTTGTGCTAAGCAGGCCTGAGCTAGGATTCATGAGGAGGTCTAGGTAAGTTGTAAAAGGCTCTTGCAAAACATTTGCAAGAATTGTGGGTAGCATGTGAAAATCAATATTCTTGCCCCATTTTTTCACTAACAAACTCTTCTTCCTGCCATTTTTTTTACCATTTCTCACAATTGATATTGTATAAATGTAGTGATTAGATGTTAAGAATTGTTTGTCAAAATGGAGAAGAGGAATGCATATCCTAATTACCAGACTATGAAAGAACAGCCCATGAAGTGGTGTGAAGCAAGCTTTTGAAATGAAGGGACAACAAATTGGAAATACAAGGACCTGAGGCTTTCAGGCAGCTGCTCTCAAAGAGTTAAAAAGCTGAAGCAGTGATTTAAGGAAGTGATGGCAATGGAGAAGGTGCAATTCAGCAGGACAGTGGCAATAGCCCAGAGATGTGGCTTTAGGTTTTAGGTGAGGAGAAGGTGATAAAGGATAACAATAGAGGAGTAGGTAAAAGTTTCAGATTTATGTAATATAAATGGAGGAAAGAGGAGGTTTGGAGACTGACAGCTTATCTTCCTAAATATCTAAAAGTGAGGTTTGAGAAATACTCACAAAATTTTAGCATAGAGGAGCTGGCTGTTGGTGTTTAAACCAGGGGAATAACCTTTGTCCTGGATATTTGTTCATTATGCTTCCTCTATAAATTGCAATATGTGAGGAACCTTTTATTGAGAAGTCAATAAAATTTTCACTTAAGAATTCTGTTTGCCCTACTCTTGGAGAAAAGATGGGAAAACAGTTCCTTTTCATTATGTAGCTATCAATCTCAAATTTATACTTTTCTACACAAGTGTAAAATATGCAATAAGACGTCATGTATGCTGCCAAGTTTGGTTTCCTAATACAGTGGGAAGCAAAAAATTTCTAGCACTGTCAGAAATTCAGGCCTCTACCCTGAGACTAGCATTTGATGTTCACAGTAACAGAGGCAAAACTTGCTTTTTTTTTTTTTTTGGTTTCTGGAAACTAGGTGGCCTGGGGTGTTCTTCAGAACTTAATCTGAGCTCTTTCTTAGGGCTGTGAATTAATGTAGTTATTTAATGGAACTGTCAGTACATGGCACAATCAGGACTGGAAAACTTTCAAGTACAAATTGACCAGATAAACTATTAGTTGTCTTGACAATTTCCTTGGCATTCTCTGAAATCCCAGTGCATTTCAGTAGCAGTTTCTCAATTTTTGTTTTGCTTTAGGTCACAGTTGATCTCTTGGTGTTATTTCCAAAATTCTGAGTAAACCTTTAAGATACTTCCTTTCTGTGTGTTAGTTTTGTCTTGAATGTTTGCTATTTTCTCTTAAAACTGCATGTTTAAGCATTCATTTTTGGGAGAACCCTGAACATTAAGTATTTTTGAACTCAAGTTCATATTTCTCCTCTTAAATAAAATCTTAAAGATCTGAAAGTGGAATATTTTTCCATACTATAGTTCTTCTGATTTAAAATCTGCTTAATACACCATAACATTTGAGATTTTTTTCTTGGGATAAGTGAAAACATAGTTATATATATCTGTGTTATAGTATATACATATGTATATATGTATAACTTTCTAACTTATATAATGCATTAAATAATCAAATTTCATAGCCAAGCAAACAGAAAAGAAAAATAATGAGTCTATTTTATATTCTTTTTTATCTTACTTAAAATGCAGCAGAAAATAATCCAAAACTGCATGTCCAAACAGCTAAAAAAGCAGCTTAATTTAATTTCTGTAATATTTTGTATTTGAGACAGTTATACCTTCACTGTTGCCTTTTTACTAAATTATATCAGAAAGTAAAACACTAAATGTAGGATAGGAAATAGTGTGGAAATTGCTTCAGGAATTCTGTAGCATTTTTAACGCTGGTATAAAACATGAGGGATCTAGTCTTATTAGGTTAAGACTCTTTCATCTCATTAATTACAAACGGGCTTCAGGGTTTCCTTTTAAAATTTTTAAATATTTGTTTTTACAAAAATCAGAGTTACTTCTCTCTCCTGTTTTATGGCTGTACTCATGTGATGAGGAATGCGTCTCAAAGGGCAACTGTGAATAAAAGAATGTATTTCCTGTGATAAGAATTTCCCCAATACAATCTAGATGTTTCTGCAATGCTCTTGTGACTTTTTTATTTAAATGCATGACATACCTTAAATACTTAAATCCGCTCATTGCTCCATTCAGTCTAGATAGAATTCTCTGTCAGCATCTTTGCCAATCATCTGACTGAATCCACAGTACAGAAAATTCATCAGAGTTGATATTGGTGAGAACCTGAAAATACAAAGCAAATAATTAGAGTTACTCAGTATTCAGTAGCTGGAGGAGCCACAAACAAGTCTGACCTCAGATAAAATTAACTCTTTGAATTCCAGTTTACTTATCTACAGGTTGTGTCTCAGGCATTTAGTTATAGTAATGTCTTGGAAATTGGATATTAGTGCTTTTTTTCATAGGCTTGTTATCAGCTGGAATCTTGGAAAAACAATAATAACTGCTCTGTACTTCAGCATGCTCACATACAGGTATTCATTGTGTATATCTACTGCTTTGCAGTCAAGCAAGCTGACCGAACAATATTGAAAAAAAGAAAACCAGTCTTTTAAAATTTGAGACATTCGATAGATGATGATTTCTTTATGATTATAACAGTCCAATTTGCTTTCATAAGTCTTTTTCATTTCAATATATCATCAAGTGATTACAGAAATTGAATGAGGCTCAGAAAGATCGGCTATTGTTAATGATATTCAGGATGGCTGAACACTAGGTGTTTTCCACTGGGCTAGTTAATATATGGAGGAATAATTTCAATGCCATGCAATAAATAAAATTATGATTTTAATACAGTAATTACTTCTTAAGTTAGGATCTGCTCTTTTGATATTTCCGTCCAAGAGTGACAATGCCTTTTAATATTTGTTACTGCTCATGCTTTTAAAAGTGTTAGAATACAAATTAATTATTCATGAACCAATGATTTTTAATTAATTGTATGCAAATCACAGTTCTTGAGTTGATTTAAGAGTTAAATGTTGCTTTAATGGAGATGTGTTTTATATTGTATTGAGAAGCTGGAAACCAGTTTGTGAAGGAAAATAGCAGGACAGGGTAAACTACAGTGGTAAATGATACACTAATACAAGAATCTATAGATTAGGCTGAGAATAATGTTATTTCTGTCCCCAAACTGAAGACTGTTAGCAATGTTCTGCAGAAGAATTGGTGAATACTGGTTTTCTTCCAGCTCTTATTGCTCTGGTATGAGCAACTGTTCTCCAGGTACTACAAGTGAGATTAGGAAGCTCATTTGAATTAACGTGGGAGTAGGATTTGAGCAAAGATACCAAATGATGTGTTCTATTTTCAGCTCTGTTCTAATACAGCAGGCAAGTGGTTATCTTTAAGCACTTAAATACTCATTGTAGGGTCAGTATGACTTCTATGCCTTACACTTAAATTTTTATGTAAGGGAAGCATGCTAGCAGCCACTATTTCAGCTGCCTGGTTCTGGAGCTTTCCTAGAAACACATTGGTATCAGTGTAACTGAGCCTCAGGGGACTGCCAGAGGTTATTCAGTCTCACAGCTTCACTGTGGGTCCAGTTCACATTCTTTGACATTATGATTTTAGTGGGTTTTGCCAGAAGAAATGTTATGATGCTGCATGCATCAGAAACTGTTTCTAGGACTTGTGAGGACCTTTTAGGTAAACTTAAGTTAGCTTCTCACAGTTCGTGCTTTAATTGTTTGCTGAATTGGAGCCATAATCTGCACTTGGGTTAAGCCTCTTCTAATTTCTGCCTAATCACTTATGAAACTGCAGAGAAGGAAAGGTTGCATGTACATGTATATTGTTAAGTCCTATAGGATACCGCAGGAAAAACCCCATCAGCCTTTTCTGGATAAGAGTGTGCCTGCATTACAGACTGAGTTCTAAATCCCTAAATATTGAATTATGAACTTGAAATCTTAGAACAGGTTATTATTTTTTAAAAAATTCAAAAACATTTTAATGGATATACTTCCGCTGTGCTTTCAGGCGCTGGGTATGTATAGATACAGAAATATGGACAAACATCCTGAAATCTTTCCAAGCTGAAACATATGGTTTAAAAACTCATGGCCTCTATGTTTCCAAAAGCTATTTTAGCCTGTCTGTGGAGAGTACTATGATAGTAACCACACTTAGTGAAATGAAGAGATACAAAACCTGTTTGTGTCTTCCCTTACTGAAGAGCATTTTTAATTTTTTTTTTAAAGTCAGTGACTGTATCAATGCATTAAAAAGAAAGAGACTGGATGTGCAGTCTGTCTCATGTTGCTCATTAACAAAAAAAAAGTAAACCAATCATGGTGAAATAGTGTTCTTGTAATGCAGGCTGGTTTTGTTTTAATACTTAGTATGTAAATAATTACTTCAGTAGTTTAATGTTTTCCAGGCAAAAGCTTCAGGATTGGGTTGCCAAATCAGCAGACCATCCCTTTTTGATGAAAAAGTACTGGTGAACAGTAGTCCTGGCACCTAAAATATGTGTTCGAGTCACAGGAGCAGGGAGTACTTTCACCAGATGCTAGAACAGACCCTTAGCCACAGCTGCAGTTTGAGAGACGTGGACATCCACCCATCTTTTTAAAGAAGGCTGAGACAAATAAACAAGACTAAATTAACTTTCATGTTGAAACACCTGTTTAAATATACTGGAATGTTTCAGCTCCAACACCTCAGAAATCTAAACAGAATTTACTTGTTTCCTTGTGAGCCCCTCCCACCTCATTTTCACAGAGCTCAGTACTGACTTTCAGGGAAACTTAGACAAGGAAAAGAGGCTAAAGATCCTGAGGGAGGAAATGCGTAAAATCCACCCAAGTGGACCTTAGTTCTCTGCCCAGGACTCCACTGTGACACCGCTGCCTTTGAATCCTGAGAGCAACAAATTCACTTGGAGCAGCAGAGCTTTGTCTACAAGTTGTTATTCAGAAGTGAAAATTCTGCTGTAGCCCTAGAAAAGCATAACTGAACAAGGAAAGGCCATTATTTCATATATGTATTAAGTTAATCCCTGCTAACAACTGGGAAGTTCTGACCAATGCTCCGAACTCCTGTGTATGACATGCAGTATGCTTGCTTAGATACATTTAATGCTTCTAAATGACTTTTTGAGAACTGTAGGCTGAAGGATGCTGCTTGTGCTCTCCAGTTTATATTCCTGACTCTCTAGGCAGTTGAGATACAAGTTTGTGACAGGTCTTGAAGAGCAGAAAATTTTATGAGCAGTTTTAAATTGCTCACAAGTGTCTTCTTTTCTTCCTACTTCTAACTGAAATGAAAAAAAAATATGTCATTCTAAATAGAATAAAATTGGTGTACATGGTGATTGCAATGCACAATCTTTGGAAATCATCTAACAAGCAGCAACCATTAACCCTTTAAGATCAACCAATGTGTTTATGAACACAAGGAATTGTGATGTCAGGGGTTAGCTCGTGAGTAAGCTAGTGAATGAGTGGGGACTTATTGCTGGAAAACCAGGTGACTATTGTATAATGTTTATCCCTAATGGCTATTTCCTAAGTAAGGACGATTATTTACCCTGAGCGCTTATACAGTTCCCTGTCAATTTTGGCGCATCCGAGGCCCTTCCCTGGCCGCGTTCACACGGTGCTTTGCAGCCCCGGGCCCGGCAGGCTGTCGGCGCGGCCCCACCGCCGCTGGCCGCGGGGGCGCGGGGAGCGCGGGCGCGGTGCCGGGGCGGGCGGGCCGGGCCGGGCCGGGCCGGGCCGCTGTTGGCTGTTGCCATGGCTCCGGCAAGCCGGGGGAGCCCAATGAGCGCTCTGCGCCGGTGCCGAGGGGACCAGCCATTTTGCTTATGGAAAACAATGTGACATATTATGCTGTGCTGTACCGGGGAATAAACAGAAATCCCGTCGGGGGACGCAGAAGAAACGGGCATATTAGTGAGTAATCCCGGCGGCGGAGCGGGCTCGCGAGCTGCCATTTTGACAGGCTGGCGCTGCCGCCGCTGCCCGGCGGAGGTGGAATGCGGGGCGATAATGCTGCATATCTGCTGTCAGGCGGCGGAGCGGGGGTTTGTCGTGTGAAGGCAGGGCTCCTCCGCACTGCTGTCTCGGCAGCTCGCTAGCCGCCGCTCGGAGCCCAGCCGGCGATCCCGGGGAAGGGAGTGCCGCTGCCGCTCGGAGCGCGGCTGGCGCCGGGCGCTGCCCGGAGCAGGTGTGCGGCTCGGCCCGGCCCGGCCCGGCCCCGCTGCGGCTCCCGGGCTGCTCCCTCAGGGAGAGCTGCTGCCGCTGGACTCGGCCACAAAAGGGAGCCGCTGTGCGCCTGAGCTGCTGCGGGAGAGGTACCTGGGCACGGGCTGGTGCGGGTCTGTGGCACAGCTGGGCACAACTTCGGGCAAGAAGCAAGCTTCTCTCGGTATCTGTGCCTTGGAAGGTTGGCTGGTTTTAGAGTGGTTGCTGAATTCATTGATCTGTCTGCGTTGTCCTTAAACGTTTCGATGTGAGTGTGTTCCATATGGTTGCTGATTCAGAAGGATGCTTCCAACAGATGATAAATTTTTTAGTAGATAATTCTGCTAAAAGGCAAGGATTATTTTTTTGTTTGGATTGTCATTGTGGTTTTTATTATCAGGATAGCGTGGGTGAAATAGAATATTATAGTACTCGTGAGCATGTTTGCCTTACATCACGGAGTTCATCACTAGTGGATTCCTTGCATTGTGTTCAGCCTCAGCGTTAGATTTAAATTGTCCAACTGCTGCTGTGCAGTATGTAGGTCATAATAAAAAGCAGCTTTTTCACCAGCTTTCAATGGACTGCATGCCCCAGTGCTGCGGTTGATTAGTTTGTGGTACTTGCACTGTTAAGAGTAGTGGTATTAAAGCCAGCTCACACCTCCTTTTTAAAGATATCGCACGTTCCGTGCTAGACAGAGCACAACACACCCATTGTGTCCCTCCGTTTGGCGTTCAATAAAAGGAAGGAAACGAGCACTCCACATGGAGCACCGGCACATTAATAGCGCAAGACGGTTAAACTTTTATTGAACAATCCCAGTGATTCTGAGATAATCTACTGAAGGTAGAGACAATAAAAACACTGAGACGTATATAAGGAACTAATTGGAATGGGAGAGGTTTTCTGATAGGGACTGTGTGTTAATGCTGTAGATTTTCGGTGCAAAAGGAATTGTTCTGAGTGTTATTAATCACAACACATTAGCTGTAGTTAAACCTAGGTCAATAAAACCTCGACCCCTCGGGACGGATAACATTTCTATTTAAAATAGCATTTTTCAAACTACCAACTGTATTCTTATGCATTTGTACAATTTCTGAATTTCCTAATAATGAAATGCATTAAATTATTCTGACAACTGATCCAAATATTCTGATTCACTTTGCACCTATAGAAAATAAGATGATATTTTGGTCTTAAGCCTTCTTTTAATAATTATGTGGATTTAAATCCCACTGAGATGAGCCATGTGTTTGGACAGTTGAGTGGGCATGAAATCAAGAATTTGAGGTCTGGTATCTTTATAGTTAAATTAGTAACCAGCACTCTGTAACTAGGAGCCAAATTCCAGTGTTGTTTCTGTATATATCCTGCAAAGGCATTTGAACAAGCATGTTCAGCAACTATCCCCCAAGTGAGACATTGCATTTGGAAACAGCAGTATATGATTTAATTGCTACTATGCATTCTCCTCATTAGAAAAGCTCCATCTTACTTGAACCATTTCAGGATTTTGTTTTTTGGTGAATGCACACACATCAACTTCTTTCTCTATGCCTCTGTGTAGGGAGTCATACACTAAGTGGTTTAGAAAACTGCCTGCATCTGTGATCTAGAAAGTGGAATGTGCCTTTACAGTGTGGTGCTGCATGAATATTTATGATTGAGTCTGTAATTATGATGAAAATTATAAACTAGCAGAGCTAGTATTTAAGATGTTGGTAAGTCTTTAACAAAGGGGGAGCTTTTGTTACAACAATAAGAAACATGGATATAGCAGTATACAAAGTAAAGGACCTTGCAGTTCAAGGTGAATCGATTCTCACTGTGGGTTCTTCTCACTGTGAAGAATTTATGGTTTGAAGAAAACAAGTGAAGACTAGCAATGACTAATCACTAAACAGTGTGCACCCATTAGGTGCTGATAGATAAATCTTATTAGTCAGTACTATTTAAACCAATATTCTGTGCTCTTCCCATCCTGCTTTTTCCTTTTGTTATTTTTCTCATATTGATTCCTAGCTTCTTTCTGCTTCCTTACTGTCTCTTTGGCAACATCTGATCTCATCAGAGCTATTTGTAAATCAAATCGGTGACTGTCAGTAGTGGTCATGGAGGTGCTGCAATAGAATCTGATGTGGAGGAAGAATTTAAATGAGTTAGAGGTAAGAAACAGCAACCAAGTAACGAGCGTATCCAGTGCGAACTAATTCCACATCATGTAAGTTTTAGAAGCCTAGAATTGGATCACTGATGTAGAAATCAAATGGGCATGCATGAAGAGGGACATTTTTCCTCTCATGATGAATTGTAGTTATAAACAGAAGGTTTACAAGAAGACCTTGACAATAATATGACACAGGACAAATTGGAAAGTTTTGTATTAGAAAAGGTAGCATAGAATTCTAGTTGAAGTCTAGAAGTTTTTTAGGTTTCAGTGGAGCCATGGTTTTTATTAAGAGGTGATTATGCAGTATTGGACAGCCTCTAGGTTGTCCAAAGTCAGGCTCTCTCTTGGTCAGCAGAGATGTAAGTAACATCAGGTGTCATGCTTTAACATTACAGTCACTTCAAGCATTTTTTAGACAGATGACCTTAGAAGGTGACCCTGAGTCTATGTGTAGCTCTTAGAGTACCAACAAAGCAAAAGCAAGCGCATTAATCCTAAAATGCAGTGTCATAATAGCAGGTGCAAATAATAATATAAATAAGAGACCAGGATGACCAAAGGAGGTAAAATGAAGTGGTGTATCAGCTTATTTGGTTTGCTGTTTGTTTAAAATAATCAGGTTTGAGCAAACAGTGATAAGTATCAACCAATCATGGGGTGTGTGGAGCACAGTAACCTTAAAAGAGCTGGTGTGGAAATGTGCTGTCTACCCTGAGCCTGTGGACTCTTCTCAGTGTACTTACATACATGGCCAACCTGTGAGCAGCAATACAGATGGGATGTGCCTGGGGAAGACATTCGGGTATCGAGTTAGGGTACCTTGTGTGATGTTACACTGTGGAATGGCTGGATGTCACTTCTGCACCGGAAGGATCAGGTAGTGAACGTAATACATCAATTATGGGGTTGTGTCTGGAGTGCACAACCTCCATCAGATGTGACCTTGGAATAGTATTTCTGCTCCAGTGAGGCTATCTCCACAAAATTAGAAAAATAGAAATTGTCAGTTTCTACTTATTTGTAAACTAGAATTGTAGAAATGTATACTTTGTGTCCTACTGCTCTGATACCAGTCCTTTCTCATGTCATTATTTCCTATTTGATTAGCATGTTACTGTTGCCAGTCTGAATTTCCTGTTGTATGTAGTATGTAGCTTCCTATTTGAAAGAAGACTGTGACATAGATGCTCTGTGTTCATTTTTTATTCAAATAATCTGGTGTCTTTTCATGAAAGTGTTTTGACATAAACTGACCTTTTGGAAATTATGAAGCTTCTTAACATTTAAAAGCTAAAACAAAAGCTAAAAAGACTTTCAAAGGCACTGATGTAATGGAAAAGTTCATGTATGGGAGGGAAAAGGGAAAGAAGTACTTAAAAGGGCAGCATGTAAATTTGAGTAAAGGCATGCTAGATGACGACATTTTAAGTCTACTCCTGCTTTCAGTGTTTTTGAAGCATGTAATGTATTTTTCTGTTCAGATGTTTTGTTCCATAACAGTGATACATCATAGCTAATGCTGCTGTAAAGTAGGAAATTCCAAAGGCGGACCCGTTTCTTCTGTTATTTCTAACTTCTTTCCCTAAATAGATTGATTTTTTTGGTCTTTCTGTACTGAATACAGATAGTGTTCTGACTCATCCACCCTTAAAAACCTTACCAACCACCATCAGGGGGTTGAATAGCACAGATGTGGTTCTGTGTTCTTAAGTAACCTGAGTAACATAGTTCACTTTTGAAGAGGTGATGCTGAAGGTCCTGGGTCTCAAAGAATAGTGGGAAAAATACACTAAAAGGATAAGCAAATATTCTACCTCTCAATCATTACTATGATCAAACTAGACACCAAACTTTTTCATTAGCCTTTTCATAAAACAGCTGCTAAATAATTCTGAGAGATAAGTTCTACTTCTTTTAAGGGTACTTTTCTTGCATTTTATGTACAAATATTAAAGCAGTGTACAACTGTGCTGTTTGATGGCTACCTAAAGCTATCCTTAGTTTAGCAGCAGTGGTTTATCAACTAAATTTGTCCATAAGCATAGCAGCTTTATATTTTTGCTTGCTTCTTCAAGACCCAAAAGAGTATGCAGGAATGCATCATGGAACCACATGGAAATGGAATCAGTAACTGCAGTTCTCACAGCTGAAAATCGGATTAATTGAAGTTTATAAAAACAGTAAAATGCATTGATTTCTAAGGGTTGCATTTGGTTGTAGGATCATGAGTTATGCTAATCAGAAATCAGTAGTTGTGAATGAAGGTCAAAAGAAGTGGAAGGATCTTTGTGTTTTTTCAAACAGTTTAAAAGCAACATGTCCGGTTCCTTAATGTATTCTTGTTTTTATGTGGGGTTTTTTTTCAGTTTGGGTTTTTGTTGTTTTTTAAGTGTTTTTTTTTTTTTTTCCTGAGCAGCACCAATAGGCGAAATCCCAGTTCAGCTGCAGCAAGGCTGAAAGGTGACTGTAGCCCTTCCTAAGAGGCTTAGGGTTGGATGGTGTAGCCTGTGATTAGAAGGGGTAGGGACCGTGTTAAGAGCAGGACAGCCACAGAGTGTTCTTGTCAGCATGATGCCATGTGCCTGAATGCACAGCTTCATCACCATAGTGTACCCTGTATCATGGTTAATAAATCCACATCACTCAGTGGGATTCGCTTGCTGAAAACTAATTCTTTCTCAAAGTTTAGGTTTAGCAAATGGTGGGGTGGAGGAGCCCAATGTTCAGCTCTCTGGATCAATGCTGATGTCTGAAAAATGCATGAACTAGAAATTACATGTTATTACAGAGGGAGGAAAAGTAGTGATTCAGGCAATAGAACAAAGCATGGGTTAGATAAATTGAGTGCTTTGACTGTTGTTTTTTTTTTTTTAATGTTCCTTTTTCTTAATAATAAAACATTAGACAAGATTATAAAATATAAAAAATCTTCCTTTTTTAAACATAAATGTATATGTATAAACATTTATGTAAACATAAATATAATCTAACATGTAGGCATCAAGAAAAATGACATTTGTAAGGTACTAAATGCCTGTTTCTCACTGAATTTTGTGTTCATTTGAGAACTTCAAATTCTCTTATTTGTTGATACGAGAGCTTTTCTAGTACATTGGGGTATGATAAATAAGGAAGAGTAAATAACTGGTATGAAGCAATTATTGATTGGTGAGAATACAAAAATTGTATTTCAGGAAGGTTATTTAGTAAATCTCTGGCACAGGATGTTTTTCTCTCTCCAATAAAACAGCCATCATGGACCTTCATAAGGCGTGGGTTAATGGTCAGATGGCCCAAGTTTGTCTTGGTATTTCAACTGCTGTTTGTAAACATCATGTGATTTTTGAATTTCAGACTGTTTCAGCTTGTGAGACAGTCCTAAATGTTAGGGATTGGCCTATGTGATGTATACAAGAAATAATTCCCTTTTGAACATTCAGGTCACACTACTGACTTCTGTATTTTGTGCTTTGCACTTGTTAAAATCTTACACAGTTATTGTCTGATTAAGGCATCAACCTTGTATTTTCTTTCTTCCCACTAATAGTAAAGATTTTAAAGAAAAGCAAGCGGTAGAAACCCAAAGGTGTGCCAGTGCAAAACACTGGTTATGTTTCATTTAATTCATATATTGATCAGGTACGTCACACTGCTCCTTCTGGCCAGTTACGTATTTTAATAAGCAAATTATGACAGAAGACAGCAGCTGCCAGCACAAATTTAATTTAATTTAGTTTCTAGTGAATTTCTAATGAACAGGGAACTCTAAGCAGTGACATTCTCCAGATAATCAAATTCATGGTAATTGTAGTTTTTCTTTTCGAGAAATCTGTATTTGTTAGAAATCTGAAGGAAATAATTATTTCAGTGTGACTGATGCAATCAAATGGTTTACTTTGAATAAGTAAAATATAAAAGAGGCTAATCAAATGAAGTGCTACTGTATGAGAGCAAAACGAAAGGCTGACAGGTTTGACAGTAGAATAAAGACCAAATCAAAGGCTTTGTTTTGACATACATGCAGATAATCAGGCAAATTCAAGTCTTTTAGGAGACCTCTTCTATAAGGGTCACTTTACAGATACAGATCATGTAATCTGAGCCTTGCAGATTATCATTCTACTTTTAAACAAGTACAAGAGAGAGGTTTTTAATTCCTTATTTGCATAGCTGTAGATTTACACATTCACATGGTTTTGCCACTGGCATTTGATTCACAAATGACTGATTTATGGTCTTGAGCAAAGGCCAAATTCAGGACACACTTTTAACTGCCAGGACTGCAAACTCTACAAAAATTGTTTGAAAGCCAGCACCTGTTGTAATTAATACATACAAAGCAGTAGGAGGATGCCTTCCAGCTTGAGGAAATACTTCTTTTATGAGCAAGGCAATGATAATTGCAGTGATGGTATGCTAAATTAATTCAGGTATGAATTTGGTTTTTGTTTTATTTAGTGGTTCTTAAGCATAAGTTCTTAAACATAATTCTCTAAAATCAGTCATTGTTTAAATAAAAAAACAGAAATAAAAATAAACATGCCAGTAAGAGCTACAGAAAGTACAGCAGGGTCACTTTCTCTTTGCAATAGGTGCTGAACATAAAGTATAGAACAGGCTTGATGCAAAGGTAAACTGAAAAGCAGGTTTATTAACAGATGGCTTTGACCACTGCTTGACTACAATACAAATGGTTTCTAGATTTCCTGAGATGAAAATGCAGAAATGAAAATATAAAAGGTGTCTGAGGAAGAAGAAAATAGTAGCTTTGTAGATGAACTTGGGAAATGTTCTTATGATAAAAGATTACTGCTTCTTATGAATGGATGAAATGTATGTGGGAAAATTTGAGCAGATAGTGTGAAGAGACTTTTGGGCGTTGCAAGAGGAGACGGGAAGAGAATTACAAAAGTACTTGAAAGGGAAGAGGAGAAAGATAGATCTAATTGCTGCAGTGACAAGACAAGGAGCCATCTATATGTGCCCTCTATTCTGGGGCAAGGACAACTACAGTGGCTTCAAAGATAAAAAAATTACACTGGTCTCATGGGGTGTATTTTGCATACAGCAGAATGCGTTACTTAAAACCATGGGTTCAGATGCTGTAGTTAAATTGTGTGTTGACAAGAGGCCTAAACAATAGCATTCCTCATGGGGGACCAAAAAAAAATTAGAAATCAGATTTTAAAAGTGCTGTGGAGAAATCAGTCCTCTCAGGAAAAGCTACAAAACATGCTTAGAGTGAAGGGGAAACTGGTGTGAAGAAACATGAGCCAGTAAAGAGTTCACATACTTGAGCATTCAAGGGTTTTTTGGGGGCTTTTATTTTTAAAAGAAACCCAAAAAGTCATGTTTGCATTCTGTTCAAATTTCCAACCTATACACAGTGTGCCAGGAAAAGTTATAGATTTAACTTTTTAAATTGTTTTTAGTCTTCATATGCACACATAGTAATTCCAATTGAAATTTTCAGATTTGAAAACAAATTAATGTCCTTCTGTGGTTTTATTCCTTATGTTGTATTTTGTTCATGGGAGACCTAAATGATCAAGTCCTGTCTCTTCACAAGCACTTTAGATGAAGCATTAGAAGTCTACATTTTCAATGTGATTACCCATTATGAAGAGGGGATTCTCTCTAGCTGTCCTGCACCCAGCAATGAAATAATGCAGTTCTGGGAGTGAGATCAGGTGGTAAGGAGCTCTAATTTCCCTCCCTTGGTTTTGCACCAAATTGTTTTAATTGGGACAAATTCTGTTAGAATGTTGATGGGATATTTCATGTATTTTGCTTTATACACAAGTGTATTAGGGCTGCAAATTTTTTTATGGAAAATGTCCATTTCTCAGTGTATTACTTGGTTTTAAAATTGTGAGCTGGAGCTTTGAGGTGGCTTGAGTTCAAACATGGCTTGAAAGAATAATTATACTGCAAGATTTCTTGTGTGTAGTCCTGTCAAATCTACGTAATTCTACTGTCATATTCAGTATTGTATATATTGTAGTTCGACTTCTATAGACTTTATCTTCCAGTATGTTTAGGAACAGCTTCTCTTTATATTCATTAAAAGTGTGGATTTTTTTCTGAACTAATTGCAGATAATGCTGTGAAAATTTCACATTCAATACCTAAAATTGTCAAAACAAACTAACAATATATGTAATTTAAATCTTCATTAAAAAAAACCCCAAAAAACACTTCTTTTGAATTCTGGACTTATTTTCTCTAGTGATGACATGTGTATAGGTTTTACTAAGCACTTCCTTAAAGAGCTAAAAGGATTTTTAGCTTTGCCCAGAATCAGTTAATTTTTTTAATTAACTTTTTTAGGGATAGGTTTGGAACTATACTCTGAGGCCTATACCCTTTTTGGTGGGAACAAGAAATAATAGTGGAATTTTTACCCTTACATTTGCAAAACTGTGAAACCTAACTTCTTGTTTCTCATAATCCTAAATTAGTATCTTAAGCTGTTAAGTGCTGAAATGATGATTCAAGTTTGGCCTTGTAAGAATCCAGTCTGAATAATATTTTTAAAAGCAAGGGCATGACTTCAAGGCAGTTGTTCTGTCTTTGACACACCTCAAACCTGAGTGTTTTCTTTACCAAGACACATTCTAAACAAGGAACTTAGAATTTATTTAAAGGTTTATTGGAAGAGGGCAGAGAGGAGTTTAGCAAAATGACACTTACAAATGAAATTATTATAGACATTGGTGTTTTTGAAAGCTCTTATTGATGTTTTTTCTCTTCAAATGCAATGATAGGAATCCTCCCTGAATTAATTAAAAGTAGTTACAGTAAATCTGTGTGCTTTTAAAATATCATTGAAAAGGCCTTAGAGTCCAGCTTTTTTGCTATTCTAGCTTTAGGTTCAGCTCAAAGTGGCTGTAAATTTCTTTTGAAGAATATTGGAAAGATTTAGCTAAAGTTGAAAAAAAAGTGTTGCACTTGTGTTTGTGTCCCTTGATATAATGATTGTCTGATTGTCATTACTTACATAGGCATTTAAGTCTTACTATCATTAGTAAGATCTGGGCTGAAAAGGTTGGCATCGCCTTGAATGAATCTGCTAACCTTA
Organism: Pseudopodoces humilis; assembly: GCF_049639895.1. Classification (NCBI taxonomy): domain Eukaryota; kingdom Metazoa; phylum Chordata; class Aves; order Passeriformes; family Paridae; genus Pseudopodoces; species Pseudopodoces humilis. The sequence continues at coordinate 31,317,874 of NC_142205.1, forward strand.
TTTACAGTTTATTTATTACTGGAAATAGCTTCACATGTTTATATACACGAATTTTACCATATTTTGGGGATGTTCTGTTAGATAAATAGTCCTGCCTCTTAAAACTTGATGAACATCAGAAGTGATGTTCAAATTATGCTGTGCATTTAAACTAGGAATCCTACAAATGGTAACCAGATTTGCAAACTAAGGTCAGTGCAATTGTGATGTTTTTGCATCTTAAACTTTCTGTGCAGTCTGTATCAGACACACCTATCAGTTTGAAATGTCACCATCAAAGTCAGGGTAAGTGGTCACTAGCTTCAGGAGGAGAAGGAATCAGGAAATAGAGATGCCTGTGTTGTCATTTCAAAGGCATCAATGTTTCAGTACTGCATCATAAAAAAGATTTTGTGTGTTGACTTCTTTAGGTGTGGGTGACATGAAAGTTACCACAGAGGTTTGATTTTTTTTATATATATATTTCAATGCTATTTGTTTTTTTTAAAAGTATACTATTAAAGTGATTTGAACTACTCAACTTACGGAAAGTTTAGACTTTGATCTTAACTCACGTGTTTCTAGTTCATGCTGCCCATCTATCATAAGCTGATTTTGTTATAAATAACCAAAAGCTGTACAGACACTATGTAAAACTATTAGTGAATTCCCCTCTCCCTTGTTGGCCTTGTTGGTTTCAAACTCTGGTGTTCAGATAAATGCCAATCATTTGTAATTTTTTTTCACCCTGTTGATCAGAATGTAAAGGCTGAAAAAAATAACATCAAATGTTTTTCTAATGTTCTCCTTATCAGCAATTTGTTTAATTGCTGTAGGAATCAAATGTGCCTGAACTTAAATTTTAAGTCAATGGGTTCAAAGCAGAAGGTAGGGCAAACAGAACACAAGCTGTTTAATGTGTTTTTGGACATTAAATTTGTAATAATTAAACTTCTGCTAAGATATGTCTGCTGTCTATTTTTGAATACTTTACATACAAGGCTGTAATTTGACAACTTTTTTATCTCTAAACTCTTTTGGGAAGTAAGATAGAAAACGGTGTGATTAGCTGTTCTGTATAAATTTTGTAGAGAAAATTTACCTTCCAACTTAAAGCTTTCAAGCTGCTGTAGAAGCAGAGGATACCACAAGTCACGGACTTCATCCTTCAGGTTTTTCAAGTGCAAATGTTATTACTCTGCTGCTGCTCATAGCGATCATTGTCTTAGGGTTAAAATTGAAACTTTCTGTTTTGAACAGTCATTTCATCAAGCTGATGAACAGTAAACAGCCTTGAGGGGAAAGAAGTGTCTTTTGAGCTGTTGTTACTAATAGGCGGATGAATTTGAAAAGCAGAGGATGTTAAAGTTCTGAGGAAGTAAACAATTTCTAGGAAGGGAAATCCACCTTTCCATGTGTTTATTTTTCAAAGAGAGGAAACTACCTAATAGGCATAAAACTTCATGGTTACAAAATAGGATATCTACTTCAGATTATGTTCCCTTTGATTTCCAGTTCTCACATTATCTTAAGAACCCCTATTACAGCCTTCTTTTGTGCAACTTCAACCACCTCAGATTTATGGATGTGACACAGTGCTCCCTTCTCTACCCAAGTGTGCAAAATATGTATAGTCATATTGTTCCAGCTTTCAGTTTGTTGCTGTTTAAGAATATTTTTAAGGATCTTTTCTCTCTATCTTTCTGGGTAGCAATGGCATTTGTCATATGAATTGGGGTCTCCTTAATGGCTTAATTTTCTTAAGGAGTATACACTACATCTCTACATAAAATGTGTAGTCATACTGGCTACTGAAAACAGTAGAGAAGTGTTGTTTTAGAATTGTGTCTGTGGACTGTTTTCCTTGTGGAAGAATTTTTCCATTCAGGGAGAAAGTTTGCAGTGGAAAATAATATGGCTCCAGTTTTGAATTCTTTATTACTGATGTTCACTTATCAGCACTGGAAGCATACTGATGGAAAAGAATTAGGAAATTTCTAAAAATCCTTGAAGTATTGTCACCCATGGCGACTATGCTCTTCTCATCTCTGTTATTTGCCACTTAAACAAGGGTCAAATTCTATTAGTTGAAAAATTTGTTCTGACCTACAGATAATTCAACACAGAGCAATTAACTGGCAGCACAACTGTAATGTCCTGCCTTTCCTTGAGTGCAGCAAACATCAAATTGTTTTTCTTCAGCTAGGAAAAGCATGAATATAGCTCAAACAAATGTTTCAAACTAATCGCCTGTTCTGCAATTAACAATCCTGTAAGGAACACAAACAGCAAACAAAAACTGTGAAAGAGCTCTCATTTTCACTTAGCTGAAGCAATACATGATAGATGACTACATTATAATGTGCCTCTGTTAGCAAGAAGACAAAACAAACACAAGCTCAGCACTGATTTCCTGAGCCATTCTCCTAGTGGGCCAGGACTAAGTGGGGTATAGAGTATCCACTGGGGGGTGTTCATATCGTGCATTAACTTAGCCTTTGGGAGCTGTAAAACTTCTGGAAACCTTTCCTGGGGTTCCTTTCCCTCCAAGCTACTAGTATGAGGACTTGTCAAATCTTTGGGGAAATAATGATCTTCAGGAACACAGAGATTTGAACAAGGAGGGATCAGTTTTCTGTTTTAGGAGCTTCCTGTTGAGTGTGCTACATCATACTGCAGAAAGGAGTTCTTAGGTAGGGAGCTGCAGCAGGCTTGGTAGGCTCAGGCATTTTGGCAGAACCTTTTCTTGCTGATAAACAACATGAAGGTGGACAAAGGTGGAGACAGTGTAGCTACAAGTAGGTTCAGTCTGCTGGTGTCATATACCTGAGCTCTTGAAATAGTAGTTGTTGTTGTTGTTATTATTATTATTATTATTATTTAATATTACCTTTGCAGCCTGCAGGACTGATAATTGTCAATTTTGTGAAACTGTGAGCAGCAAAGAAAGAGTTTGCCAAAGCAATTGTGTCTCGGTGTGCTTTGTCTGAGTTCAGTTGTTTATATTATGTCAATATCATGCGTTGCCATTAGGGGTAGGAAGCATAAATACAGATGTGGGTTGCTGAAAACCAGATATTGCCTTTGAAATCAGACTAATAGGGAAAAAAAGAAAGATACCGGAAAAATACTAGGCTCTGGTAGTATTACTTTGTATTCTAAAATGCTGAGGAGTTATCTCTTTAGTTTGTGTTTTCAGTTGGTATATCATAGTAAAATGAATAAACTGACTGAAGGAACACTGGTGGAAAGATCGTTCTCTACACTGTTTGACTTGTAGTGAGAGGCTTTGTACTCATTTGAGGTGACAAGTGTTCACCCTAGGGTTCAGTGCCTGAAAGCTTCCATTGCAGTACCTCAGCTGTTTCCTCCCTTCTACGCTATGAGTAGCAGAAAACATTAAAATTACTTGATTGGTAAAGCTAAGGACTGTTTTTCATATAGTTCCCTTATTTTTCCATTACTAGCCTGGCAGCTTAGCAAATTGGCAGAAAACCATTGTGTTAATTATTGAGAAGCCTAAATTCCTTTGTGGATTTAGTCATGGTAATTGGAATAGAAGCTCAATGGAGAGTGCGGAGGTGTAAAGCTGGCCTAGCCATAATCTAGTGGTTTAAGAAAAAGCAGAATGGTGTTAGGCCTTGTGTGCTCTGTAACATAAGTCTTTGTGAAGCGGAAGGAAGGATTTGGGACTTGTGTTAACTTCTGTGGATTTCCTTGTCCTTACATGGACCAGCAGCTTGAGAGTGACAGCTGCACACAGGATCATGGCCCCAGAGCCTGGTGATGGCAGTTCTCCCTTGAGAAGTGAGCACAATTTTATCCATAGATAACTCTGGGGAGCTGTTAATATTTCAGAGGATATTATTCGGGTGTAAATATTTCAGAGTAACTGAAGGTACTTGCTCAAACTTTCCTTTCTCCTAGGTAAGTTTTTTCTTTCTTAAGCTCATGAAACAGAGTCCAGTTCTTGCTCTGTGAGCCACATGAAGTATGTGATTACTCTATGAAAGAGGGCCAGTGTCCTCAGAAGACCAGACAGTAGCATGACGCTTGGTATTGTGCCACGGAAGTGGGAGATGTGACTGTAAATCCTTCTGAAAGTTTAATCCAGGTTTTCCACATCCCTGGCAGATGTTTTAATGTCCATCAGTACAGTGTTTTTAAAAATAATGTGGTAGCATAACATCATCTTCCATGGTTTTGATAAAGAGTGGGAAAAACCTGAGAACATCTTTTGGATATTTGTGCCTCAGGTTTAGGATTGATAAGGCTGTACAGGACAGCTGTCACCAAAGTCATTTAATTAAGGCAAGGCATTGCTTGATTGGTTCAGGAGGAGAATTTTAGCTAACTGTTAAAAGACATACAGATGCTTAGAAATTTGAGTATATGTCTCTATAGGCTACTCATGATTAGGTTCTTTTTCCCCTTGAACTGAAGTAGATGTGAGGGAGGCAGTTTTTCTCTCTAGTTCGGACTTGGTTGTTTATTCTTCTCTTATCAGCATTACATGTATACAAGGTACAAGGAGCTATGTGCAGTAAGATAGGCGCAAAATGGCTAACAAAGTTCTTCTTCAAGGTCTTTTATATGTCTGTTTACCCAATTAACAGATGCCAAGTAAATTATTTTTCTTAATGACCCAATGACCCAACACCTCTGTGCTGCACTGTGGCATCTTCTATCCAATCACCTACTACTACCTAAAAACCTCTAGAAGAAGAAGATGAAGAAGAAAGAAGGACAAGAGACAACACCCTAAATCCTCCATCTTGTCTTCTGTTCTCTAAACTAACTTAAACTCCAAACTTTAACTTTTTCACCCAGTGACATAAGAAACTTTCTACTTTACACATTTACATTCCTAAGTTTTCTATTTAACTTTAACAGCTGTCTTCAGGATGTCATATGAAACTCAGTGCTTTCTTGGATGTCAGAGCCAGGTATCAGAGTTAAGGGCACACTCTCTGTGCCTCTGACTCCAACAGGTGTGTGTGTGTGTAAAATTATTTTTTAAATTGCCATTTGCCATTTGTGCTCAAAAGACCTTTTTACTTGCACTGGTAAGTCACAGGTTGAGAGTCCTAGCTTGTTTACATTTCTGAAGTTTGGGCCTTTAGGAAAACCACGCTCCTTAATGCCCTCAGCACCCTCTCAAAAAACAGCTGCAGTCTCACACAGGAGTTAAGCACATTCTAGCAGAAAACAGGCCTGAAGGACAAATAACTTGGTACAAAGTTCTTGAAACAATGGGTTAGCAATGTATATTAAGAATGAGATTAACAATAAGCTTCTGTTCCCCGTTTCCTGAAAAGGCCTTTTCATATTTATTTTCCTGCTAATTTTTAACTGTTTACTCTTGGAACAGAGGAAGTTAGTTTTACTAGCAAAATAGGCAGGCATATTGTCCTGTTGGTTCAGTTTCAGAATGATAGGTGCAGTGGCTGTAGTCATTTTTCACATCATTATGAGAGCAGTTACATGGTTTGCACTCAGTTATATGGAATTGCCTAAAGTATTGGAATTGGTTCTAACAGATGACTAAGAGGCTTTAAATATTTAGATAATATGCTTTCAGTAGTTGGAGGGGTTTAAATACCTGTGATTTCACTTCAAAGTCGAAAGTATCTTTACATTTTAATGTAGTTATTTGGTGCTGATTTAAAGGTACAGTATTTTTTAATGGATTCTATATGATATAATGGTGTTATTAAGCATACTAAAAATCATAAACTAGCTGCTTATTATAACTGTAAAATGTCTTACCAAAAAATGGCTAGGGGTTTCAGACTAACATAAATCTAAAGTCAAAAATGAGAACTCAGTATAGCTAAAGGCATTTGGTGTCTTTTAAAGAGAATGCAAGTCTGCTGTTCTGCAGAAGAACAGCAGAGTCAACTCTTCATCAACCATACACCATTTTGCAGACCAGTTCATGTTAATAACATGAGAGTGCGATTCTCTGTACTTGCTGTCTTGATCCATGTCTTTCAAATGCATGAGTTATCTGTGTAACACTTCTGTGACAAATTCAAAAGGCTGCTTTGATGTTTTGTTTGAGTATAGGCATTCGTGGCACTAAGTTCAGTACCATGCTCATGCAGTTTTAGTTATGTTACATTATATACGATTACTAACAAATAATGGTGTATATGACCTATGTGTAGCAAGGTTCCATCCTGTCCAGGAGCATGGCCATCCTTCTTCATAGCTCATTGCTTTTCAGCAGTGGAGGCTACCAAAAGCACACTGACATTGAAAAAAAAAAAAGTCTTATAAGATCCTCCAAGTTCATATATGTCTAAAACACTTTTGAGACTAGGGGAAGTCCAGGACAAAGCATGTGATCCATAGCTTTCCTTCTGTAGATTTCTTTTTTCCTGCACTCTAAAAAATATTCATTTTGGAGACTGAGATGATCAGTTCTGTGAATGAACGCTCCCAAGGGAGACTTCTGAAAACAGAGCATGTCCATTTTGCTTCTATTCTCTAACATTAAATTCATTTACTGTTACTATGAAATTTTATAGTTCAGATGAAATTCAAGAAATACTGTTACTTAAAAAAAAAAAAAGAAAGAAAAAATGAAAGAAATCATATCCACACTCCTCATTTCTTCCTGAGGCAGGTAACATGCAATTCATTTAGACATGCTATCATACTACTCGAAGGTATTGCACTAATATTAAAGTATATTATTAGAATCATGTATAGAATAGGAAAAAAAAAGGAGTCATTACACCTGGCTGTGCTGTGTTCACCTGCATATCCTGAAATGTACAGGGACACTTCTCAAAAGGAGTATTCTCCTGCAGCATTTCCATATGAAGGTTCAGTGACTCAAATGTCTTTGAAATGCTAGGCTTAGAAAAATCAAGATTTCCTTTATATGAATCTGTGCAGTGAAGCAGGTATGCCAATTTTGTCTCTCAGTATTTTGAACAACCTTCTATATCTCTCCCCTATCACGATTCTTTCCTCTGGTTTATGGAAATCTTGGTCGTATCTGTCTTGGTAGTATCTATCCTGTAGTGTCTGGCCACAGAGCACCTGGAGACTTGCACCAAGTACCTACATCAGCAGTGTGAACTGTACACTTCTTGATCATATTTGAATTCTTTAATATTAAAAATGGATTAAATCACACTGTGGGTCACTTTAGTCACACTTCTAAGTCTTTTAAGTCACACTTTAGTGGGTCACTAAAGAAATTATATTCATAATTTTACTATTGCTGATAGCCATAAAATGAAAGAGATGATTGTCAGTCTCTGAAAAGCATAAGGTGACAGTCTCGGTAGTACTGACATATTTGTCTGTTTTACTAATAAACATACATATACATTTATCTTTGAGACCTAGATGATACATGTGATATTTCTGACATCTCATGTTTCCTGTGGATAAAGATGATCTGATCTGTATGCAGTAGTTAAAGCACCTTAGTATATATCAAAACAGTTCTTATGTCATGTTTAGTAAATGCTGTAAATACTAATAGGTGAAGTGTCATCTATTTACACAAATACAGTTGCAGAGAGCGTGTGAAGAAACAAGGTACCAATATGGGTTAAGTGCTGATGGTGACTCAGCTAATGGTAAATCTGTCTTCTGAGAAAATGCCTCTGAAAAGAAATACTGAGCTGTAAAGTGTTGCATATTAAATTATGTCAGTGGTAAATTGATACTGCTAATAATGACTTTAACACACACTTCTAGTTTTGTGTTTGTGTACCATTAATATTTAGCATGTTTCAGATATTTATTGATTTAACTTGTAACCACCAGATAAAAGCATTATGGATGGCAAGGTCATGTAGAATCTGACACTAGTGGTCTGGTAGATACAGGTCTTGTATTTAGTTACAAACTATACTGCATGTTCCACCTGACCATTACAGCTCTCCAGCTGGCTATAATTCACACATTATCTGAAATTTAAGCTATTGGAGTCCTTGAATATCTTTGTTCCTGAATCTCAAATATAAACTGAGCTTTTTATCTTTCCTGAACTAGTTTTGTGGTAAAATGATGGTCTTAAACCAGACACGAGGAATGAAGTAGCAATAATGATTAATTTAACAGGTTGGTGTTTAGAGTTTGTGGGTTTTGTTGTAGCTTCTTTTAACTGCTGTAACACTAAAAATAGCTGAGATCAAATGGAAAGGATGCTTTTGAGCTAACACAGAATGAATTTGTGCTATATTTTTACATTTAGCAGCTTTTCTGTTATGAAGTGTTTTACAGCTAATGATTTTTATGCAAATCTTCAGGAGAAAATGTGCTTGACATGTTTGTTTATAACAATGAGCATTGCTTTACTCTTTTAACATATGCTTTACTAAATAGCTTGTATCTGGCATACTGTTTCATGTATCCATATAACCTCCAAACAGCTACTGTCCATGAATAAATCAGAAAGGTGTCCCATGGTGTTCTAAAATGTTATCGAATGAATGTACTTAAGTAGACGTGACTGAAAATTTAGCAGATACTGAAACATTTTGCAATCTTACCACACCAGGTAGGTTTTGAGCTGTGAGAGTAACTTCAAGTCTGATAACTTTTCCTTGAAAAAAAGTAACAAAATTTTCATTGATGATGTTTGAGAAGTTTTTCTGAGGAAGCAAAACCAAGAATTTCTGAGACATATATAGAGAGAAGTTATAGAGAGGGATATGTTGGAAGCTTTCTCCTCTACCAGAAGAAGCTGCAAAAAATTAAACAGTGATAATTTTTCACAGACTAAGTTTATCTATGTTTTCTTAAACTTCAAAGTAATTAGCTTTTATGTTACCCATCAAGAGGTTCAGGATCTTTTCCTAGAGTCATTAATTTGTATTGATACTTTCTGTTTCCCAGTATTTTTACATTATGAGAGGGTAAGTTGGTTGGTTGGCAGTGTGACAGAGGAGGACAGGGAGATATTTGTCATGTCACTGAATGGCCCTGGTCAAAAAAAGAAAAGGAGTGCCAGCAGCTTCAGGTCACTAGACTTCCAAAATAGTACTGTTGCTGAAACTGAAAACTTGAGATGCAAACTACAAACAAACTACTAGCTTCAGTCTTCGTATACTGATTTGTCCTGTCCTTGGATGTGTATACCAGTAAGATATGATGGACTTTATACAAATAGAATTACTCCCATCTCAGATGAAACCTTGTGTAGAGAAGGCAAAACATCTTCAGAAATGACCAAACTCAAAAAGTGTTCTTCACATTAAAAAATATCCGTGGTGGTTGATTGTCTGAGATAAAAGTTATAATCTTAAAGGTCCCTGAATTCCTTTTAACAGTAGTTTGGTTTGGTTTTTTTCATCAACAGTGGTTGTTCCCTGCTCCTTTTGTTTCTTTATATAAAAAATTGGACAATGAACAAAGGTTTTTTTGCTATGGATTTCCTGATTTTTTTTTAGTTTGGGTTGGGAGCTTGTTCTGTATTACATTTTCATTTTGATAGTAGGCAAGCCCATTACTGCTGAAAATAGCTCAAATGTTCCTAGAAAAGAAAAACTCAGCAGCTTGGACTCTTTCTCTTTTTCTTTTTCAGACTCTTGCATGTGATTTAAATTAATTTATTGAGAGAAACCTTCATAAAGGGCTAAATAAACAAGGTCTACATATACAAAAATTTCTTACTTCTGCTGCATTTGAGACACAGCTGAACTTATCTGTCTGGTAAGTCATACTTTTCTTAAGGATTTGTCTTTCTTCCTGCCCTTATGATTTGCATTGAGTTTCTAATTAGTGTTCAGAGAAAACCAGCTTCGGCTTCCTGGTAGTTCTGGTGCATTCTGTATATGAAGTACGAAGACTAATCTCCAAAGGCATTACTGTGGTGCTTTTACAAACTTCAGAAGAGTATCTGTGATTCTGTATGGTGCTTTGGTATACATGGGGTTTAATCATTTATCTAGTACTTTGTGCTCAGTGTAATGAAGGCATTAAATGTTTTAAAGCAAAAGTGGTGATTTTGGATTGGATTTACCTGTTTGAATGTTCAGTATTTAATAAATTAACTTAAGAATGCGTATGGTAAAGTATATTCTGTGTCAAGTCAAGAGTTTAAAAATAAACTTTCCCAACATTCATTCATGTCTCATTGATTTTTGGTTTTTCCTCTTGTAGATAAAATAGGTTGATGTCAATAAATGCTTTCTTTTTCTTGGTGATGTGCCTATAACATGGGACAGTAAGCATACATGTCAGTAGTCTTTAATTGATTATATAATTCTGTAACAGTTCTCTTAAAGGTATTTATGTCTTACACTTTCTTTGAGTTTTGATTGAACAGCTTGAAACTTTTTTTTTTCTTTTGATTATAGAGTATGAACTGAGTTTGACCCAAACAAAAGCAAGTTTGTTCTCTACCTTCTATTTTTTTTCTTTATTACAATCAAATGAAGTCTTGGAATAGCAGAAAATTTTTTGCTCTATGCTGAGGTTTTTCTAAGCAGTTGTCTGGCATTAGATGGCACCCTATATATACCCAGTCCATCTGATCACTTGTGCTGCAGTGCTTTGGCTTACCAGTTACTGTGCACTTACATACTGCATGCCCTAGTTCTGCACAGTTCATTTTGTAGGCTTTGCTGTAGCCCTAACATGAGTTTATTTCAAAAAATATGTCAAAAACCCAATGTCATATTTAAAATAAATGTAATATTGAATGTAAACAATATTTATCTTTTCATAGAAAAAAACTCAAACAAAACAGATCAAGACTCTTACATAAAAGCTGTTTGGAGGCTTTCCAATTAATTTAAGTTTTAGGAAAAAGCTTTCCATCTTATTTTTTGATAAAAAGAGAAAAACTGAAATGGATGTCTAGATTTCTTTAAAAAATCTTACTTTTCTTACATTGATGGTTTTCATATAAAAAGAGTTTGTCATTTGGGAATTACTTTTCAAAAAGCTAAAGGTTCTGAAGGAACTTAAGACACCTCAGATGTGATGCTGCAATTACTTTTTGAGCAATTTAGAAATATGTGATCCCTTAACATGTCCAAAACATAACTGGAGGAGAAATGACACATAAATAGGCTGTAAAATAGACAAAAACATGTACCAGTTGTTTTCAATTAAAAACAGTGCTTGAACTGTTCAAAGTAAGGGCCAGTGATGGTCTATTAATGGTCATTTTTAAATTCATGTAAGTTTGAATTTACCATATATTTTACACTTAATTTTTGAGTGAGTAACAGGGCTGACTTAGAGGAACTCGTATCTGGCATGCTAACACAACCCAAACTTTAGCTGAGTGAACTTGGCACAAAATTCAACTTAAGAGAGGAAATCTCAGGAGAGCAGTGGAATTCCTTTCATTGAATAAGTATACCTCACATTCATGGGGAACAAATGGTAACATTTTGTGCAAGTTTCTGCTTTTGACACTGTGTCTTTGTTCACTTCCCAAAAGGGGTGTCAAATACATTGGGAAAAAAACCCAACTTTCTTTTTTGAATTTTTCATTTTACTTAATTATATGGTCCCACAGAACCCATTAAATATGGGATGGCCCAACACCATTGTTTTAACTCTTTGTGCATGTAGAAAAAAGGCTGTTAGAACAGTTGGTTACACAACAGTGTTCCCTCCTTACTGTCTTTGTGAACTCAAATAGAAGGGTAGGAGGCAGGTGTGTCTATAAGCATTTTATGAATTATTTTATCAAAGCATCTCTGAAAATGTTTTCTTTTTGCAAATGTGTTATCTAAACAGAATATGATATTACTGAGCTGCTACCTTGAGAAACAAAGGATCATGATAACTTAGATTTCTTGTTAAAAGCTTTGTGCTGAGAAAGACCTTAATTTAATATGCTGTTTAGCCATGGTGTAACTTCCATGGTGTGGTCTTCTGTTCATTTACTGATGATAGTGGAGTTTTATGGGGAGTTTTATTTTATACTGTTCTGTATGGGGTTCCCATCTATGATCTAAGCATATCAGCAGATCCTAGTAATATGGTGAAACTGCATGGATTTAATATGCCATAGTGCTGGAGAAGGAAAGGTGTTTTGAAAACTTGAAATCAAGATCTGGTGGTAGAGAAAATTAATCTGAGTAAAAGGCCATCATGCAGCCATCTCTTCCTCACATTAACCACAGGCTGGGGTTATACCAAATGGAGGTGCTGAGAACATTCGTATGTGAGACCTGTGAGTTGTGTCTGCACTAGACTGCCTGTCTGTGTGGTGTTTTCAGACGGCAGTACATAGCTCTGGAAGAAGTTTGTGTTGTGATTCTGTATGTAACCACCTGCCTTAGTGGTTTGCAAATTTTATGGCATACTGGTTATCTCGTGTCTGCAGCAGTGCAAAACTGCAATGCCTCTTTGTTGGCTTTGGAGCTTAGGCTGTGCTTAACCTTTCGATTGATCCAAATGAAACAGGAACTGGCAGCATTCCCAGCTTCTCACAGTAGCCTCTGCTCATCATCATTAATCTGTGGTTTGGGGCAAGAGAGTAAAATTAATCACTTTATTAATACTCAAGTGCAGCAGTCAGCATCTTTTGTCAGAATTAATAATTTTAACTGTAATGTCTAAGCTTTTGGTTGCTTTTTCGTTAAAAAAAGTTTTGTTTTTTTGTTGTTTTTTCTTAAAAAAAAACTGTCTTTTAGATAAACATTTTTCTTGTTCTGCAAGTTCAAAAGTATTCATTTTCCATCTTTAAAAAAAAAAAAGTAATAGCTGCAATTCAAAAGCAGGTACTTTTGCATACGAAATAATGAATAATTTTCACTTCTGCCCCAAGCCTTGAGTTTCATTTGTTTCTAATTTGTGTATAAGTTTGAAAAGTACTGATTTGGGAATAAAGTTGCATGATACATGGCATAAGAATTCACCTTTTTTGCCACAGAACCACAGAATGGGTAAGATTGGAAAAAAGCACAGTGAGGTCATCTGGTCCAACTTGTATTGTCCTCCACTTGTATGCTTGTACTTTATTGAGAAGAGCATGCTTTTAAGCACTTTCTCTTCCTAAGTAATCTAATAAGTATGCTTTAATCTGTTTTCAAGGTGGTTCACATAAGGCATTATCTGTTTATACTTGTAAGACTGCATGCGTTTCCATAATATTAATGTCCTAAGAATTGGTATGTTTCCTTAGTGACTTACATCCCTAAATGTTTAATGCTATTAGAATGTTTAATGCTGTGTCATCTTTAGTGCTGGACATAACTTGGACACCTAGGCTTCTTCCACACTTGAAACTGCTTGACTTGTTTCCCAGAAAGAGCAAGGGAACAAAACCAGAAAGGTTCCCTGTCACAGTCATTCAGTAAAAATGCATTTAGAAAGGAGCTGTCCTGGTGCAAAGGAGACTTTTAGCATATGTATCTTCCCTAATCTGTGCAAGAACAGCAGGTGAAAAATGTAGTAGCAGCTCCAGCCTTTTGAAGCTGAAAGTCCAAGCACCAAGTTCCTGTGTGCAAGTAGCCTCTCAACTTTACAAGTGCTCCTTGAGGCACCTGCATAGGATTCACTTACTTGTGTGGTTTATCTTGATAGATCTAGTGAGCTAAAATGTGAGGTGCAGCTGAATGCAGAGGAACTGTATGTGTGACCCTGAATCTCTGTGAGGCCTCTGGAACTTCTGGAAAGCAGTAGATTTCTTCTCCAAAGTCAAAAAAAGGTTGAAATAAGAACAAAAAGAGATAAACCGTTTATATATCTAATAATGTACTGTTGTCTTATTTAATTCCTGGGAGGGAAGAAGGCAGAGTTGGGAAGGCAAGCCATGTTGCTCATGTAAAGGGACAGTTGATTTGGAGAACAAGTCCTCTGTTTGATAAGATTTAGTCTTTCAGAACAGTCAAATTCTGACCAATGGATGGAATTTTTCTAGAATTTTCACAGCCTTCAATATACAGAATTAGCTGTTAATCTTTTCACAGTGATGGTTAGTCAAATAAATGCACTTGGAACTTGCTGTTAGAGGTCTGTTGGGATCTCCAAATGTGAAAAATCACCTTTTGATTCCTACTTCCCTTCTGGGTCCTGCACAGAGCTTTGCAGTGCTGAAAAGGGAAGTTGATGGCCGATTCTAGGAATGTTACCACTCAGGCCCAAAGTAATAGTTTAAATGTGAAAATAAAACTCATGTAAGACTTGGTTAAAAGCAAGGATATGAAATGTATGTGCAATAAACAAGAAATCTAGATGTTATGGCTTAAAGTCTGGGGACATTCTAATGTACTGAAAGATTCTGCTTTTTCCTGTGGCAAAAACTGTTTAAAAATTACCTTAGCCTTCTGTAAGCAGAATTAACTAGTGTTGAAAGTTTTTGAAAAATCTGCCTTAATGTGTGTCTCAACTTTATTTGCAGACTGGTTCCTAAAAGCCTACCTCTAATGCAACAGCTGAATGTTTAAAGCTGTATCACCACTTCTTAGTGGTGCCTCAATAATATGTTCACACAAAACATTTTGCAGTAATGACTTTGCATTAAAAAAAGATTCTTTGTTAAAATTGAGCAGATGTACAGTTTAATCTACTGTTTGGACTGGAATTCAATTTTGACTTGAGGGCAAAATTTTTGAAAAGCACTATTATCAAATACTCTTTTTAAAAACAAAACCAAGACCAACCAAAGAAGCAAAACCCCAACAAAACCCCAAAACTTTAAATTAATTAAAAGGCTGAAAAACAGGTAGGCAAACATCTGAATTCCTAAAAGGCATATAGATGTACTGCAAATGGGCTGCCTGAATTACTTTTATATCCTGTGTAGTTTGTACTATGCTGGTACAAAGGTTGCTGTACACTGACCTCTCCACCCCTATCTGAATTTCCCTCCTTTATGTAAATAGAATAAGCATAAATCCACTGACTTGGAAATAATTGTGTGGTTTCTTGCTTTGTAGCAGATGACTGCATGGTGGTTTTCTAGCAAAACACTTAAGTGACAGGCGGCAGGTCAGCGTGGTGTTGATCTGTCTTCCTGGGATCTAGGAAGTCTGATCCAAATGACTTAGAGTGCTTAGATTTCTGTAGTGAGATGTGCCAAGTGTTTGGTTGTAAAACCTAATTATTCATCAAGAAAATTTACATTTTTCTGGGTAGGTATTAAAATACATATATTAATAATAAGGAATGGGTAGAACAGCTGAAATCAACAGAGTGCTGACTTCTAATCAGAGTTTGAACAAAACCATTCATCTTACTTCAGATTGAAAGTACCATTATGTGAAATAGGTAAGCAGCATGCTTTTGTTACATTTTCAGATCTTTGTATTCTTTGGGGCCAGGTGGAAGAAAAAGCAGTAGTGCAACAATAGTGCTCTAATATTTGCAGTCTGTTCGACTCTTAGCAATAATACATAAGTTCTTGGCCAGAATATTTGTTTAGAGTTGGAGAGCTGTTTCCAGTTGAAATCTGGACTTCTTTGAGGAAGTCTTTTACAGACCAGCAAACGCAACAGAGCAAGTTTGAAAGACCTTTGAGTCAGCTGGTTGAACTACTTATTACAAAATGTTTTTTTCATTGAGTTTACTAACTTATCTGTCAATTATCTGACAAACCATAGTGGCCTGGACAAAGGTTGTTCATATTCTTAAGGCTTTAAAAGATTTGCGTGTGTGTCTGAGCCTCTTGAACTGTCACAAACAGCTCTGCACTTGCAGAATACTTGACTACTCAGCACTACAAGCACTGTCTACCTATCTGTGCTAAAACTCCAATGCCAAGATTGGTAATGTAACCATGCAAATCACTGTCCCGCTGTGGGCAAATGAAATAAAGAAAACAGCCTCAAAGTTCAGTATAAGACCACTGAGTTAAGACCATGGTAGTTGGTTTGGCCCTTCAGATATAGCTGTGCTACTGACATGAGCTGTGACATGTCAAACCTTAGGCTTTCAGTCACTTCAGCTACTTCAGTTTATGCTGTTATTGGCAAAGTGTCATTGCCTTTCACACTGGCATCAATAAAAGTCACTGTGATTAGTTTCTGTACAGAGTTTGCATGTTGTATTCACACACGGTTTTCAATCACAGCAGTTTGGTCCATGTGGAGTCAGTGAAATGCTTTAGTCCATTTGACAGAGGTAGTTCTCTGCTGGCGAAGCAGTATCTCCTGAGATGAGACCTCGTGTGTTCCAGTCTGGCCTGGAATGAGCAAGGTATTTAAACTGCTCTATCTCTCTGTCACTACAGGGACAGCCCAAGATATATTTATCAGTTGACACTAGGATGGTTTTGCACTTCATTCCAAACATTTTTTGTGGAATAAGTACTGGTTGTTTTGTTTTGTTTTGTTTTTTTTCTAGGCAATATATGAGGCACAATTGCATTTCAGAATTCAAGTGCATATTTTCAAGAAATGTGTTTGACTAATTGTGACTAGGTAAAACTTCAGACTGAATTAGCACTAAACTCCAAGATGCTCAGGTACAGTTAGGGTATAAAGAATTAAGCTGATGTGTCATACTTCAAAATCTGAGGTACAAAAGACCTCCTTTTGAACCAGATGTCTTAGGGCTTTTTTCAGTAGGCTTATTTCTGAACATAATGACTTGCATGAGAATTATCTGATTTCTGAAGTATATCATCAACTTACCTATGGATATGAATTCATGGGAAAAAAATAACAAGCTATAACAACAATAAAAATTTTTCTTCTCTGTAAGGTACTTAACACTTAAATCAGGCTGCTTATCAAATTTTGTCTTTTTGGAATAATTCTGCCTTGATGGTTTTGATAGATATAAAACTGGATTTTGTTTGTTTGTTTGTTTGTTTTTCTTGTTTTCTAATGGATTTCAGAACTTGATATATCTTTGCTGAAAACAACTTGGCTAGCATAACAAAACAGAGCTTTGTGAGTGCATGTGGTAAAGGCTCAGCTGTTTGGATGGTGTTTATCATTCCACAGATAGGCTATCTAAAGGAATAGAGGAAATAGAAAATTAGTCATGAGGGCGAAATACAAAAATTAAAAAAAACTTTCCTAAATTATTTTTTATAACTAATTATGAACTCGAGAAATATTTTCACTATTAAAATATTGTTACTCAATTGCATGTTGTGTTTTCTTATCTATATTGGAGATGCATATTGGAACTTTTATATTTTGTCTGTGCTCATGCTGAGGGGCTGTGATAGGTCAAACTAGATCTATAAATTTTCCAGTCTAGTGTCAAGTCAGAGTGCCCTGACTTTAGGGATTACTTCATCATATTCTCTCAGCATTATTGCTGAATGTTCAGTGACAATTTCAGTCTTTGGGTTGCAAGTACATTGCTTTCTGCAATCCAATGGCGAGTGAGGACATGGTTATTGTACATTTGATCCTTTTTAAAGGCTTTCTTCATATTTGCTATGCCTGCCTAAAAAGATGCCAGTAAAAATGTTTTTCTGGAACCAAGAAAAATATACTGCTTTAATAAAGAATTTTACCAGAAATGTTACTGCTAGCTTTTTTAAAATGTGGTAGACCGAGATCATAGTACAGTCAAATATTCTGCTCATTAATTGCCAGGATGCAATTTCAGTGCTTGAAGGGGTGGAGAACGTCAAAAGCTTCATTAAGACCTTTGGTACAGTAATCTGTTTTTTTCTGCTGATGTTTTCTGCCTGTGAGCTTAAAGCTTCAGAATGGCTTTCCAGAGCTGTGTCTAGGAGAGCACTGGGACTCTACAAGCTGCTCTGCAGAGGTGAGGGAAGGGCAGCTCGCTCAGTGGCTGTGGTGTGGCAGCCGCTGCTGTGCCTCAGGATACAGCTGTATCCTCACACATACCCTTGCAGCAATACCAATAGTCATTCCTATAAATCCATCAGTTGGTGTAAAGGGTAAAGTTTGTTACGTGTGAGGAAAGCCTAATTGAAGGAAAGGAAGGAAGCAGGAAGTTGTCACAAGTTTTTTCTAATGTTGCAAATAGTACAGTGATTGTCAAATGGGCATTTAACTCTATATGAACACAAGCCCTAAGACAGCTTCAGTCTTGATTGAATTTACTTTTCTGAAAATAAGGGGATTTCAGACTTGCGATCTGAAGGAATTTGTCATATGCTTCAGGGATGTTCAGGTGAATAGAGATTCTGTTGCAGAGCAGATTTTGTCAGTGTAAGCTTTTGGTTGCTTGGTTCTTGCAGGTGCATCATTCCCATTTTCTGCCTGGCCCTCTGTTACAAATTTATTTTTTTTTTTCAACAGTATTCCCTTTCACACTGACAGATGCTTAATACTAGGAATTAAAAGAGTCCTTGTGAGAAATTAGCTCTGTTTAGACCAGGCAGAGTACATGAACTCTTTCTGTACTGTTAACACAGCAACTAAATTTCGAATTACCTTTTAAATTTGATTATTTGGTAATTTATTATATTTTCTGTTACTGTATTTTAGAGATTTGGAGCAACTTTAATAAAGCAATGACACATTTTAAGTCAATACTAATGGTGAGAAAGGTTTTTAAAACTTGTTATTCTTTTGGACTTTGCCCTTTTGATACAAAGCATAGTGTTTGTTACAAATGGACAGATCATTCTTTGGAAATGACATTTTCTGAGTAATTTATTTTGTCCCTATTTCTAATGTCAGAATTTATTTAAATACCATCATTCACCTTTGTGGCTGTTTCTTAATCTTCTCCTTCTGCTGTTATATAGTAGAAGGAATATTATTGATCTCAGTGTCTAGAACAATGTAAAGGTTAAATAGCTAAGAGCAAAATCTCTTTTTACTGTTTGTTTGAAGCTGCAAGTTGCAGAGCATTATCATATTAAAAAAATATAGGATATTCTGGCAGGAGATGGTATAAGTAGAAATAATAAGACAAATTGTCTTTCAGGATTATTCACTGCTAGATCACTATATAATGCAACTAATGTGGTTAAAAAATCAGTTGTCATCCCTTAGCTTCCTTAGTGTGCTAACTTTGGAATGGTGAAGTCCTTCTGGCCTAGACAGAGGTACTAGTTTTGCAGCTGATACCAAGGTCTCAGATAAGCTTGTCTGACTAGTTGCTTGTTTTCAATGGTACAATTAAGAACGTTAGGCAGTGAACTGTTAGTCTGAACCACCTTGCATATGAAGTCCATATTAACTGCAGGCCATCCATGCTCACATTTTCAAAGTAATGTTTAAATCAATATAACTTACCTAGCTGAAAATGTATATGCAAAAACAGGCATTAATTTTTTGGTCCTTGTTGCAGGACTAGTTCTTGTTTATCCCACATCAAGTGATCAGTTGACCTAACATGGAGGAAGCAGAAATGACTGAGAAAGGAGATGCACCTTTCCTGGTGAAGACAGGATCCCAGATTGAGCTGAACCACCTTTAGAACTATGTAACTTTTCTTAGGTAGCCTTTGTAAGGAAATGGAGAAAAATGACTGGTTTGTATACAAACTTCAACTATAAGATACCCTAGTAGTTTCAGATCAGTAGTCCTACCTTTGAATATAACATTGAGTAGACACGAGTGTTTAAGATTCCTCCAAGACGTGCAGTTTAACAGAATCTACTTCCTGAGTAATAAAAATCAGATTCCAGTAGTATTTTTAAATAAGTCATACCATTAACTTTTAGAACAGAAGATAAGGGTGGTATTAACAAATGATAACTCTAACCTTCTTGGGCCATTCACCATGACTGCTTTAATGTGTGACAGAACAGTGTTGTCAAAGGGCCAGGCAGGTTCAGATATTTGCTTGTTATTGCCTTCTGAAGAAAGCTTTGTTGGTTTCTATTTCAATAGACAGGGATGAAACATGGGGAAATAAGCTGTCACCACTAAAAGTTAGCCTGAGTTACTTTACCTTCATGCCACTGCATGGCCCACACACACCATTTCTTTCCTCTTTACCTCTGAAAGAACAGATTACTTGAAGAATCAAAGATACCACTGTTATGTGGTATATGCTACGACTGCCATGCAGAAAATACCAGGTTTGCCTAGATCCAAACAACCATGTAAAGTTAAAATATGTAATATGAAACTCCCTTGCATAGTTTTCTTATATATTTTACTAACTGGATATCTTCAGTCTACAAGGTTTTTTCCTACACTGTGGGACACGGTACTACAGGAGGTGCTTCATAGCTGGCACATGGATTTGCAGCCATAGTGGTGGGACCTTGCCTTGTCTGGACTTGCACGTCTGGATGACCTGGGGACTTGGAGCATTGCATGGAGAATGTGCATTGTGCTGTAGAGACGCTAATTTGGAAGCCAGGCTCTTCACTTTCCTTGAGCTGTGGAATTCCTCTTATCTGAAGTCATTAATGACTTCCAATTAGTCCCATTAGGGCGTTTGGTTTGGTTTGGGTTTTCTTTTCAACAAACGGCTGGAACATGTTTCCTATGAACACAGACTTAGAGAGTTGGGGCTGTTCATCCTGGAGAAGAGAATGCTCCAGTGTGACCTTACAGCCCCTTCCAGTAATTAAATGGGGCCTGCAAGAAGGATGGAGATGGACTTTTCATGAGGCTGTAACAGGACAAGGGGGAGTTGTCTTAAGTTGAAAGAGACTTGGATTAGGTTAGTTATTGTGGAGAAATTCTTTACTCTGAGGGTGGTGGGGCACTGGCACAGGTTGCCCTGAGAGGTTATGGGCTCCCCATCCCTGGAGGTGTTCAAGACCAGACTGAATAGGCTCTGAGTAACCTGGTCTAGTGGGAGGTTCCCAGTCCATGGAAGTACACGGTCTTTAAGGTCCCTTCCAACCCTAATCATTCATGACTCCATGAAAAAAAAAAATTAAAAGCCTGTTGCAAGGCTATATTTTGCCAAAACTGTATTCAGATCTTTCCCTTCCCTCCATATTTTTCAATTATGTTTCAAAAGTAATCATTCTTAAGGTTAACATTTATCAGGTTGGTTTTGCACAGGGTAACTGCTTGTGCAGTACTTTGAATGAAGCTTATTTCAGGGGTAAGTTTATACCTGATTTCATAAAAAGTTATGTTGCACGTGTTAATAAGGTGATGAACTCTAGAAGTGGATAGGAGTGACTGGGAAGGCAAACACCACTTGAGTAGTTTTTGTGCCGAAACAAGTTAATTATTTAGCTGTATGTTTTTTTCTTCTGCTTTTTTCTTCTTTCTGCTGGAAAGATTTTTTTTCCCCGAAGGACTGTACCTAACATGTACAGTAAGCTGGTTTCATATTGAGTGCATTTATTCCTTTGTTCTTTTTAGGTAAGAACTAGTTGGGGTTGATGACCTCTACTGCTTGACCTACACATAAATAAAACTGCCAGCACAACTCCTTTCTCTGTCTCAGTACAAGCAGGACCAAAGCAGTCATGAGGTACAGGATTACAAAAAGTCAATAAAAGCATACTGAAGTAGAGAAATCTCTTAAATAAACCATATTTTCCCACACTCTTGAGGTGCCCTGTTTTTAATTCTCTAATTGTAATTTAAGAGTGATCAAAGTGATTGTGTTTAATATGAAGTGCCTTTTTTGAGCTGCTCAGGTGAACTCTGAGTGAACTATGAGTGAATATGATGGAAGAAAACCTGGTCTAGACAGTCATCTTACATCAGTGCACTTGAAAAATTAGTAGACGTGGTAAGCAAAGGCATATTCATCACAGCAGGTAGCAGATGATGGTCAGCTTTCCCAGTCCCCTGAGCAGAGATAAGAATCCATTTATGCTTCTGTCAAGGCAACTGTATGCTACTAAGTTATTTAAAAGGCTTCTGTTTAATCATAAATGTTGACGGTTCTTATGCTGCCTCCTTAACAAGAAAAATTTAGCTGGATTTTGGGTAAAATACTGAAATACTTATGTAAAAACAGTCTTTAGGTGTATAGTTTCTTGATATATAGCTCACTAACATGGTAGAAGGTTAGCTATTACTTTCTTTAAAAAAAATTCACCCACATGCCTTCTACCACCCTAAAAAGCAGAATCACTTAAATATGAGCTTAAAACCACAGACAGTAGTGCATTTCAAATCCCAAATTAAATTTTACTCTACAGCAAAAACTGGAGAACAAACAGATGCAAATTACTGTTTTGATAATTTTGCACTGGAATTTTAAAAATCATGAGTGTTCTCAGAATATAAAATATTCATAGCTTACATGGAATTTTCATAACCCCTTACATTGGGTGCATCTCGAGTTTTACTGTACTTTACCTTGTTCATTAAACATTAAAGTATCTTCATATATTGACTTCACACATCATCTTTAATGTCAGATACTGATAATCAGAACTTCTAAAACTTGTATTGTGCATGTAGAATTTGATTATTGATATGATATTGATATAGTAGTTGCTGCAGCCTTAAATCCTGGGGAGTATAGAAACTTTGGATGCAGTACGTTGGAAATCTGTCAGGTCCTGCAAGCAGGTGAAAGACTTAACATGATAGAAGTGTTAATAACGTTAAATCATAATACAGCACTAAAGATTGGATATTAGGAGAAAATCCTTTATAGAAAGAGTGGGCAGGTGCTAGAACGGGCTGCCCAGGGAAGTGTTAGACTCACCATTCCTGAAGTATTCAAAAAATGTGTCAGTGTGTTCTTTGCAGTCATTGTTTAGTGATGAACACAGTGGTGCAAGGTTAATGGTTGGGCTCAACAATCTCAGAGGTCTTTTTCAAACATAATGGTTCTATGATCATAAGGATTCTAAGATAAGGGAGTTCCTCCCTTATCTATTTTGTTCTAGCTTGTTCCTTGAATTCTCCATAGAACAGTATCCATGATGATTTGTATCCATAGATGGTGCTATGAAATATTTTTTTACTGTCAGTTAGAAAGGTACAGGTGTTCAGGGAGAGCTAAGATGAAGACTTCAAATTCTGCTGCTGGAAGTCTCTGGCAATACTCAAGTCATGTAGAAACTTGAAACCTGTTGTATTAACTCTTCAAAGAAATGTAAACTCTTCAAGAACCAGGTAATAATGATGGTATGTCTTCAGGCTTGGGGCAGATGTACAGTAGAACTTCAAAAGCATTAAAACCTGTAACTCAAACCATTACAATGAGCAAAGATGCTCCTTAGAAAGGTGTCATTCTATTAGGAACAGTGAGAAGAATGACACAGACTGTCATGGAGTCAGAACAAGGGAAAATCTCTAGTTTATTACTTCAGGCCTGTTTTATAGACAGATACGTGGAAAGTACAGAAAGGAAACTCTTATTGGTTAGTAAACCGCTACATCACCATCATTGGTCAGTGGGGCTCACCACCCCCCTGACTTTCTCCTGCAAGGAAAACAAGGAATAGAAAACAACACCTGCAAGGCTGTTTTGTGTCCCTGAGGATTGTTTTAATTCCTTCTCATGTTTTTCCCAGACTACTTTCTCAGGCAAGCCTGAGGAGCTATGCGGCCTGTAATTTGTACAGGCACTCTGGTTCAGATTTAGCATCCATAGAAAGGAATTGAGAGTTCCTGTGAAGTAACATTTTTAAAATTATATACCTGAAAATCAGTATTTCTGCAAGACTTGGGTTGGACCCACTGAACTTCAGGCTCTTCACTAATGTGCCAGAATTGGGATTCCATATGGAGTCAACAGCAGTTCAGTCATGCCGATTTGGTTTGGACTAGGTTTAATCACTCCTTGAAAGTGCTCATATGGTTTGCACACATAAATAGGAGTTCCAAAAGTTCCAAATTGTTCAGCTTTAAGTAAACACAGTGATTCTAGCCCTTTAGTCTCTCTTGCCATCTCTTCTCACTTTATGCACAAGTGTTTGTGTGTCATGAAGTCTCACTTCTGTATCCCCTAAAAATTTCAACTTTGCTTAAATTTGAAATATCTACCCAAAGCATAAAAAGACATTCTAGTTGTCCCCAAATCAGAAAGTGGGTTAGCTCCAGGTACAGAGGATACAGTACTTCATTTTAATTCCTTAAAAAATTTCTGTTTTGAAGTTTTTAAGTGCCTTGGCCTAAATAGCTGATACTGTCAATACTGCTGAAATGTGGTGTTTCTGCAACTGCTAAATTGCATGCATTAAAATAAATTAGGATTCCTGCAGGTGTCTGATGAAACAATTTAGAATGTTTAGTTTAAACTAGTTCTAAGCACCCACTCCTGCCAGTATTACTTTACATGAGTGATTTAGATTCTAATTTTCATTTATGGGCTCAGCTTGAGGGAGGAATGTTTGCCTCTGCTATTCTTCCTTGCATGGCTGGAGGAAAATCTGTGAAATACATCCTCTTGGAAGAGACTGAGTCCCTAAAATAAAAGTTTTCTTGGGCAGCACCAGAATTCACAGAAGCATATGTTGCATTTCCTTTGGCATGAACACAGCTCTGGAGCATGTCTCAGGGGAGACTTTCTGTCTAGGCAAGCATGCAAATCCCTTCTGTGCTGAGGCCACCAGTTAGTGCCAAATAAGGTGGCAATTCTGTTTTTCTGATAACTAGCAAATAAGCTGTGCACAGACAGATTCATTCCACACTTAAAAAAATTGTGAGTACTTTTAAGTGAGAGTTAACTGTAGGTGTTCAAAATGAGAAGTTCTGAACCTGAGTGTGAGGTGTAAAATAACGACAAAGGAATTACTGTGAAATTAGCTTAATACGTGACAGAATACTTCATTTGGAATATATTTGACTTTAGAATACCAGTGCCATTCATGGGAGATGTTCAAAGCAATATTTTAAGATTTCTTTTGACAGAAGAAAGAGCTTTAGGCCTTGGAATTCTTTTCCCCAGTGCTGGCCACCCTAAATCCTGTATGCATGGCTTGGCTGCCATGTTTTGTCTTCCGAATGGTAACCTTCCTACACCTAAGGGATAACACGTGAATTTTGACAAAGCTGGAACAGGGTTTTTAATTTAAAAAACAAACAAGTAAACAAAAAAAAGTTGCAGAATGTTCTGGTTTTAAAGAAAATTCAAAAATTCCTTTTATGCAGTTGTAGAAATGTTTCAAAAGATGACCTCCCAAATATCCTGATAGAACAGAACACTGGAAATTGCAAGTGAACACAAAAATAAACATGCAAACTCCAACTTTTCTTCCTTATTTAAAGGAAACAAACTGGCAAAACACCTTAAAATAACAATCATCATTTGTAAATGTGTGATCAAGTATAGAATATACTGAGGATTTATTTTATGTGTGAATCAATTTCCAGTGGCTCTGAGGTCCTGAGTGGCTTTTCATTATCAGCAGTTTTTTGGTGACAGGAATGTATCTAATTTAGTCATCTGGGAAGCAACACAGATTGAATAACCAACTTTCCTCTTTTAGAATCTCTTGATAGAGAAGACACAGTTTTTCCATGTTAGCTCATCTTTGAACAGAATTCACACCAGGTTGTCAGAATTTTGCTTTTAAATCAAGTATTGTGCTAAAAAAAAAGTTTATCTGCAGCACCATCTCAGAACCAGAGAAAATCATTAAGTTTAATTAGGATCAAATATTTGTTAAGCACTGGTAGATTAATTGAGTCTATTCAGTAATAGAGAAATTGTTTTTGGGTAATTTGCTGTAGTAGTAACACGAGGCATGCATGATTGAATAAATCTGCACAGAGATTTTTTTTTTTTTTTGATGAGTTGTTTTACATTTAGAGCAGCAGTTTTATTTATGTAGCATGTGATTTTTCCATCATTCTTAAATATCTGAATGAAAATCTATTTTGAACCTTCACTTGTTAAATTAATAGGTTAAAATTCCTAAAGGTATTATATCTCTTCATACATTCTTAAGTATTATTTTTCACTTGCAGCAAATGCAAGTAGGGGAAACTGGTGAGATGATGAGAAACCCATGAAGAGTTTGTGCAATGTATTTTTAGTTTCTGAGTATACTGTTCTGTGGTAATGTAACAAACAAGAACCCTGTAAGAAAACTGAATATGAATTATTGCCTAGGCTTTTTCTATTGCAGCCTGTTGGTTAAATTCTGGGCCTGTCAATGAGAATGTATTTCTTGTTTATTTACTGAAAATCAGTCACTATTGAGAATAAGAAACTTCATTCTGTAGCTTCAAGGTGCAACCTTGAATGTTTACAACAAACATTCACACTAATGATTTTCTTACTGAGGTCTGCAGTTATGATTCAAGTTCAGAGTCGTCTCATTTTGAAGCTACATTGCTTTATTTTTTCTTTAGTGGAGACAAATAGGCAAATCAGGTGTAAATGCATAAGATGGTATGGATAAACTGAATGGAGGAAATAATTCAGCCAGCGGTGGTCTGGACTTATTTATCAGCTGTATGACGTCTAGGTGGATGCTAAAGCTTTACCCATGTTACAGGATTTCAGCAGGAAGAATCACAATCAATTTTTTCTTGAGTCCCAATTCTAGAATAGTTTATCAAGATTCATAACAGTGATCATAGGGTAATCTGACTTGTTTTTAGAAAGAAATTTTAAAATTAGGGCTGACCTTTTCCAAAAACCAAGAAGCACTGCTCAAAGGGAGCTCATTTCTGCACTTAGTCTCAAAACCCCAAAGAAATTATCTTTGCAAACTAATGAAGATAAAATTAAGCACTGTAGCCTGTGGCACCTCCTTCAAAGCTTTAAATGTAAATGCAAGGGTTGGAATTAGGTCAACCATTTTCTGGATATATTTTTCTAATTGTGCTTAGTATACTACTGTAGAAAGCAGTAGTTTCTGCCTCTCTAAAACTGTTGAGGAGCAGTGGAAGGAGGTTGTTTGAGAGTGGCTTCATGGCTTTGAGTGCAGCATGTTCATGGCATTTCAGTTCCAGTCTCTTAGCTGTCATTATAAAATGTAATGGAGGAGTTTTATCCCTGCTAATAAAGTGATGAGTTTCAAACTGGGGGGATACCCACATGAAGGACACCAAAGTGCCAGGCTAAGATCTCTGCGTAACATCTTTGTTTGTCAACAGCCCATACTGGTCAATGGTGGTCCCAGCAGCAGCCAACCCTCTTCAGCATTTAACTAACAAGTGGGAAGAGACTGCAGTTTCTCAGGTTTAATAAGGGCACTGTAGCATAATTGCTGTCTTTGGATAGACCAGCGCACACGAACCCTGATCTCATTCTGATTGAGGAAACGTTTTGTGCGATCTGTGACAACAGCCAAGCTCTTTGCACTCAGACCCTTCAAATGCACGAGGTCTGGCAACTGATTCAGCACAGGGACAGGCAAACTGCTTGCTGAAGGTGATTGTGAACAAGCCATAGCAAAAGTGCTTGGCAGTGCTAAGCCACTGAGGATTCTTTTTTAATGGGTGTTCCCAAATGGTCAAGAAACCCCAACCCAAGTGTTTTGCACAGTGCCTTTTGTCCTGTTGTGTCCAATTCCTGAGTGCTTTCCAGTTAATTGTATTAACTTTCTCCTATTGAGATGAGTGCAGTTGGTTAGAGAACACCAAGGTTGTGGGCTCAATGCCCATATGGGACATTCATTTAGGAGCTGGAGTCAATGATCCTTCTGGGTCTCTTCTAACTCAGAAAACTCTGTAAACTTCTGTTGGTTTCATGAAGATGTCCTCAGAACAAAACCTAGTCAAATAAGGTACTTTCTAAAAAAAAAAAAAAATGGGCAATTTTTGGTGACTCTTGAGGAAAAGATGTAAAGTGTTCTGTCACAGGATGGGAATGTTTTTATTAAGTTTCATACAAATATTCTACTTGGCAAACTCTACCTGAGATAACAGCAGATGTATACTTAGCAGTGGTGCTAAAACTCAAAACAGGGTTTGTAAGTTTCTCTAGGAGACAAAATAAGAAAACGCAGAACCTGCATGAGTTCTGGTAATAAGGGCAGATATTTGTGTTGGGGGATAGAATTTGGGTAATACAAACCAGCAGTTCCTCTGAAGCTTGCCACCTCTTCCAAACCTAGACAAATACTTCATGGTTCCTGGTGCCATACTCAGAATCTTTAACAGCCAAAAAGCATATATGTGTGCAGAAACAGGAATTTATTGTCTGTCAATGCTATAAGTTCAATCAAAACAGACCAGTATAAAGCCTGTTACTTTTTACTGGTAATGGCAAGGATTCCATTTACTGGGCTATTCTGGACTTGGCAACAGAAGCATAGAAGTTTGAAGTTTCCTGTGGCCTGTCTATCATCTTTGGTTTTGGGATGAAGGTGATACCTCAAATCTTAGAATTTTCTGTGTGTATCTGGAATGTCCTCCTGTTGGGGTTGTTGCCTGCCCAGTGCTATCTGCAGCCAGATTTGCCTTCTGTTTCATGTTTACCAGAGTGAGAAGAGTTTTTCTGTGTCAATTATGTTGGTTAACAGTTTTCTAATTTCTTCTAGTGAATACTTGGTTATGAGGCCTCCAATTCTCTGGCCAATGGTTTTGGAAACAGTTTATGTCTAATTAAGCTTTCAATTGAAATTTACTCTTTTTAGCAGAGTGGCAATTGCTGTGATCAGAGAGATGATCTCTAGGACAGTAATTCAGAAGGAACTTTAGTTACAGACTTATCACAGACACTTACTATATGGCATCCTATAATTAAATTTAATTGTATTGATCTTTAAAGAGAATGTGAGTAATCTGTAGTTTTTACCAAGGAGAAAAAAAATCACAAAATAGTGTCAGAAGTGTACTTGAGTACCTTTACGCAGAATTATAACTATAGAATTATTTTGCTATAGAATTATAACTATAATTATAGAATTATAACGTGGGTAACATTGAGACTGTTATTATGGTGAAAGTGCCCTTCAGTAGATAATAGTAACAAGTATTTTTTTAATCATTAAGAGAATATAAATTACATACTGGAACTGCACAGTTTGTCAAACAAATACTATATGTCTGTTTAAAATCAAGAGGAAATAGTCTTTTCCATGTTTGTGAACGTACTTTTCTGCCTCCTTTGTGGGAAGTGCATGGATTACAGTTTCTGGCATTGCAGCTCTAGTACCAGAAAAATGTGAGAACTAAGACCTCTGTAAAACCAAAAGCAGATGTGTCAATTTTTTCTGCAAGAATATCTTGTCCATTAGAAATATGGACTTAATATCATGACTACCCAACAGCTGCTGTTTAAAAACTCCACTCTGCTGACAGCAGCTGAACCACTCATTCTGTTGACTGGGTCGGAATAAGCATGTCTGATGAGCATCTGAGAGAGATAGCTGGAAGGCAAAACTCATGACAGCTGGACCAGTGAATATAGACACTCATGCTTAGTGTTGTGCACAGACCAGCACTTGAGGTCCTGGTGAGTAGAGAGGGAGCATGGAAGGGTACAGAAGACACAGGATGCATTTTCAAATAGGGTCTGTAATTATACGCACCATTTCATGTATGTGATACTAATTGCATACATAATTTCTGGCACACTGGTCCTCATGTTTACCCAGCTATGGAATTTACATGTGACTTTTCTTTATGCATATGCAAATTTTATCACTTATCTTCACACACAGTCATCTGAAAAGATGAGGACACACTGCTGTATGCACCAGGGTGTACTCATCTGTGGGCTGAGTCAAGGCTGGCCCAAAATCATACCCAACACTTCCAGCCTGGAAAGAATATGTATTTTGGTTATGAAAGAAATTATTGGGAAAAATATTTAGTGTGATCAAATCACAGGTTTTTAAATTACTGTGGTTTTTTGGCTCTTTCGTATTCTAGAGAGTATGTCAGATGCTGCATTGATTTAAAGTAGATTGTTCATCTAGGTATTAGTAATGTTCTGTACAATTCAATGTGGCTAATGAAGCATTGCATGCTACCTTCAGGGCTATAACTATGGATTGGAATAAAAATATGACCTTGACATTCTTTGAGCTGCACAATGAACTGGTCGATAGGAAATGACTACAGTTTGTTATCCTATATAGATGCAGAGTAAACACACATTATGTTCCCAAACACAAAGAGAAGTAAAAGCTGAAGAGGAATGTGACTTACCACTCTTAATACGTCCAAAGAAACTGTACATTTCCATTTCCTATTGTACAAAATATTCTTTGTTGACAAGCTGTGTTTACATTGAGGTGATCAGGCACTCTTTTCAAGTGATTAGTGGAACAGATACAATCATATGCTAGGTATTCTAGTAAGACATGATTCTGACAGTTCATTGAAATGCCTTTTTCCCTTATGGGATAACTTCCTGGCCATCTCAAAGAAGGTTGCTTCAGTTTTGGGGGAAAAATTGAATTGAAACTTTGATGTTAAAAATTGAAGCCTAATGTCTGTCATGCTTATGTTCATAACTACAGTAAACAACAGGAGCAACTCTGGAGTAGTGCATTAACTTTTCATTTCTGTTTTTCTATGAGAAACTGCTGACTCATTTTAAAACTTTAAATCTGAAATGATCTTTTTCCAAGTTCAATTCCAAGACACTCTTGCAAATTATATGGATAGTTTTAAAATAAAATGTATTGAATTCTTAAGTATGCCTCTGTTCCTAGAATGATAAGGATTTAATACATTAATTATGGTGGAAATTTGTCATTTTAAATAAAATTCTTGACACCACACTACAGTTTATAGTTGAAATAAGGTGAAATTCATGTACATATAAATATATACATATTTTACATATATATACATATATTTATAAAAATATAAATATAATATATAAACATATATACATAGTTCAAGAAGTTACAATGAATTTTTTTTAAAAAAAAAACTTGCCTCCATTTGTATGCCTCCCTTCACTTTGTGTTAATGACTTTGATAAATACATAAATATCTCCTTTTCAATCTAGATCAATTAAAAAGAAAAATCCAGCCATTGTTTTTCTCTATGCATTTCTTGTTCCCATTTTCAGAATTGGATGTGTACTTTGAGCAGCTGTGCTGTTGAGATTGTGGAGCTTGTTACAGTAATAGGTAATGTCTGTTGGTTTTGCTGCTGTATTTTTATTTTTTTTTTTAATTTCATTTCTCACAGCCTTCTGGATATAAGCTTTAGGTCTCTACTTTTTCTTGGCAGATCTTGGCTTTAACTCTTCTGCCTAGCTGGATGCACATGAGAAGTAGTCAGGGACGACTGTTGAGCATGTTTAGGCTTCTGTCATTTTCCAAGAGAGTGCTCCTGCAGCAGAGCTCTACCAAGACTTTTATTATGCTACTCTTTTTACATCCTGTTATCTGAAGTGAAGCTCTCAAATGTTTCCTGATCTCAGTAGTGTGCACAGGTAGCCTAAAAATATACCAATCAGGCCTTTCTGCAGGCCTGGCCTCTTCATCAACTTTTTCCCCAGTCATCTTTTTGTCTTACGGATTCATTGCCCCATTCTAACTGTATTTCCAGTTGCTGATTTCTTTTATTCTTTAGCAAACTTTTCTACTCCTACTCCTATTCATCTTTCTGAGATCACATATTCTGAAAAAGGCAATGGAAAGTGAGTCTTACTCTTTTCACCGGTTCGTTAGGTGATCTGTTACTTTGACATCATTCACCACATTATTCATCACTCTTAGCATTTTAGAAGCAAAGTGAGGTTAGTCCTGGGTTTAACCCATACCAGGAGATTTGTATGCTGTGGCATAAGTGGAAGCCATGAGGTGCTAGTGATTGTGTGTTGTTCCTGTTCTGGAACATAGGAAACCTGTCAATTCATTCTGTACTGTAAAAGTGTTAAAAGCTGATTTAGAGTTCATAATTGTATCCAGAGATTTCCTGAAGGAAACTGGAGACTTTAGTTTCTTTGCTCCAGTACTGTGGTATGTGTGGCTTCTTTGTCTTCTGAACACCAGGTACACTGTAGTAGGTAAATCCTGACCTTGGCCCTGATCTTTCCTGCTAGTCTGATGTTGGTACACTGTGTGGCAATTTATTGCACTGTTTATATGCACATTTCTTTTGTAAAATGTTTATAAATGTTTTATATACTTATAGTTGCAGGGTTCATGTAGAGGCAATAGTCATATAGTTAACTACAGTGAGTATTACTTTAGTTAAACACAAACTGGTTTCATTTATACTTTTAAAGGAGTCCAAATTAAAAAATCTGAGATCCTGCTGTTACAAATCTATTGAATCATCCAACAGAGTTTGTTTACATTGTCACATATTTTGGTGCTTCTGCTTTATGCAGAGAGATGCGTAATTTTTACTTGCTTCACGAAGTCATGCATTGTGAGATGAATGAGCTGCAGATTTTGATTGTTTTAGAAACACTTGTCCAAGTTCATAGTTTTGCCTTTGATGCTACAAGCTTAACAGAAAATTTGGCTAGATGTTGAACATCTGCATCATTAGCCTGAAGAAAAAATGCAAATGGAGAGAAAAAGGAGCTCTACAATTTAGCTGTGACACATTTGCATGCTTTCTCCTCTTAGGCTGCTCTGACTGTTCAGGGTACAGAGACACTCCTCCCTGAATGACATAGTACAAACTGCTTCCAAAACATCATACAGCCAGGGTCCAAGTTAGAATTTACTTCGGTTTAGAAATTCAAACTCTTCTGTATTCTATAGGGAACCTAGATAGGACAGTGAGCTTGAAATTTCTGGAATTCCTTTGGGGCCTGTGGAAGAAAAGTGTACCTGCAGTGAGGATTCAGATAACCCAAACAAGCAGTGCAGAATTGTGCTAGTTCTAGAATAGACCTGTAAACGTGACACCATACCTGAGCTAGTAAGATGTGTATGGGAAAATGTGGACTCTTGCTACTCTTAGGAGTAAATGATCTTTTGTACTTAGATACCTGGGAATTTGGAATGATGCCAGCTTGGGATCTTGAAGCAATGGCAGTTGAATTTTATAAACATATGATTAGAAAGCTGGATATGCTAAGCTCAGCAGTATGGTTATTATATATCTGGGTTCTTCACTTGGCTTGGTATCCCAATCTAAAATTTGTATCCTAATTCTGTGTTTCTGTATTTACATGCATGGCCTCCCTGGGATTTCTGCAAGAAATTGGATAGCAGGTGCTGTCACTCACACATGCATCTCTTGTTAAGGAGAATTTATTTCTGCATGCTCTGTCTCATTAACAGATAGCACTGTACCTCTGTTACTATTAGTAAAAGTTTAAGTGAAATATTTGTCTGTTAATTATTATTGGCAGTTGTGTTCTGAATTTGATTTTGCTCAGAAAAGAGATTTGTATTGTCTGTGTATTTGCTCCCCTTGGTTTCTCTGTCAAGCATATCTGCTGTTCATTACATTCATCAGTTATAGAAAGCAGCACCAAAAGAAGATATATAAAAGCCTAAGTCATACATCCCATTGTTTTAAAAGCTGACACACAAGAACATGTTTATTTCTTACCTTTATAGGTATTTCATTTTTTCAAATTAATAATAATTTTCAGTTTCATTTTTCTTCTTTGTGCAGCTGGTGAAATACTTGTTTGCAATATAAAAATAGTAAATATATAGAACGAGCTTTGTTTATGTGCATTATTCCCACAAATATATTATGCCTTCATCTTGTTCTCTCAAGGGCTGAGTTTTCCATCATCTATATTTTATTAGTGTTGTTACTTAACCCATTGCAGAGGGTAAGGAGGGGGATGGGAAGGCATCTGTTCTTGTAGCCATCAAGATGCTTTCTCCTCCCATGAAATGTTTACTGCTAACATTTTGTAATTAGAAATAGCAGTCAAAGTTAATGGCATTTAAATGTACAGTGAGAAATTCCTATACGTAGGATAGGTAGGACAAATTAAGAGGCTGGATTAGAGCGACTGTATCAACAAAATATGGCATTTGGAATTTATCAAAGGCAGAGAATATTAAATCTTAGCAAGCCGTGCCTTCAGCCCTAAGGTTCTGTCACCCTGTCACTGATGTTGTGAGTTTCTTGGTATTGCAGATACTTTGTGTGTGAAATAAGGTGGGGGTAGGTTTTGAAGAAAATGATTGGGGATTTTTTGTCAGCTCTTCAAGTGAGCGAGGCGCTCTTATCTAGACCTGCTGTCTTCTTTTCCTATTACCATAAATACAATGTTTCATATACTTTATAATGCAGAAGTGAGCCAAAACCATGCAAACCAGTAACAAAGGGCTTTGTGTTTGAAAGGTGCTGGGAAAAATACACTAATAAGAGTCTACAATATTTAGTATAATTTTTCTTTATTTCACTATGTATGCTAAATGATTAATTTCTGAAACTACTACTAATAGTTTATTTGTCAATGGAGAATTGCTATAAACACATAAATAATCTGACTTTAGAAACCATTTATTAGGCTGTTCCTTGTGTCAAATGTTTGATAGCATTAAAATAAATCAATAATTTTTTAATGTGTGACATTTTTATTATTCTGAGGGAAGGACTTCTGAATTCAGAGGTGAATAGATTTGATTTAGGTTTTTTAGTTGCTCAATTTTGCAGTAGCTGCAGTTTTTTCAATATGAACATAATTTAATCTTTACCGTAAGGCATGATCAGTAATGCAGTATCAAATGGTAACTGTCAGCTTCTTAAATTCTTCATATTAGTATTCAACTTGACAGCTAATTTGCAAGCCCCCTCCCCCCACCACATGTGATGCTATAACTTTTAGCATGGATGAATCCTTTGACTCCAGCTGGAAATGTAAATTTAATGCAGTATGATCAGGATTCTTTTACATGAGCAACCATATTCAGTATATTAAAGGCCAAAGATATAGATGACTTCTCATTTAATGCAAACAGGCAAAACAGAGAAAAGAAGCAAAAGACAAATATTCTTCTGGTTTCCACTGGAAATTTCTGTGAGTGTGACCAATCAGGTAGGTAGGGAAATCTGACTTTATAGATTCCCACCTCACAGGGCTGCCCCTTTGTAACCACGTAGCACACAAGAAGGCTTTGGATGCTTTTACTATATAAAGATATGTTCACGTCAAGGAGTTTGACTGACAGTTTTGTAAACTGAAGTATTGTGTATTCTTAGAAAAGAAACAACATCTTGTGTCTAGATATGGAAAAAATATTTGGAGGGGACATTTTTGGAATGAATTAAAGAAAAGAAATAGTCTATAAAAAGTTTGACAAAGCAGAAAGCATAAAAATATCCCTGAACTTGCTGCATTGCAAAACTGCAGAGTTAAAGCTGCTTTTCCAGTTCTTACAGTAGCCAAAAAATTGTTTAGGCTGCTTTTAATATAAGCTAACTGAGGTCAGTTAACTGTGTGCAAGTAGAAAATGTATGTTTTCTAGCATGCAAAATCAGTGCTAAAAATCTGTTCCATGTGAGGGTTTTTTTTCTTCTGATTTCTACAGTGCATGGTTAGTTGTATCTTGGGAATAATCCCATCCTTATACAGAAATGCCTGTTTTTAGATCTCAAAGAAGACTATGGATTCTATGAGCATATATTAAAGACTTTTGACTCAGAGCCCTAATATTTTTAAATGGGAAAGCTAGGAGTGGAATCCTGCTACAAGCCTGGCATTAGCCATAATTACAGCTTCAGATAGTCAAATCAGAAAGCTTAATTTCTCCACAGTATGCACAGATTTGTGTCTACGAAAAACACCATAGCAATGTCTGTTACAGGGAATACATCAACACTGCTGTCAGTAGAAAAAAATTATCTGATGGCAGCAGTTTTCCTTTGCCTTGATTTCCATCATTTCTCAATTTGCAGATTGTCTCATGTCAAGAAAACTCTTGTTATCATGGCAGTTCTTGGGCTGCTAAGCTGCCTGAGCCACGCAGGCTGGAGGAAAGGGAGGAGCAGTGTGTTGCTGAAGCCTTTGCATGCCATGAAACAAAAAGGTCTGGAAATTGCTACAATAGTTGTAAATTATTCCATTATTTGAGGCAAGGTCAGGTGTGTCTGCATAGTTTCTGTAGGACTTGGAATTTAATACCTTTTCTGTGATTAAGTATTTACTCTGGGAAGGAAATCAAGTTATAAAATATGACTACATACCTTATCATGGCTACTAATTTTGCTTCTGGTGCCTTGTGTCCTTCCACTACATTGATTTAGTTCCTTCTTTCATGAGAAGGTAAAAATTCAAAATACGCTTCCATGCTTTTTTGTTTTAAATGGACTTAAAATATTATGTAGGACTCATACTTTTTGATACACCTTTCCTGAGTATGAACTGAACATTTCCTTTTAGTGCAAGCAGGATGATAACATATTAATGAATGGGTTTAGTGAATCTCATGAAACAATTGTTTATATACAAAAAGCTATTTACACATATATGGGCTGGGGATGTTTCTAAATAGGACCCACAGTCATCTAATTAGACAGTCATGGTGTTAGGAGGCATTTGTAGTACTCACAGGACTAGTCCATGGACAAGGGATCCCTGCTGAAAATTCCCGTTAAAAAGATAACTGCATGGCACAAGGTCTTTCTAAAAACTTTGCTTAAATTTTTTCCTGTTTTTAATTAGGTTCTGAGTTCTAGATCTAAATCGACTGAAAATAGAAAAATTATTTACTTTTGTAGGTAGTAGAATTAATCATGCCAGCAGTGACTATGGAATTGTGAAAGATTCAAAAGAGTGTTTTGCTCTGGTCTTCCTGGTAGAAATGAGTGTTTGGTGTATACACAGATAAATTCTTTCACATTTTGCATGCATCATGACAGATTACCTCTGGTTAGTTAATCATTAGAGTACCTAGGTGTGTGCTACCACTACCAGGAGGATCCAAATATTATTTTTCTTAAGATGAGGTTTCTAAGAGTTTTTATTCTCCACCATCAGCCTATTGGATTAAACTGTGTGAAAAGCTGATGAAGGCAGAGAACACCAGGCCCCTCTGGTATGCCCCTTAACAGGAAATGATCAAAAAAAATGCCTGGATTGTGTGTTAGGTGGAGGTAATGTGATTTATTTAAAAATAAAATAAAAAAATAATAATTAAAAAAAACCAGCACAGGCTAACCGTCAGTTACTGTGAAAAATGCTGTTGAATTAATTAAAAAGTTGTTTTCACTGGCAACATCAGTGTGAGTTACTAAAACTGGATAAATAAGTAAGGAGGTGTTTGCACATTTTCAGTCAGAATTGGAGAGCAATGAACAGAATGATTACTGGGGTACTTGTACCATGAAATTTAGATGGAACCTAAAAGTAGTATGGTGAATTTCAGCTAACTCAGGGAGCTCAGTGTAGGGGCTATAGGCTACATTGAAATAAACTCTTATTCTTGGTCAGCATGAAGAAGGAAGAGATGTAAAGTCTTAGCTGTAATCTGGTTATAAAGGGAATGAGATAAAGATGGTGTGCACAGATGAAAGTGTTTGGTTACAAACATTACATCTTGTGAGATGATGTTTGCAACACATAATAATACCATGAAGAAGAAGTTTTAAAGGATGGTGTTAAATATGTTTGAGCTCTTTACATTGTCTTCCTGCTTAGTGTGTAGCATGCTTACTGAAATAATTTTTAACGGGCACCTCCACATTGAGGAGTGACAATGGATCTCAATGTTCAGCAAAATTGTAGGATGGACACTAAATCTTCTTCTCAAGGTCTTAGCAAGGGCTAGAGGAGGAAAAAAAATAAAAAAAATACATGTCTTGTGGTTTATAGAGGTTCTCAGGCAAATGGTTATTGCAGGTTGGGCCTCACAAAGATATGCGATTCTCACATCTCTTGCCAGTACGAAAATGGAAAGTCACAGAACCAGTACTGTACTCCTTGGGCTGGGCTTGGGAAATTGCAAGGACAGTGTCTGGACCTGGGAAATCCTGGTCCTTTCACAGGGAATAGCTGACAGCTGATGATTCCTGCCACGTGCACATTCTTGTACAAAGGTCAGCGCACTCATGTCAAGCATGAGTTTGTGCTTGTTAGGAAGGCAGATTGAGAAGACAGCCCAAGAACAGAATAAAAATGTTGAGAATTACTGATAGTCGTCTGTGCTGTGTTTGCAGTTTCACAAAGGTTTATTCTGAAATGTTATAAATGCACAAGGACTACTATTTCAAGATCTGTAATTAGCTAAAGAGTCATATAAGCACACGAGATGTCCTGAAGGTGCCTGCCCTTCTAGCTGCCATTCATGTCAATTTTCACGAGCTTTAGAAAATCCTAGGAGGGTATTTGTATAAACTTTACACTACAAGAAGCAAATTAATATGCATATGTATAATTTTTACATATATTCCTTCTTGGAATGAAAGTCCTTGCAATTGTTGGCTCTTCCACCAATTTTTAGCAAAATAGAGGTGTAAAAATAAAGATGTCAGGAAGATTTGGAATGGCCTTTGGATGCTAATTTTTCTTTCAGAAAAGCGACAGTCACAACAGAAGAACACAAGTATAAAGACTGAGCACACAACGGCAAATAGCAAATAGGTCCCATAAAAACTCCAAATTAAGTCAAACACTGATGCAAAAACTGATCCCAGCTGGGGGGGGGTGCAGAACTGTGAGTTAAAGCATTGGACAGTTCTACTGAGGAGAAGTAAAAATAGGTAAACTACCTCTATTTGTCTATGATGCTTTCAAATGTACGCAGTAAACTCTGATGTATTGGGTTGTCCCATAGTATTTTTTGGAATGTTATTTTAACAGGTTGGAAAAATGTGATGCACACATATCTTCCATAAAAACCAGGCTCTTTCAAAAGAGAGACAAAATTTACTTCATAATAAATAAGTTCTTTAGATATGTTTATGGAAATGAAAAGAACCTCTTCAGGCCTGTGCTTTAGCCATGTTTTGCCTTGACTCAAGCCTTGTATCTGTTTTCAGCTACCAGCTTGTGGTTAGGTGATGGGGTTTTTTCATAACTAATTTTAAGAAAACTACAAAAAAATCAACCAAACTACTTTCATCACAAATGTCTAGTGAAAATGTCTAGTGAAAAGATAGCTAAGACAGTTTTCATATCCTTGGCCATTTGCCTCTCTGTATTACTACTTGCACTGTGAGTTGTTTACATTATGGGATAGATTTGGCAGGTAATAAGTTAGCTTTAGCTGTTGAGCATGAGTCTCAAAAGCTATTTGCCAATGTGTTTGCATGGCCAATGCATTTATGTTTCTTTACACGGTAAAATGAGAATCTTTTTGAATCTACTCTGAATAATGGATATAGTATGTATATACATCTGTATGACCTTTTTGCTAAAAAGCTAAAATATGAAATTCCTATAATGCTTAGACTGCTCCTGGTGGCAGAGGCCAGAAATAATTTATCAAAAGGTTAGCCTGTAATTGTAGATTTTGAGTCTCTTGTGTAATGATTTTTCATGGACACCTCTTTAGGAACTTTTGTTGGCTAATGCAAAAACAGCTCTAAAAAAACCCACCATTTTACCTACAGTAAGCTTAAGCTTGTGCCAAAAATGAGCTTATGCATAATAAAATTGTGCCAACACACTATAAACAGAACCCAGAACAGTTTATTGTAGATTAAGCATGTACATTTTTTATTCTAAAGCTGAGCTACAGAAAATGCAATTCTCCCTTACCTCTGCACTGTTCACTCACTTTACTGTTGATACACAATTTGCAGTTGCTCAGGATGCACTCTAGAGAATGCCTAAATACATTCATCTTCCCAGGCTTGTTTATTTCTGATCATCATTTTCTTGGTGAGATCATCAAGGTCATTTTATGTAATTTCCTCTTGTACTGCCATCTGTTGGATTTTCAACTTGGTTTATTTTTTTCTTTGTTTTGTTATGGTTTTGGGTTGTTTTTTTTTATACAGTGCAAAAGAGCCCCTTTTCACCACTGCATATTTTTTCTTGATGTGCAAAGTAATGGCATTCAAGATTGAAACTCTGGAACTGTCTGGGTTTAAACAGGCTGTCCACTGCTATTTCCAAAGCACAAAAATGGAATGTGTGGAAGAGTTAAAATGGGGCTGCAGAGCCAACCTGTAACTACCCCTGACATACCTGTGATAGCTAGTTTAGCTCCTGTGCAGGTGGCTGTCATTGCTCTAAAGGCATGCAATCCACTTCTGTTCTTCTGGGGATGTTCACAGGTCCTCTTCTGGGGAGCTGCTCCTTGGACTGTAAGTGCTGCCTGGAGTTACTTCATCCCGGTGCAGGACTGGTGAATTTCATGAGTGTCCTATCAGCCTGTTCCTCCAGCATTTGAGGGGTCCCTCCATTGTAACAGAAGCTTTCCAAGGCTGGTGATCTCCATGAACTTGAATTTGCTTGGTGCTAATGACCCGTAAAAGAACAGTTGTGCTGTTTCAATGAATGTTTACTTTTTTAATAAGGAGCCAAACTTATAAGTCTGGTAACCTGTCTCTTTGTGCCAAATGTACATGAAATTCCAGAAAGTTCAATACAAAAATTCCTGGCAGGCATTTTTTCTTGCTCCTTCACAGAATATTTTGTTTCATTTATTTAACAAAATGATACAGCCAGAGTTCATATTGATTCTTTGTTCTCACATTGAGAAATTAGTCCAGGTACCCTGAGTTGCAGTCGAGTACCTAAAACCATATGGTTAATTTACTCTGAGATCATTTACAGACAATTTGTTTAAAGGAAACTGTAGCAGTCTAAGTTAATATAGCAGAAAGTTCATTAGCATGTGCTCCACAGTGTCCATTGTGGCTACTGCTATGAGTTACTTCACATCTCAAAATGGCCACCTTTTGCTCCTGGGAAGAAATCTCCAGGCTCCTCTCAAATGCCTTTTAAAAAGACTTGTCAAAAGCAGTGCAGAGAAAATTACTCTTACAAAACCACTGCCTGCTTTCTCTGTTATTAAGCTCTTCCCATGTCTGACTGCCTGGAAGCAGCTATGAGAGCTCCAAAGATGAGACAAACAGGCAGTGGAGTAGCACTGCTCAGCTGGTGGGACACTGTGACAGCTCTGACCTCTGAGTGACTTGCTAACTCTACATCCAGTGGAAGCTCAAAACAATTACAGCCTGTCCAGCTACACCCACATTTGTTTCCTGGTGTCATACTTCAAGGAAGTCTGTGTGGGACAGGGTTGTATAAAATGTTCTACAGCAGCCGAACAGTAGCTGCTGAAAACAACACTACTTACTGGTGTTAATGCCCTTTGTCTTCATGTGTAAGTCATATGTGCAAAACTCTGTGAAATAAAAGAGTTGCTAAACATAATTAGCTGAGACATGTTGGAGAGCAGCAGTTCACTATAAGTAAGGTTTATATTCACTTAGCCTAGCATTCTTGGAGAAAGAAGCGAATGGTTTGGTAACCTTCTGGACACAGTGGCCATGAATTACAAACTAAAGTCCTTTTCTGAATAATTTCTCATCAAACAAATTTCAAAAGTATCATTTTAGTAAAGGCAGGGCTGCTTTTCTGTGAATCTCTAGTATCTAGCTTGGTAGATGTATGGCTTTTTGACAGCAAGTTTCTTGAATAACACGTCAGCTCATATACAGTACAAAAATTCTCAGATGAAAAACCAAGATCAGTGGAGAAGAGGCTTCCTCATCCTCCCATGTCTTGGAAACAAGGCTTGGGGAAAAAAAAAAAAAAAAAAGTTAAAAAAAATTACTTGTGTATGTGGTGATATTTATGTAACAGGTTACAACATTGGTCTTGGTTACTTGGTTACTTCGATAAAGGTCCTCAAGACCTGCTTCAAATATGCTGAAAATGGTTAACGCTTAAAAGGGAATAATTTCTATTTTAAACATTAAGATGAAATTCTTAACATGAGCTGCTATGGTTAGGTTTTCAAAGCACAGATGTTGCTGGAGTACAGCAATGCAGGAATCTTGCTCATTTGCTTCAAGTGCCTATTTCTGCAACAGTGTTCACTGTGTGTGCTCTTTTAGAATAGAAATCTTTAATGGTGTAATTATATATTTCATGGGGAAAAAGGAGTGACAGGTTTTGTTCCTTTGAGATAGCACAAAAATGTTTTGCCCCTGAATCAGGCTGTCTTAATGCTGTGAAGTCAGAAAGGTATTAGATGTCCTTGGAGGTATGGAAATAGGCCTTCTGTAATGGAAAAATACAAAACCAGCATAAGAAATTTGCATTGATTTGGTAATCATTAATATGTACAAATAATTTTGCTCTTCTAAAATATACTAAAAACTGAAGTGATGCATAGGGGATAAAAGGTGACAGAATTGTTTTTTGATAGTTACACCATTTTTGACAAAGGTCATTTGAATTTCATAATAATCTGATACTTTGGAGACTCTTGCATAGAATTCTGTTACTATAGAATTTGTATTTAAACACTGAGCACAAATTGTGTACGAGAATTTAAGACAAATTCTGGTCACTTGTAAGTGTATCTATCACAAAACAAAAATTGTGAATTATCTGAAATTAAAAAGCCCAAAAAGTTCATCAGAGCCACTGAACAGATCTGCTTTGTAGTGCTTCTGCAAGTAAGTTTTAGTAAATGTGAGATAATTAAGGGGTTGGGTCCTAAACTAGAGTAAAAGGGCTCCATTGGCCTCAGTTGAACTTCACTGGTTTATAACAGCTGAGGAAATAGCAGGAAGTATTTGCATTCTTCACTATTTCTAAGACTGGAAGAGAGAAAAGAGCTGACCAGAGAGCAAACATTAAAAAATTATGGTGTGTTCCAGAAAATGAACATTTTAGTTTGGAGTGGGACTCTCTTTTATTGCTAATACTATGCAAATCGGTATTTATTAACTCTGATGACTCACTTTTTCAGTTAATTTATGTAGTGATTCGGTATAATTTAAATGAAGCTGATACCCTCCTTGTGCAAAACTTCAGAGGTCATCAAGTTTCAGCACAGTTTCCTTGCTCTTAGCAGAAATGTAGAGGAATGCATTCTTATATTAAGTGCAAGATTTCTTCTCGGAGGGATATAACACGCAGAATTTAGTTCTGGATGCTTATGGAAATAAAGAGGCTTTATGCATGCATGGGCAGCTTTTGTACAAGGTCAGGTGTTTGGAAGACTTGTGCCTGACACCCACTAGAAATTGGGTGCATAAGAGCAGCCGTCTGCCATCACTGAATTGTGGTAGAGGATGAGGTATGAATTTGTGTCTTTCTTGCTCTTTAGCTCAGGCCATAGCTTCATCTGGTATCACTATTTCTAAAATCTACTAAACTGAAGCAAATGATCCAGTTTCTAAAAATGCAGAGTGGAGTGGAAGGATGGATTGTATTTGCCAGCTAGCACAGAGGCCATAAGAGACAATGGGACATTCAATGTAAAGTAAGAGTACCAAGGACACAAGGGAACAGTTAATAATTTTTGAAACTTACAGTTCTGCTTCACTTAATGTTCAGAAGCATTTGCTTCTGTTTTAAGTTTCGACATTTCATAAAAATTCAGTGGTTTTTGGATGGCATGGCCTTAGTTACTAATTCGCTGCTGATACGTTCATAGGGCCTTATCTTCTACTCTAAGTTTTGCTTATGCAGTTTCAGTCAGCTGAAGACAATGCAGCATGGTCCTGCACTAGAGCACAGATGCAGCTTGTATCTTTCTTTAGACATCCACAAGGCCTGTAATCACATCTGTTACCATGTCTAATAATACAGTTTTTGGCATTTTCTCCCAGCAAGCTAGCCTGCAATTCTCAAATAAAAGTCATATTCAAGAACCTCTGTTGCTAGACACTGATTGTACAGTATACTTCTTTACCACCATGATTGCTT
Organism: Pseudopodoces humilis; assembly: GCF_049639895.1. Taxonomy (NCBI): domain Eukaryota; kingdom Metazoa; phylum Chordata; class Aves; order Passeriformes; family Paridae; genus Pseudopodoces; species Pseudopodoces humilis. The sequence goes on from NC_142205.1 coordinate 31,361,240, forward strand.
ACTGAAAAATTGCAAAGTGTTTGTTTCTCTTTATTTGGTACATATTCTACTGGCTTTGATAAGATAGGATAAATATTTTAAAATACAAAGGCTTCACCACTCATTAAGAATTTTATGCAGCAGTGCTTATTGCTTTTACTAATGGATCAAATGTGATGGCTGTTGTCAAAGCAAACTAAGAATGCATGTCGTGGTTTACCCCCAGGCAGCAGCCAAGCCCCACACAGCTGCTCCCTCACTCCCCCACCAAGCAGGACTGGGGAGAAAATTGGAATGGTAAAAGATAAAAAACTTGTGGGTTGATATAGAGGCAATTTAATAGAGAAGGCAAAAGCTGCACACTCAAGCAAAGCAAGGAATTCGTTCACTGCTTCCCATGGGCAGGCAGGTGTTTAGCCATCTCCAGGAGATCAGGGTCCCTTCACGTTCACAGTGACTTGGGAAGACAGAATCACAGAACCACTGAGTGACAGTGTTAATTTTCAAAATGATCAAGGTTTTTTGGTATTAGCATTGGCTTACCATGTGATATAAAAATTTCTAGCAAGAGTGATTTATCTGTTGTACAGTCTTTCACTGTAGTGTTTGTGTTGAAACCGCCAATTTTGTGAAGTAGTGAGAACATGTGTTCTTTAGTAAGAAATAATAAAATAATTATATTGAAAAACAGCATGACACTTAGAAATTAGTTGGAAAGTACATCTAAGCGGACATCTCTTACCTAAGCAAATTATGAGTTTTATTAGATGACTGTGCTACATCAAAAAATCTTCTAAACAATGTATCAGGTAGGAGCAGTTTAGAAGGTTTTTAAAGAGGAACTATGAACATGATAACCTGAGGCAGCTGGTTTCAAGGAGGTATAAATTATTCTAAATAAGAGCAAAAGTTATATATTATAGCTATATAGCAGAAGGTAGTAGGAGAAAAATACAAAACTTATCTTCATTGAAATCTGGTGTTTGCCTTGTGGTTTCTTTAAGGTAACTAATACTACATTAAAATATGCTTGAAGGCAAGACACTGTTGCTGTGTCAGTAGTTAAATTGAGGTGAATCATAGGGCAGAGCTAAAGACCTGAGTGGAGGTTCATGGAAAACTGTTGCTTTGCTTTACAGAAATTGTTTTGAAATTACAGAAAGTATTCCAGACTTTTTTGGCAAATGAAAACCTGAACATCAATGTCAAATTTCTGTAAGTGGAAAGACCAGATTAAGATAATTTTTTGAAACATTTAGTTTGTGTTGCTCTTCACAGTCAATTTACAGTGAACTAACTTATATCTAAATAAAAGCTTAGACAAGCCAAAAAAATCAAACATGTAATTTGAAAACAAGATAACAAATAAATAAAGTCAAAACAGGACCTCTTAACAATTTTGCAACTTATGCTCCATTTTCCATAATTGCTACTCTTTTCTATGCACATTTTTCTTTGAGAAAGTATTTTCCTACAAAATGTTGCGTTTGGATGGTAATTTTGACCTCACCAATTTCACAAGGGAGATATACATAGTGTTCATTACAACTATCCCACAAAGAAGTGCACATTTGTCATCAGCAGATGTGATGCTTAAGAATGGGATTTTGAGTGAGAGGGAGACTTCCAAGAGGTAAGACAGAATGGGATGAAACTATAGCCAAAATACCAGAAAGCAGAGATGTTCACAGCCTTTGAAACGAAAGGACTTAGTTTAGGAACTTCCGGACCTATGCCATTGATAATGGCATCATCACCATCATCATCATCATCATCAAAAAAAAAAAATTGAGAGGCAAAAAGTTATCTCAGATCACTTTCAGAAATAAGGAAAAGATGTCAGGAATGTGAGATAGTGTGGAGTTAGAAACACAGGTGAAAACTGAGTATGCAAAGAAGTACAGTATGAAAGAAGGGAAGTAGAAAATTTCAGCAAGACTGTAGAACAGAAAGAAAAAACTAGCAATAATACATCAGCAATAATACAGGTCATTTATTCTCTAAAACTGTTAGTTTCTCAGGAAGTATATGATTTTTAATTATTTGAAATAGCAATCATAGCACTAATCTGTCTTGCTCTAAAATTTCCTTTCAAAGGCAAATTGGTTCCTATATGCATTCCTTTGTTTATGCATAGACTTTCAGAATTAGCTCATTTTTCATCAGAAGTACTCTGATACCATTTCATTTAGATGGGAGAAAGAACATCTTGCTACTTCAAATGTCACTGGTCTTCAGGGGATGTATTTACATCTCCAGGGACCAACTTAAGGTGATGGCTTTGTGGAGGTATTAAACTAGCTTTTTACATTTTAAAAATTACTCCTTCTTTTAGGTTTCTGATTTCTTGTACAGTGTGTTTTGTAAGCAGCACCACTAACTGCTGTAAGGAATGAAAAAGCAATTGTGTTTTCAGTTCATTAACTTTATTAATTTTACAGCTTTTCACAGATAGCCATTTCATGACTTCAGGAAATTTCAAGACTAGTTAGCATAACTTCTTTATTGGACGAGGAAGATGCATGTTTAAAAATGCAGTGTCAGTTTAAACCTTTTTCCTTTTCATTCATGAAATTCAGGTAAAATATCAATAATTTGAGTAACTCTAAAATTCTTAAATCTGATTTAATGCTGGTCCTTTAAATGTTAAATCCTTTAAAAAAGGAAACACTTACTTGTCTTCTTATCTGCCATACACTCTCTCTCTTCATGTAACCAATTACACATTTTTGGATCTGAATGATTATGAACTAACAAGTTCTAAATAATATTGCTATTACCCAGACTATTAAGTATAAAAATTCTTTACGAAGCAGGTACTGATGAATTCCACAGTTAGTATATTTTCAGGCCTATAGCCCCATGATTTTTTAAAGATTTAAAAATTTTACCAATCTCCTATGTAGGAACACAATTTGTAAGATAATTAAAATTTACCAAGTGCCTCTGCAAACTCTTCTGTCTTCAGAAAAATCTGGAAATGGTAACTTTAAAGATGCTGTACTCCTTTGTGAGAATTGCTGGGCTGCTGCCTGGTAGCTTGTAAGTCACTTATAAGTGCTGAGAAACATCCCAGAAAGCTGCTGAGAAAACCAAGAACTGACAGAGCACCCTGACACTTCTTCCTGACAAAAATCTTGTGGGATTTCATATGGCCAAGCTGAAAGGAGAAGGTGACAGGCTGCCATGACAGTATTGGAACATATGCTGTTCCCATCGCTGTTCAATATGAGGTCAGAATGCTGTTTAAAGTTTTAGATTTTCATATAGTGGTGAGTGAAAGCAATAGAAAGGTAACTGTTTCTCTGCCTAGTTTGTTGATAGTAAGATTTGTTTACAATTAAATTCCCATTTTTTAAGTTATTTTAAATAGCTCTTCAGAGGAAAAATTGCTGTAACTTGTTATGCCACTTAACAATCAGTGTCATGTATTAATTAAAATCATAAAATGCTTTTACCTCAATGATATTTTCTTCTTCTGAACACTCCTAAACAAAGTCAGCATGCCTCCATGTTAACTTGTACACATTCATGTGAAATACACGTGCTGGAGTTGAAGCCTGTGTCTTTGTTACGTGCATGTGGGTTGGCATACAGCTGAAATCAGTTGTGCTCTACAAAGCAGAGGAATTTAATGAGAAAGTAACAGTGGCTTTCGAAATGACACACTGCTGCACTGCACTGTAAGGGAGGTGGCTGTAGTTATAAAACTATAATTAAGACTGTTGGAACTGAGAACATCTGCTAAGGGAATGGCACTTACTGTTGCCAATTTAAAATAAATAAATACATGAAAAGGCCTAGTGCTGTAAAACTGACATTAAGATACTGGGTACAACAGATTAAGCTGAGGACATAATTTTAATAATTATATTAAGTAATCTGAGGGGTAGTAAGTGAAGGAAGATATTCTGTCATGCTGCATTACATCATCTATCCCCCTTTTTGTTACTCATACTGCAGTTGATGAGGTTGAACAGCTGGTATTACAGCAAGGCATGTAACTGATCTATGTGTTTTCCTGAAACAGATACCATCCCATGTGGAGGCACTCCATGAGTTAGTTGAGTGACACTTACCAAGCAGAACAATGAGCTCTAAATAGCACTTGTGGTGGCATCAGAACTGGGGCCGCTGCAGGTACATTTGCACTAATCTGATAACCTCAGTGTAACACACTGCATTTGGAACAAGTGCTAAACCCACTCAGTCCTGCTGGCATCGGTGCTCCTGAGAACGTACCCTTGGCAAAATGTCACTGGATGGTTAGAAAGCAGAACAGGCTTTATGTATTATCATAGATCATTGAAACAAACCTTGTCTTAAAACTAAAATATTCAATCATTTTGTTTAGAGCTGCACTATTAGCCTCTGTTAACTAGCTGCAGCAGATCCATTATCTGTTTAACTGTTACCATAATTTCATTGTTTAAGATTCTGTTTCAAGTTTCTTGTCAAAACCTAGAGGTCATGGTTCTACAATATAAAAATTTTGTTTACATTAAAAATTCTGGTCACCTATAGTTTAGCTAAATTGGGACTCACTGTCTGGAATACAGTGAAAAACTTTAACACATCTTTGATAGGAATGTGACTTTTCCCTCTCATTGGAAAAATTAATTTCTCATTAGAAAAATTTACCAAAAAATCTGTTTGCAGGTGCTCAGTAGAGATTTGGCAAAAGCAGAATGTGAAAACCTATTCCCATTGCACATGAATGGAAAATTAGAATTGAGTACTTGAATGCTTCTAAGTGCCAGGGCTAGTATAGGGAATGAGTGGGACTATTCATGTAGTCTGCATGAATGTGGTACTGCAATGAATGCTAGAGCAATCTGAAAATGAGGTGCTGGGGGTTGCTATTCTTCCAGACCCACTATAGACCAATCTTTGTGGAGGAAAAGGCTGCCTGGCTTGAAGACTGAGGGAATAAGAGCAGTAGACTGTGACAAATTGCCTTTGGCAGGAGAAGGAGGAGTTTGTTTTAGAGAGTGGTGGCAACAAAACTGGGAATTGAGTTAAGAGAGATAAGACTGGCTAGGAAGGGATCTGGGGCTGAGAGCTTAGAAGGCAGATGTTTGTCTAATGGCTTTAGAAAAGTGATTTGGGTGTCCCTGTGGTGCCAGATAACGAGACTTCAGTACTTGCCCTTCCTTTCAGAAGGAAGGGAAATCTGGAAGGTGATGGGCAAAGGAATTAACTTCATGTTGTGAAGGCTGCCATAGGAAACGCCAGCTAATGCTACCTCTACTGCTTCAGCTTGTTCCCTCAATATGGATTTAGTTATTGCAATAGTTTTGTAATCACTTGTTTCTGCAAAGCTGTGGCCTCATCCAGAACACAAACTGGATCTCCTCATGGGCTGTGGGAGTAGGTTTGTGTAAGGAATGCAGTCAGTAGTAGATGATTTAGGGCACTTCTCGCATTTGCTGGCACAGTTTGCTTTGGTATTATTGAACTAAGAGTGAAATCTCGCCCTGATTTGTGCCCCTCCCTCTTCCATTCCTGTGGTGGTGGGTCTTGTACATTATTGTGAAAGAGCACGAAAAGCTCTGTGGGTGGCTGGAAGGCAGATTCCAGTGCACTGCACAGCCACATAAGGTGGTTCTGTACAGGCACCCAGTCACCTCTCAGATGATCCCTAACCTTGCCCCATGTTTGCTGCAAGCCTGGCACAAACCTCTGATGTTTTCTTACAACATTTCTGTGAAGACTGAGCCTTTTTTGTGTGCCATCTCACAGTTGTTCCAATACCATTCTGCTTAATCTTTGTGAGTTTTAGCTTTAGACCGTTTCTAATTTGCTCTAGAATCAGTAAAGGGTGTGCTCATTAGCAGAAATCTTAAATGTGCTGGTGAAGCATAAAGTATTGAGAGGAAGAGAGAAGGATAAGCTTACAATTTGAAAATTACTACATGTCTAGATCTTCTGAAATTCAGTTATCAGGTGCAGGTAGTTAGTATTAACACTCATTTACATGAGTTGACTATGCTCCCAACCATAATGGTTGGTAGTTCTTTCTTTGGCTATTTATATTAGGAAGAAATGTAGCTTTTTTGTTGTTGTTCTGTATAGCATTGAGGCATATTGGATTTCATGAGGTCTGAAATGAGCTGACAGTACAGTGCACATACTCTTGTTGTAAACAGTGGTAGTGGCATTATTTTGATGTCTATTATCTGGAGGAGTGAAGCTCTATGAAATGAAAACAGATGATTATGCCCTATGGGAAAAGGCAAAATACAGTATCAGCAAAACATTCAAATTCAAGCTTGCAAGGCTGATTATTTTGGTTTTCATGTGTTGTACATACAGAGTTTTCTTTTGATTTGAGAGCACATAGTATTCCTGCTGTTAAATATCTTCTTTCCTGTAAACAGTTAAGTCTGTAATGGGATTGCAGCTATGCAGAGCAGTGCTATGATTCTTTAGAAATGGAAAACTGGGCTAGGAGTTAATAAGATGCACTGCATGGTATAAGGCAAGCTTTATAGCAGAGATAGAAGTTTATAGCATTTGACTTGCTGTCACTGATGAGTCATTTAGGTATTGAGGCATTATAAATCAGCATGAAGTCTGAAAGGCAAGAAGTATTTCTTGTGCAGCAGAACTGAAGAAAGCATATGTCAGTTCAGACCAACAGTGAATAAATGTACTCTAGGTTTTGCTTCACAACTCTTTAATCTAAACTAAAATCTTATGATCTTTCCCCCATTTTATTGCTCTTTGGTTCTTGTCATTTTGGGTTCACAGAGTAGATCTGCAGATGTACCAACAAACCTGAATTGGTAGATGTGGCTGAAGGAACAAGCCTCACATGCTCCCTGTGCCAGGAGGTCACTGAAGTAGGTGTGTCAGTAGTATTCTGGTCTGCAAGGCCAGAATAGAGCTGATTTGAAGTCAAGCCCCTGTGTGGATGTCAGGCTTTGATGCCCTTTGCTGGAGAAAGTTACTTCTGCTTTCAAATGCTGAAACACCATTTGGAACTGAATCACACCAAGGCAGTTCAGGGAGTTCCAACTGTATTAGTCATCAATCCATGCAGAGCTCAGAATGAATGCAATGGAAAAATCTTGGGTTCAACTCTTCACCTTTTTAGACAGCAGAAATATTTTGGTTGTTTTTGTTGTCTTCCTCCTGCCTAACAAGGCAAATTAAACTGGATGCGGTGTGGCAGAGAGTTTTATGGCTGGGTTTATAAGGTCCATGCATTTATCCATATACAGCTCCTAAGTCTTCCTTCCTGTATGAATTCACTTTTATCTAATAATGCTAGTCTATATTGCCCACTTGGCTCTGGTAAGGTCTGTATTCTCTATGAGAATTCCTTATGGAACTTGAAAGCCTTTAATATTTTCAAGACCTCTGCATCTCTGTAAAACTTAGCCAAGATTGGTCACAGGTTTTAAGTAGTCAATAGGGGTACTGAAAGTTTTCCTGAACAATCCCTTCAAAATAATATCTTAGAAAAGAATAAGGATCTTTCCTATTTCCTAAAATCTTTCACTTGGTATCTTCTTGATTAATCTTTTAAGTTATAGTTATTCTTTCTGGTTTTATGCAGGTGTTACAAAAATATTAAAGATATTGTATATGTAACCCAGTAGTTCAGGTAGGATATTTTTATATTTAAGACAAAACCAACGGAGGCAAACAAAAATGGACTTATCTTCCATGAATTAACACTATTCCCACTGATTCTATAGGGAGTGGTATTGACTCATGGTGGGGGGGGGGGGGAAAGCCCTATTTGAAGGAGTTCTAATTTAGCTGGAAATTAAGGTATGTTTAGTCTGAAATTGATACATATTACATACCTAATAGAAAAGAACAAGAATGCATTGTTTGTCGTTCTGTATAGAAACAGAAAATTAGACAATACTTGAAGCATTCAAGCAACAAGTAACTTGCAAAGTTCTGGAAATGAAACTAAAACTGTCTTATGTTCCTGATAACTTTGCTAGTTACTGTAATCTAAAGAATCCAGATTTAACCCTTCAATGATGAATTTTTAACAGGAACATAGTTCTAATATTTGTCTTGAGAAAGATGGGAAAATGGATATTCTGTGAATATTTGGATCTTCTTGGAAATGAAACTTCAAAATAAAATTTTAAAGAATGTCTAAAAGATTTGACAGGTGAATTCTAAGTACAATCATTTAAAAATTGTAATTCCTAGAAGACAAATACTTCATCATGCTAAATGAAAACTTTCAGAAGTACTAAGAACATGCAGAATACCTTTAAGGCACTCTGTCTTACAGTGGAGTTTTTTGTAATTATGTCTGTGCACACCAATCCACTGAATATTAATTCAGTGACATACTTCCATACAGTAATCTTAAATAATTTCCAGCCTATGAAATGAGTCCATTTGAACAAATACAGTTTCTGTAAAACAACAGCAAAGGTGGAAGACAAAAGCAAGGAACAAAAATAACCACCACTAAAGGCTAGAAATTTAAAATTTGGTGATATTAAAAGCAGTAGTAGGTGCCTGGACAAAAGGGTAAGAAATGTGGAGTTAACAAGTTAATGGAACTTTTCTTTTAACCTTTATTCAGTTAATGGAACTTTTATCCTTTTTTATTTATATTGAAGTAGTAAAAATAATGAAAAAAATTACAAACACCACAAGCATGATTGGAATTATTAATAAAATTTTCTCTAGTGGTAGAGGAGGAGATGCAGGATGTAAGAGCAGCAGTTTGTCGTCCTCGTTCCTTTTGCAGCTGTAAAAATAACCAGTAAAATGTACAGAATGTTGTGGGCTTGAATAACTTTCTTGGTATCCTCTTATACTTGCAGTATCATTTTAGGAAAATGTTCTGCTACTGAAGTATCTGAGAAGTATTTTGACATGACAGAAAGTACCTATTTAGAACCAAATGCTGAAATTTTGTTTGTTTTTCACTACATACCAAGTCAAAATAAGCATCTAATACAAATCATGCTACAAACAGACAAAATTTTAAGCTTCATATGTTTTCTCTAGAGAGAGAGACTTATGTTGGTAACAATTTAAATGCAAGTGTTTGAACTTTTTCTGCTGATGCTATGTGCAAGAACAAAGACTGCTGTTAGAAACTGACAGTTTAGAAACATGTAGTCTTTGCTTTTCCTATCAGACAATTAGTAAATTTTCTTTGTTTCATGAAGAAACATGGGAAAGGATGATACTAGTTTCTCTTAATCTTGAATTTATAGCATTCTCAGAGAAATAACATTAGGAAAAGCATCTGGAAAGAAGTTTCTGTATCATCAGATTTATCCCCCTGCATTCAGACAGTCACATTTTTCACATACACTTGTCAGGTTCAGTCTTGAGTCTGACCATAGCACTCATGACAAGTGCTTCAGCCCTTAATGTTTCTCATTAATAGAAATTACCTTACAATTTTCAACTCACATTTAAGATACACAAAATGGTTAATAGTGCTTTTATTTCCTCCTCTTCCATCCAATCTCTTGATGTGCTTATAGAGAATAATCAGCCATAGATTCCTGTGATTGTTTTCCCCGTATCTGGTACTCTGAACATTTGTACATAGGAGCTAGAACCACTTGGATTTTCCAACAAGAAGTCTTAGCAGTACACTGAATAACAATGTTAGTATTGTATTTGCTGAGGAAATAGGCTCAAATATCTGATCTGCTGTAAGTTAGATATCAGCCTAAGATAGTTTTCATAGTACTGCAGATGATCCAGGAAACAGAGCTTTTGTCTGTAGAGATCTCTCTGGTCACGCACTTACTGCTGCTGAGTACAATGTGACTTATCTCTTGTGTTCCGATAGAAGTTTATGACCAAGTACAAATTATTCACCATCCCAGTTGTTTAATGACCTGATCAGTACATTTCAGATAATGTACATGAGTAATATATACAATGGTTTTTCACATAGAGTGAGGATCTCTTCTTTTAAGAAAAACTTAAAATTACAGAAACTGTGATGTCAATTGTCTGTGTATGTTTTTCTCTTTGATTATCTATCTGAAAACACTTTAATTAGAACTAGAGTTCTAGCTTCTGAGTATTCGGCTGCTTATAGGGTTGAGGCAGTGTGAACAGTGGAAAACAGTATTTATGTTTGTATTTAACTTAAAGCATAGAAATAGTTCTGTGGGGCTTTCTCAAAGCATATACTAAAGCACATGCTCAGCATATGCTTTACTGTGTTGGATCTTAGTAAAGATCCCCTGCCATTTTGGGGACTTCTTGTTGCATGTTAACAAAACTGAAACATGGGGCAACCATTTTCATTATAAGCATCATCTATCTACCTGTGCTCCATCAAAAATTTTTTCATACAAACAATATATTTGCATATAAGCTTTCTACCTGCTTATAGGCTCAGCAGGAGAGACTTCTTCTGGCAAGGAAGTTTCAGGACAACTGTTTCTTTATGTGAGTGTTGTTGTCACAATCTAAACATTTGGGGTTTATCAAGTTTTCATTGCATTCTCATTGCCATAGTTTTCCTGCTAACAGTAAACACCTGAAAGAATTTCTTTTAAATAGGGAGAGAAATAAAATAGTCAGTTTCACTGTACTTTCAGAACTAATACTTCATACTTTTTTTTACCCTCCATCACTGCATGTATGAGTTGGTATATGAAGTATAGTGACTTGTTGCAGAGCAGGAATGCTGTGCAGAGTCTTGATGATGTGCCTTAAAAGAATATAGTGCCACATGCAAAATAGGATCCTGCCTGGTAATAAATGCATGTTTGTAGATCAACTGCAATGTTTAAACTGACTGAATAAACAATCCTTGTAGTAAACTCACAACTGATTTGGTTTCTTAACTTTGCAGATATTTTCTTGAGTAGATTACTCTCTCAAGCTCTAATAGTGAAACTGGCAAACAACATTAATGGAAGTTTGACACTCCTTCTAATGTAAGTCAGGAAGGTTCCTGTCCTCTCCAAATATCTGGGAACTGCTCTCTATCTAAGAAAATGAAAATCTGTAGTTTTCCAGCCAGACACACACGTCTATCCTGCTGTTGATCCATCTGCACTCCATGTTCTAAATCTACTGCTCATCTCACCAAAGGTCCTTGGAGTAGAATTCAATACAAAGGATAGTAACAATAAAGAGCAAATATTAGAATTAGATTTAGAATTAATATAAATACTCCATCAGAAAATTACATTTTAAATCTGCTTTTTATAGTATCTTTTGTGAAATGGCAAAGAATAAATAACAGGTAATTTAGAATCACAGAATTGCTAAAGTTGAAAAGGACCACGTTGGGTTGCCTGGTCCAACCTTCCTGCTCAGGGAAGGTCATCTGAGAGCACACTGTGCACAACTGTGTCTAAATGGTTCTTCTGCCTTAATGTCCATAGGTGCTTGAAGATCTGACAAAGAATGGAATTAAATCCCTAACAGTAAAGTCATCCATCTTGATTCATGAATAAACTGAGGGTGGGGAAACCTTCCTTGACTTCTCACTAGCCCTTTTTATAGCTCCATATGAATGTGGAACAGAAGGGGTGTCAGAATGTTTTCTTTCAGCACCCCACGCTTCAGAACTTACCAGGAACAGAAGTGACTACAAGTAGATATCAGGGTCTCTTGGATAAAATAGGGCAGATGTCAATGAGATTCCCACAAGTCTGTTCAGTAACCTCTTGCAATGCAAAGAATTTCTGAACTGTTAATGAAGGATATGTATTTAGTGAAACTGAATGTAGCAATGGTGTATGCAACCCAACAGACCCATTTTTGTGCATTAGCAAAGTCATTCATTTCCTGCTGCATTAGCTCTTCCAGATGAAGCTAACTATAGAGGAATGCCATGAAAATTAATCCAGGACTTCCCTCTGCAAAAGTTAGGACTGCTACTGTGCTTAGACTTAGTGTTCTTCTACCTCAGCATCAAAGATCAGGTGTGAGCTGAGTGGAAGACTTGCCCGATCTAGGGGACTGATTTTGAAAATCATGCATCTCAGCAGTGCTTTGTGTTCACACAATCCTTGCGGGCCTTTGTTCTGTCACAGCATTAGCTGTCTGAGAGCTGAGTATCTCAGCTGATCACTGGGTGGACATTTTGGCACTAAAGTGCCTGATGCTTCCAGTGGAACCTTCATCTCGCCTCTGTCAGGGGCAGACCTATTACCAAAGAACAATTTTCAGGAGGAAATTAAGGAGCTGAAGGTTTTGAAAACAAAACCAGCCCTTTGCTCCCTGTTCTTCCCCCCCACCACTTCCTTCTTGAAGCAAGGATCTTAAAGACTGATTGAAACAATGTTGAATAAAATAATTTCAGGCATATGGCATTTAATTTCATTGCATTCATTTGGCTTCTACCCCAGTATCATCAAGTATTTGAATGGTGCTTTAGCTCCTTGGAAGCACAGAATTCAAAATAATTTTAGTATTAAATACAAGGCCTGCTGTTTGCATGCGTGAGATTTGGATTGCCTTATTTACATGCATATCTTTTAGGTATGCAAGATTAAGTTGTTTTTCAGCAAAATTAGATTAAAGTGGAAACATTAGTGATTCGTATGAGTATGATCAGCAATGTAGCCTAAACTGTTCAGATTGAAGTTGTTAGAAGTACAAAGCTGTAGTGCTGAAACTGAGTTTTGTCTGTTAAAACTTAGATTAAGAGTTACTCATGCTTTGGGTAAATATATCGAAGCCACCTGCTAGAAATCATTTTGGCTCTGCAATGTTCCAAGAGTCCTGTACTTGTTTGGTCTGAAAATAAATATCATGTTGCATTTTGTATCTTATATGTGATACAGTCAGTGATTCAGTTCCAAGCTAAAAGAAGGCTTGGAAATGGTGTCTCCTCTAGCAGTCTGAAAATGCAGTGGGAATTTGAGGCTGTAAGAACATTCTGTAGCAGTTAAAGAAATGAAAAATTTCAGTCAGAGACCATATATACAAAATAAAAAAAGTCTTAATTTTTATAAGATCTTTTTAAAATTCACAACAGTAGTTTGCTGATAGCTGCAGCATAAAAATAATATTATAAAACTTCATTCACTGCCAGTTATTTATTTCCATTGTTCTCAAGAAATTTAACATATGTCTTTATTTGTCACAAAACTGACTGAATAATAGCAGCAGTGATCAGATAGTTTCTGAAAAACAGTAATTTTTTTGAGCAGTGGAACGTCTGGCCTTGTTATGAATACAAGGGAATACGGAAATATATGTTACCTCAGAGGTGCATTTAATTCAGGGTTCCTGTTGAGTTGAACCGAAACTGGAATTCTGTTTTGATATTTTGTTTACTTGTGTTAATTAGTGCCTTTAGTCTCCCATCATAAAAATGATCCCTCATGTGTACCTTCCAGCTTACTCCAACATAGCCAGGCAATTTATATTTTTAATTAATTTTTTTGAAGCTGTATTACATTACAAAATCTGATTTTCCCTTTGTTTTATCTTGGACTTGATGTGGGAATAATGCAGTGGGAGAATTAATTTTTTTCTTTTTTTTTTCAGCCCTCAGTATTTGGCCTCTAGTGTGTCTGCCCATTTGCTAAAGCAGGTTATATTGGACAGTGTATAAGTAACAATACAGCTAAGACTGGCTAGTATACAGATGCCACTTTATTCTGAGATAAAGTGACATAAACTGTCAGTAGGTGGAAAAACAGCATCTGCTTTGTCCCATGACGTCAGGTTAAAATTGGCTGTTAATATAGCATGTTTTGAGTTTTCTGCAGTTGTAGTTTGACTTGTTGCATTTTACTATTTGTTTGTTTGTAAGTGCTGTATAGAGTTGGGGTATCTAAATTGAATCAACCTTCGTGTGCGCTTTACATTATTTTGGTGCAAGTTACTATCTTTAAAAAGTGTGTTGCTGTATAGTGACCTGATTTGCTACCTGGTGATTCCATTAGGAGTTTTGGTAAGGATTCCTGTGAGTGCCAAGACACGGCCTGATTCTGTGCATGGAAATACATCAAACAACATTAAGAATGTCAGTGTTGTCTGGGGAGACATATTAAATCACTGGATGAAAACAACCAATCTGCTTATAAAACACTGAAAAAGACTTGGTAACTTTGGCTGCTTAGAAAATATTTGGAGAGAACTACTCTTTACATCTTCTAGTTTGTGCAAAGGAGTGAATAAACCTTATAAGCAGCTTTTAAAAATATTTCCACATTCCTGTATGGAAAATATTCTTAGTTTATAGTTTCAAGACCAGAAGTTAATCTCTAGTTTTTTTTATCCTAGAGTAAATATTTACAAGAAAACTACTAAATACTTGAAGATAAGGTGACTTATAATGGAAGTGACAGCTCATCTTTAACTTTGGAAGGACAAGCAATACCAGTTTAATTAAAGCAGTGTTAAAATAGGACTGCCATTTGTATCACAGTGATTCTCCACCCCTCCAAAAAACCCTGCTGCCATTTTGTACCACACATTCTTGTCCTGTGCAAATTAATAGATCATTTTATTTTCCGCAGGAAATCTGAAGACTTTTATAGCAAAACCTCCAGTGTCAAAATGAACACAGGTATGCTGCATCTGTGAGATTTTTTTATGTGTTGTTTTGTGAGCAGAGAAGATCCCAAACTTATTAGAATTTTCATAAACAAATTGTACTTTAGTTGGTGCTGAACTCAAAATAAGCAAGATACTTTAATAGTATGCCTGCTTATGTTCATCTGTATTCCATATATAAAATTTACATACATGTTTTTCTATGTATGGACATATATGGATACACAAAATAAAAGTGCATGTTTAGCCTTCTGTGCTTAATTTAATAGTATCAGTTTTGTGTGTGTGTATGTTTTATGTGAAAATACATAGTATGAGGATATAACAGTGATGGAAAAGTGTTGTTAAAGTATCACATTTTCCTAAGAAAATGCACATGCTTTAAAAATCCTTTATTTCCATTCTTTACTCTCACTAAATTAGGGGGCATATAAACACTGCCCTGTATTATAAGTTGCACTTGCATATCAGCTGAGGATATTCTTGAGGATATGTTCTACTTACTGTGCTTTGTGTTTTCTCTCAAGTTGCTGTAACAGATTTATTGACCAAATTAAGTACTCTATAGAAAGTTATCTTCAAGATCTATGGTAGGGTACTAATATTTGCTCCTGAACTTCTGAAGCCAATAAGACAGTGCTGCTCTTTGTGCTGGGAGAGGGAATAGACCCCTTGAAAGCAGACTGCTGAAATCCTGGCTTCACTCAGGTGTAAATTTTCAGTTGCAGACAGCTCTTTTAGACTCCATAGGTGAACTGTCTGGTTTGCAGATTAACTGTGGTGCAAAGATAGACTTATCCATCCTTTCCAAAGCAGTGGCTTTATCATTGACCTCAGTGTTCCACCATGACATGATATGTGGGACCCGAGGACCAGAACTACCTTTGAAGTCTGAATTTCATCAGCATGCTCTAAATCAAAGGGATTAACTTTTCTGTGGTATAGGTGCCATTATCTAGATCACTGTATTAATCCGGCTTCATGGCTTCCTGTTGTCTCAGACAACTGGAACTCAGTAGGATCTATTTTTTAAGCATATCTTTTAGTACAAAGTTAAAATACATTGGCTCACTTGAACCACTACGTTTATAAATAGAATAAGCAGGAGAAATTAACTTCCTCATTTGAGTGTGTACTTTTGTTCCCCAAAGTTTTGGTTGTTCTTAATTGTTTTTCAAATGCTGACCAGGGTGGTGTGTGTATTTTTCATTTATAAAAGTACTATTTTAAATTTGTCCTGTCCTCTCTAATTTTTAATGAAGATGTCTTTCCTAAATGTATTAGTCTGCATAATTAAAGTAGTACTAAAATATTACTTATTTCATAGAATTGTAATTTCAGACATAACTTTGCTAATCATCATACTATAATTACATTGTGCATTGCCATCATATAAATTAAAATCATATGACAGAGGTAATTTTATAGCTCCTGCTTCAAAAAATGTGAATAAAGAGGTAAATTGCCAGTTTGTGCTATCAGAGCCCTGAACTATGACTGTATTTGATATTGTACTAAGATTTTTGTTGTAAGTTATGAATTCTCAAGAGAGAAGACATAAGATTTAAATAATCTGCAACTAAATGACTTCTCTTGGGGATTTAGAATCTTCTGATCACACAATAGTCTTAAAAATAGACCTTAAAGACATGAACACACCTGAAATCCTCTCCAGTTCCTTAAAGAGTCCATGATTTTAGGTTGAACTTTAATCTATTCTGCACTTGGACAGTGAAAACATTTTTTCATCTTCTTTATACTTGATGTTAATGTGCATGTTATCAGCTGCAATGAAGGGAAGGTATTGACCGAAAATGTGGCATTTCTTACCAGTTCTATTAATGTAGATTGTTTTCTGACTGTAAAAAACCATTAAAAACCTGTGAGTATGGTGTAAAAGTGGACATCTTGCACCTATCCTTGCACCCATCTCTAAAGCATTACTTCATTAAGAGAGTGACTCAGCTGGAAGATGTTCTGTGTGCTGTTCTGGTCTAGCTATATCCTTCTTTCCCCTTTTTTCCTTTTTTTTTATTTTTTCTTTCTGCACTACACTGTCTTTTGAACATGAGTGCTACAGCTTTGTTTTGGGTTGGTATTGGTTTTTATTTCACTGCTTTATAACAGAAATTTGTACATGGTGCAATTGAAGGTTATCAGATGCTATTGGTTCGCCACTAGTTTGTTTTTAAGCTATGTGTTTCATTAATGAGTCCTGCAGATAAATGAGCTCTCTAGTTTGATGCCAGTAGTTGGTGGAGTGGCAAAGCTAATATATATACAGCTTTATAAATAAAAAGTAAATCTACTGCTAAGACTGGGCTCCTCTAATCCAGCGTTCCCTGTGGCTGCAGACTTGGCAGTCTGTCTCAGCAAACCCTCCGGAAGATATTTTTGTCTACAGAGAAAATGTTTTGAGGAGCTTTGGTTTGCAGTACTCTACCATATATGGGAGGGATTTTTCAGCATTTGATGTTAATTCTGTACCACATGTTAGGAAGGAATATTCAGCAGCATAAGGCAATGAAACATTTTTGCGAAAGCAAAGAAACAGAGGTAAGATATAGAGGAGGTTTTTCAGAAGTATCAAGGGTACTTTGGCTCATGCTTCCTTTTGGAGTTCAAATGTTGTCATAATTTTAAAATAGTAGTCTCATAGAATGTGTGTGTGTTTTTAAACCCAGACTAAGCAATCATCAACAGAATAATATTTTAAGCTATATTTAGGGGGTTTCTTCTATAAGTCTTCAGGTATTTTACAGGTTGATGAGCATCATTAACTTGGTTGCTTGATTAACTAACTCACAGAAAACATGAGCTGCCCTGAAACTCACAATGTCCTTATTGTTCATTATACGTATGTGCATGCATAGGTCATGTCAGAGGAGAGCTAATTGCATTGAGGAATAATAAATGGATTTAAGTTAGTGGTTAAAACTGATTCTTAGTGTCCATTTGTAAATATTTTGGCTGAATTTCACACAGATCATTCTTGATAAATGCATCTGATTTTAAAGTTATTAAACAAGTTAGCTGTTTGCATTAGATGAAGCACATAAAGAACAGCCAAGAGTGAAAAGTATGCAGTTCTGGAAGACTGCAAATATTATCTGTTTGTTAAAATTATTAATGGAAGTCATTACATGGACTATTCTCGTACATTTTTTTCTGGGAGACAAGAACATAATTTCTTGGGTCCGTTCAGAGTTCCTGAACAGATTGTTAAGCCACTTTTTTTAGATCACTGAAGTAAATTAGGTGGGCTTGAGCTCCAGGCATTCTACTAAAAGTTTACTTTTTAGCAGCATGAAAGAACCAAATAATAGCTTTACCTGTCAGTGTAGATTATGTGGTAAATAACTGGTCAGCACATCCAAAAAAGAATTCAGAGAAAGAGTGGAAGGCGAGGAAGCCCAGGTAATAGCCTGCCATGCCAGGATGCTCGCAGGCCCATCACAGGAGCCATCAAAGGCCTGTCTATCTCTGTAAGCCTGGAAGAGCACAGGGACACAAGGGAGACAAGAACACAAATTGAGGAGACCCAAGGAACAAAGGGTCTCCCTTGTCCAGGGCCTTCCCAGGGCTGTCACAGGAGAGCCTGGCATGGAATGAGTGGCAGACTCGATGTTTGAGCCCAGTTGCTAGAAGGATCCACTCTGTCCACGTGAGCAATTTTCCTTAGTGGACCTTCAGCCAGGGAGGGGAGGGTGGTGAGGCCATTGTGCCGTGTTAGTGTGTTTGGAGCTGTGTGTCCAGCCATGTATGGCTGTGGTGTTGACATCTGTCTGCTGGGGACGCATTTCCAGTCCCCCTCCTGGCTGGACCTGGGGACATAGAGAGGCAGCAGCTTTGTCTGTCTTGGACGGTTGGACCCAGCACTATATATTTGCTCAAAAGGTCAGAATGCAAATGAGGAGTAAGAAGCCCTGGTTTAAAGACTTCTAAAACTGAATTCACTGTGCAGACAAAAGGAAAAATGATACCATTCACAAGTACAGCAAATTGAATAATAATCAGCAAACCTGATGTTTGGATGTAATTTCTCTTTTCTTTAGTAAGCTTTAAGAGCTTATTAAAAATTTCTTGCCCCTGGCTCCTGTCTCTCGCCTCTTCACACAAGGTCACCATCCTTTCATCTTTTTCCCCTTTGTTTATGCCACTGCTTTTACTGACTCTCTGAAATAGTGTTTTTAAGAAAAAACGAAATTATGGTGTTTTGAATCATCTCCATCTTGCTTTGGGGCAGGACCCAGCCAGTAGATTATTTGTCAAAGACAGATACAGCTCACTTAGGGTGATGCTGTCACTAGCGGAAGCACCTCTTGGGGCTGTGAACTTAGGGGAAAGGGTTAAATGTGGAAACAGTTAAGAGAGGGAGAGAAAAAGAAGCTGCAATTAATTTTAGGCAGCTGTTTTGTGAGCTATTGCCCAACTTCATATTCTAGCACTGCCTGCAGAACTTAGCTGATTTGGGTCTCCTTTACTTCAATGTGAAAGCAATTCCTAGTGAAGACAGGACTCCTTCCTGAAGAATTTTTCAGGTCAAAGGAATTGTAAGTGTGTGTGTGTACGTATTCATGCACGTATCTTTTATATACACAAACATTTTGTATAGATTGTTTCATATAATCTCATTTGTTCCTGAAGTAACAGCTGCGTAATATTAATTGCTTATAGTTTGCTCATTTGTTTGAAATGAGCAGAAGATCATTAATTCAGTCTCCCTTACAGTTTCTTAATACTCCACTTACTGGGAGCCTGGCCTGAACATAGATGAGAGGATGAAATCCATCATGCATCAATATGTGCTTACCCACACACATTTCTATTCTACTAGAAATTTTGCACAACTCAGTATTATATAAATGTGAGGTTATGTCTTAACTGAATTCTGATTAGATCTCATTATTTTGTACAGATACTGATAAATAATGCAGGTACAGACTTGTGAATATATATAAATTATAT